>NW_026555339.1:772158-930887 GCF_029017545.1 Prosopis cineraria | reverse complement strand
ATGACGTGATAATATTTTTTCATGATCAATAATGGATTTAAATTCCTGAAAACAAGGATAACTTTTTCCATATTTTTTTCGTGTATTGTGTAAGCTAATTAGTAATTTTGTTTTTAAAGAACTTTCCAATTTTGCTCCGTTAACACTTCCTTGTTCACAACAACTATTCTCCAACTAGATGCTCTCTTGCATTGCATGTTAATTATAGCTGTCTTACGAATCAGAAGATAGCGGGAAAATAATAAAAAGGATCACAGATTTGGACCGTGATAAATCCATTCCGAGCTTGCAACGTAACGAGGGGAATATGATAACAAGGGGCATACATAAACTCACAAATGAAATGACAGGGGCGAATTTATGATTAATTATCGAAGTCCCCCAATTTATTGCCGACCGCGAGTATCAAACTTACATGTCATAAACCCTCCCCCGCACCTCCCAAAAAAAAAAAAAAACCACAAAACACACCTTGAATGTAATCTAATTATGTAAAAAATAACAAGTACGGTTGTTTTTCTTTTACTAATAAATGACGGAATTAAGTAAAAAATAGCAATATAGAGTCGCACAAACTCGTAAAAAATCAACATCAGGGCATCAATGGAAGGCATGAGGATGTTGAAGAGAAATAAAAAAAAAACAACCCACTTTTAGGTTCTAAACCAAAAAAATAAAAAAAAATAAAATTAAATAAATAAATTCTGTTAAATCATAAATTGATTCAGAGTTTCACATGCTTTACTGATATTATCAATTATCAATTTATTATATATAAATTATTAAAAATATTAAAATTTAAATAATTGCGGGTAAAATTACTCTATTGAAGCTAAACAATAATAATTACATTTATTTAACAGTAATTGATAATTTTAATAAAAAACGATACTCATTGAGCAATTTCTCACAGTTTATTTTTAAGCTTAACATAACTAATCCCTATCAATTAATGAAGTAGCTTCCCTTCATTGAGGGAAGCCTCCGTTGCCTTTTCATTGAGATAGAGACAAATTTAAATATCCTGATTAATATGAACAGTTCAAATTTAATTTTTAATTTATATTTTAAAAATAAAATTTATCTAAAAATTATAAATTTTTTAATAAATATATTTATCAATCTGATAATTTAGATTTAATACAAATGGTCCAGACTTAATATTAAAATTTTTTAATGAGTTTACCATTTATACAGAGTATATCTACATTGTCCAAAATATATTTAAAAATTAATTTAAATTTTTAATATTAATTTTAAATCATTCACATTAAATTGGAGCAATCAAATTGATAAGCATATTTATTAAAATTCTTTTAAATTTATATATATATATATATTTTTTTTATTTTAAAAATATAAATTATTCAGATTAAATTTAAATAGTTTAAATTTGTCTCTGCCTGATGCAGAGGAGGGAGGGAAACCAACTCTTCAATTAACGTTGCCATTGCTTGGAACACAAGCTTTTATAATGAAGTTTGGCATTTTTCTCGCAGTTTAGCTCCAGTGCCATTTGATGGGGATTTTTTTTCTAGTTATATAAATTGATGACGGAATGGGAGTGGGAGAGAGAGAAATAATATTGTAAGGCAAGAAATAAGAATGATGAGGTGGAAGCATCCCTTTTGATATGGGGGTGGAAGTCTAAAAAAAGCATGTCCTCTCGTCAGCCTCACACAAGCAAAGCCCCCTCTCCTCCCTCCTCTCCATCTCCATATTACCCCTTTCCCGTCCTCTGCTCCCCACTTTCTTCTTCCCTTCCTACCCCTCCCCACCATGACCGACCAACCTCCTTTCGCTCCTTCCAAACCCGCCGCCCCCGCCGCCGCCCCCAATGGCAACGCCAATCCCGCCCCCGTCAAGTCGCACCTCTACAACCCCAACCGCCAGCTCTATCGCCCCCAATCCCACTATCACCGCCGCCAACGCACTCACTGCCGCTTCTCCTGCTGCTGCTGCTGCTTCTGGTCAATCCTCCTCCTCCTCGCCCTCCTCCTTCTCGCTGCCATTGTCGGTGCTTCCCTCTATGTCCTCTACCGTCCTCACCGCCCCCAATTCTCCATCACCAATCTTCGCATTGCCAAGCTGAACCTCACCTCTTCTCCTGACTCCCCCTCGCACCTCACCACCCTCCTCAATCTCACCCTCATCGCCAAAAACCCTAACAACCATCTTGTTTTCTCCTATGACCCTTTCTCTGTCTCCGCTTACTCCGGTAACGTCCCCGTCGGCAACGGCTCTCTGCCGGCCCTCACATCTGACAAGAACAACCAGACCAGCCTCCGAGCTGTTCTTTCCGATGCCCAGGATCTGGATACCGAAGCGCTCACTAGCCTCAGGTCGAATCTCAAAAGAAGAAGGGTTTCCCGGTGACGATTCAGATGGACACTAAGGTGAAGCTGGAGATGGAGTGGCTCAAGAGCAAGAAGGTGGGGATTAGAGTTGAGTGTGACGGGATCAGGGGTACGGTGCCCAGTGGGAAGACGCCGTCGGTGGCCTCGGTCACGGACTCTGAGTGTAAAGTGGATCTTCGAATCAAGATCTGGAAGTTTTCTTTTTAGATTTTGTTCGATCATCGATTCATTACCCCTGTAATGACCAATGTCTAATCGATTCTATTTCTTCTTTTTCCCTTGACATTTTTTAACAAATTCGACTTCGGTTCTTAATCTTCCCAAAAGGGAATTTATCAGCTTTGGAAGACATCCGAGCCCATGAAATTGTGTTCAGGAGGGAATTTAGAATTCAGAAGAAAACTGTTATTCGAGCTTGTTATGGCAGACGGGAGTGTTTCTAAGAACTTTTTTTTCTCATACCATTGTAGTTTTCTTGCAGGAAGTGATTTCTTAATTTTATAGAAATGCAAACTTTATAGTTGTCTCTGCTTTCGAAATCAAAGCACGAAGCAGTGCTCTGTTTTTTTTTTTTTTCCAGCTCACTATTTACCCGTTAATTCCCTCCCTTGGTGATAAGGTTTGGATGAGTTCATGACGAGACTAACTGTGAAGATGCAACAAGCAACTAGAGGCAAATGTGACAAAGATCTGAGGATGAAAGGAGGGGAATTTAGTTTTGCTTGTTCCTTTAGCAAAGATATTTGTCTACTTCTCCCACACGACGACGACGCTGGAAAAGGGGAAGAAAGAGAGGCCAGTTAAGGCCAACGAAAACGAGCAAAAAACTGGACGACGTCTTCAAGAAAGGGGGGGTCATTGTTGTTATGCGGTGGAGTCTGAGATTTGATGTCTGAAGTAACTGAGGTACGAAATGCGCAGAGTATCAGGTACTGAATTGTACATGTCATGTCTTAGGAGCCTGTCCCTGTTAAACGTCTGCTGGAGTTCTTGAACCTTCTGATAGTTTAAATGCCCTGATCTCAAAGCTGCTTTTTAAAGCTTGATTCACAGAACTCAAGAACTACAGTGTAGGAGTGGGGCTTGCGGGAAAATAAATGAATAAATAAATTCAGAAAAATATACGTACATACTCCCTCCGACCTAAAAAATGTTTTTAATTGAATCATATAAATTAATAAAATTTAATTATTTAATTAAAAATATAATAATATTTTAATTTATTTTCAATTATTATAAATAAAAAATGAATATTTTTTTCATATAAATTAATAAAAATATTTATTTTTTTAATTTAATAAAAGTATAATAGTTTATTCATTAAAATTATGTTAATAATTGTTTATGAGATAAAAAAAATTTTAAAAGATTTTTTATATATAATAACAAAGGGAGTAAATCAACCAAGGGAAGGGAAGTCAAGTTACTGTTTAAAATATTTTTATCACCGTCAAGTGTAGGGACAAGTGTAGATTTGAATCCACGAGATTTCCATGGGGCGGAGTCTTGATCTGGTCGGCAGAGCTGTTGGATCTCACACACACTCATGCGCATATTAAAATATTCTCAGTTTTTGTCCGTTTATTTACTCTTCTGCCAACCCAAAAAAGAATAGAATGGAAAAGAATCCTCTTCCATGTGTCGGCAGGTATTCCACGTTTGATAAGACATATCATTGAGAAGCGCGATTATCATTCACTGCCATATTCACCAGTTAAGTCGGTCTTCGTCAGAGTTGGAAACCAGAAAAGCCCTCTGACTTGCGCAGTAACAAATCAAGGAGATTTGACGATTGGGAGAGTAATTGCTTTTCTGGGTTGAATGGCCCCATGCACGTGATAAGAAGCACTAGAGATAGACAGATGATGGGGATAAGAAGCACTAGAGATAGACAGATGGGATAGTTTTGAAATTAGGGAATGTTCTGGGTGGAGCTTGTGTCTCCATCAGAGACCGTGATCTTAATCGGAGCTTTCAGGCGCATGTTTACTCTGCCGCGCAACCGAAAATAGAATTCAAGAGTTGGAATGCTGAACAAGGCGGTGTGTGTGACCGAACCACTAAACACAGCAGCTTGGGCATTATTAGGCCGGTCACGGTCCCTTCACCACACCTTCATTTGCAATCAATTCTATAAACCAAAACTGACTTGAAAGTTTCAAATAGGTGAGATCATCACGTTCCAAATTAAGCTGCTCTGCCCATAACGTTGCTGCAATCACAAGGGCCACGTGAACCAGGGACTTGATCTTAAACTCGAGATTTATTGACCACATGAAGACGGTCCCGTATCCGCCCAAGAGGGGGGGCTTTACAAGCTGTTCTCTACTGGTTTTTATATGTATTTTTTTCTTTTTTCAAGAGACACCAATACTTCCTCCCTTTTTATTTGTAGAATAAAATTATATTACACAATTTTAAAAAATTAATTTACTATATTAATTATATTTGAAAATAAAAAAATTAAACTAAACTATTATTTATTAATGTTAATAAAGTCTTCATTAATTATTTCTTATAACAATGAATAATGAAATTATGAAAAGTATTTTAAAAAATTTATAATAAATATTTATTAAAAATGTAATTTTATTTATATAAAAAACAAACTAAAAAAATACTTTCTCTTGTAAATAAGAACGGAGGGAGTGCATGATGAAGCTCCCTCCAATACCCCAGCCATATCAAGGTTAGAACTTGTGGGCTGAACATCGGATGGAAAACTGAAACGCGAGGGCACTGAGACAACTAGCTGATCACACACCGCTCAGCATCACAGTTTAATCCAAGCCCCCCTTGTTTCATGTGAAGGTTTCTCAGATTTTTCCTGTTGCTGGTTAAACTTTTTGCAGAATGTTCTTTTTCTGAAAATTCATATTCTAACAGATCAAAGTGGCAGTCCATTTTAGCCCGTTTAATTAGCTCGAAATTTCCGTTTCATGTTTGCCCAAGACAACCCATGAGGGTTAAACTAGCTTCAGTCTGGATCGGCGCCTTCACTCATGAACCAGGCCGAGCAGCATCCTGCTTTCGGTTCAATGACTTGATTCGATGCAACTTTACAAGTGAAGATGACCCGCAAGGCCTGATCCTGTACTGGTACGGGATTGGACTAGTTTTAGTATTTTAATTATTATTTTAAAATTTAGAATAATGTTGGATCCTTTCCAATTTTTGACCAGTTGACCTCACTCCCTCACTCGACTAGCTGATTTTTTTTTAAAGATGAATTCATGTTATGATAGATATTATATTACAACATTCGAACAACGGTCACTGAATTTGAATTAGCATATTCTTAGTTAATTTTTCAATCAATAAATAGGGTTGTCGCGCTATTTCCTCTTTAACATCTTCTATCCTTTTTCAAAAAGATGCATTGCCATCTTTCTTTTGGAATATTAATATGAAACGAAGCGCATGGAAATAGAACCAAACTCATTGAATCCTGGACCTCGAGGTCAAACATGCTACTTTGCATCAGATCCGACCTAATAAACTACAGACTAACAAAGGAAATAATACAATCCCAGATATGAAGACCTTAGGGCTAATCACGCTATCATCAGCAAGAACATCCACACACCTATATATCAGCTTCAATCGCTTAATTTCTTCCCGTCAGTAGCTGAATGTTAAGTTGCTTCCATAAGATTTGGACAATCCAATTCAACAGACAATAGATACATGCATACAATCTGCTGTAAGGGAGCTAACTTGCCTGGAGGAAATGCAATAGTGGAATATTTTCAAAACACACGTCTGGCTAATTGCAGGTTGGTTTAAAATGTCAAACAGAAAGTTGCGGCTTTATATCCATAACATAAAACATCCTCACTCAAGAATCTATCTTAGAGACACAATTCTTCGAAAGATGATGTTACTCTTGACTGAATGCTGTCTTATACAGAGAGAAAATAAAAGAATGACAAATTCAATTTGCCACCTTATCGCACTGCAATGCAATGGCAGCAAACCAAATATGAAAACCTCAAAGATTTGTTCTCAATCTCGCGATACGTGGAACAACTTGCAAACCTTCTGCCGTGACAACTGCCAATGATTGAATAAACTAGGCGGAGCAACAAGCATAAAACCAGCAAATAGAATATCTTTCAGTGAATTTGAATGTAACAGATATTACATCCCTTGGTGTCTCATTGAAAATGAAATGAACCTTGGACGCAAAGCCAAACACATCACAATCGATTATTCAGAGAGATCCACGGCAACATAATTACATAAGTATACCAAAACTGACAGTAAATGAAGCATGAAAGTGGAGAAGCAAAACACATGAGTGCCACCTGCAGGTGAAATGTTTTGCAGTGATTCCATTAAATTCATCCATGGGTATTGACAGCTTCCCAAACTAAATTTTTCGGAATAGGGTTAGATGGATTGCGAGCCTCCAAGGCTGCATTCCTCAGTGTCTGAATTGTTAGTGCATTGGCTTTCCAGAAGGAGACGCAGTTGTATGGCAAATTGTGCCTTTTGCAGAGTTCCTTAACCAAAGGCGAGATTTTCCTCAACTGACATCTGGGCAGCCTCGGAAACAGATGGTGCTCCACCTGAAATTGTAATCCACCATGAAACCAGTCCATCCAAGGTGAACACTTAACATCCAGCGTCCCACCAGTCTGCTTCTCAAACCAATCTCTGGAGCTTGGTGGCCCCATATATACACTGGACGAGAAATGATTCAAGCAGAACTGAACGTGTTGTATTCCCGTGACACAGAAGCTAGCAATGACGAACATTATTCTTTCACCCCAATTGGGTAAGCAAGAAACCAGTATGGGATACCATATCCAGAAAACAAGCAGCCCCAGAATCTCCTGCCCTCTGTAGGGTACCTTCCTCTTGGATAAGAGTAAGACGAATGATTGGGCGAACAAGTTCAATCTAGCAAAGCACATTACAGGATAAAATGTCCAATGCTGATAGCTAACCAAGAATCTGGCCACAGAATCAAAATTCAACTTTCTCTCGTAGAAATGCGAAGTAAGCGAATCGAAAAATTTGGAAGACACTGCAAACAATGGCATATGCTGAAGGTCAGGATCGAAATCAAGACTATTACAGGCAATGTGATGGGCATTGTGGTCCCACTTCCACCACCCAATACTGATCCCTGCGAGGCAATTCCCAGTAAGGATCTGGGCAAAACGATTGAAACCCTTGCTTGACATTATCTGATAATGCCCTGAGTCATGTCCAATCCATCCACTCTGAATCCACAAGAACCCCATTAAGCCACCACAACCCAAGTGAACCCACGGGTTGGTACAGCACAAGACACCATAAACGCTCACGGAAAACAGAAATGCTATGAAGGAGAGAGCGAAGAACACGCCGTGACCTTTGCTTTCGAATAGACCCATCTTGGAGAATTCCGACACAAGCCTCCGGTAATCCTTGGATACCTCGGAGACGGAGTAGTCCTGGAGGTAATATCCGGTGAACAAGTTGTCCATGTATTGCCATGCAGTGGCGGGATGGTAAGCTACGAAAGCGTCAGTGACGTCCTGGCCAGCGAGATTGAAGAGTGGAAGCTCACCTCCTGGGTGGTGATTTGCCCAATCGGAGACGTCGTAGACCTTGCCCTGTATGGAGATCCATAGATCTCCTCTTTTGTTATGCTTTCTAAGGTCTTGCTGTGAAATGTACTTCCTCGTGTCCCCCATTGCGGCAGAAATGAAGAAACAAAGAAAGATCTGGCAGTATCAAGAAAGAAGCCTTGTGTGGTAGATAGACACCTACTTGGGAGTGTATGACAGCATGAGTTTCTCTTATCAGAGAGTTATGGACTAGGAATGGGTATTTGGTTGCAGAAATCAGTGAGTGGCTGCTTTTATTTTGCAGTGATACGCGGATTGAAGGGAAAAAGCGAGTGTCGATGGGAGCAGAGCTGTGTGCTTGTATGCTTGTTTGTGATGCATATTCAGACGTTGATCCAATCAACGCCACAGATAGCAGCACCAAGGTTTAAACAACAATGGTACGGCTCTGTGTGGTTCAATCAAGCGGCTAAAGTTTCTATATAGAGCAACAATATTTAATCGCCCCCCCCCCCCCAAAAAAAAAAAGATCATGCATTGCTTAAAGGCGGGTTCGGCTTCCGACGTACTCTCTCCAATCTCATATTTGGTCTCTATTATAAATTATGGTGTGGTTTTTAAAGCAATATTTAAAAAATATTTTTAAAATTATTTTTTATAATATTATTTTTTTTTTTATATACGATCATATTTAAAACTTTATATATTTTTATTTTTTATATTTTTATATTAATATTATTGTGGTTGGCAGAAATAAGCGAAAGAATAGTGTACTATTATCTTTCATTGTCGAATATTTTGACTACAATCATGAGGCTGGCCGGGTCACCAAGCTGACGATCAAGGGATTGAAGATTTTCAATAAAAAAGATTGCTACGATAGTATAGAGGAACTTCTTCACTTCTTTCTTTTCATTTTTTTCTACTTCTCTTATATCAATCATTCATCAATTTTATAATTTTAAAAAATTTATTTAATAAAATAATATAAATGATTAAGATGAAAGAAATGAAAAAAAATAAAGAGAGAATTGAAGAGACCTTTCACTGCTACGATAGACAGGCGAGGGATAAGATTAGGACCGTGACTGCTACAGATGTATCTTCGACAATGGTGACAAACAGAACCATGTAATTGCACAGGTGCCCAAAAAGGGACATTATTATTGTTTCGTTATTTCATTTTATTAGCTGTAACAGGCTGTCGCCTGAAATATAGGATATCCTGTCCACCAGAGCAAAGTGGATTGAATGCAGATGCTCCGGTTTACACTAGCACAATTGAGGAGATAGTAGTTTCCAACTTCAAGTGAAAAGCAATTGCTATTTTTTTAAAAAAAAAAATTACTATATAACAAATTTGACGTCTTTTACCTACTTTTGGTGCTTATTTACGACGATAGGGAACTGGGAACATGTGAAGAAAGTGCAGAGATATAATACGTTACAATAATTCAACTACTCGATGTAGTACAGCTACTAATGAAAATTGCATACTTCATGTAGTCACAACTAACGTAACTTTTAGCTCACAATTTCATATTTGGCACAAGGTCGAAGAACTTATTAATAATCCAAAGCTGCAGAATATGCCGAAATGAGATGCTAAAGCCTCCACGAGCAAACTATCTTGCCTTCTTCCAGCTAAGCAATTGTTTCCGATTGAGTTGTACACTGCTCCATCCATCTATATATATTTATATATTAAAATATATTTTTAACTTAATCTTACATATTAATAAAAATTTGTTATTTAATTAAAATCATAATAATTTTTTAATTTTATCCTTAATAATATTAATTAATATCATGGTGGTTGTGGGTAAAAATATACATATTAATATTTCTTTCTTTTTTTCAAGACAATGATAAAATTATTTAATTACTTAAAAATATCATGATACTTATATTTAAGGATAAAATAAATTAATAAAAAATACTCCCTCCATTCCAAATTATAATATACTTTTAGGAAAGATTCAACGTTTTAAAATATAAGGCATTTTGATAAAAATAAAATTTCATTGATACTTTTTCAATATTATCCTTCAATTTATTCTCTTTCTTTAATATCCTTTTACCAATGGAGTATTAAATGAAAAGTATTTTTAAAAGCTTATATTTTTATCTTAAAAAATTAAAGTAATAAAATGTATATAATAAATTTTATTGATATATAAAATTTTATTTAAAAATATTTTATAATTTAAAATGAAAGGAACGTATATATAGGGGCAAAGGAAGTATTTTAAAAAGAATGCTTAAAAGAATGCTTAGTTATTACTTAACATCTTTTATGAATTGCGTCAACTTGAAATCCTTTCATGACATTCCTATGTGCATGAAATTTTTATATCTGAATAATCATTTATAAATGAAGAGTTAATCATTCAAAAACTAAATCATACTTAGATTCATCTCAAGCTAAGATGTCAAAATGTGCATATAGGTGTCTATACCTATGTACAAATATTACTCTCTTAATCCTAAATTATAAAACACTTTGAAGGAAGATCTAACATTCCCAAATATAAAACACTTTAATAAAATTAAAATTTCATTGATGATGCTTCTTCAATATTACTTTTCTCTAAACCAATGAAAATTTACAGTAAGCTCAGCTGCCTGTAAAACTTCTACAAAGGTGAAATAACAGCGACTTCGAACATGGCAATAACTAGGATTGATACAGCTGTTCTCAACAGTCGCAAATGTTGAAGGAGCGCTAATGATAACGCAAAACACGATAATTGGTGTGAGATCTGTCAATTTTTTCCAACCCAACAGCTGCTTTTTACTGGCCGCTATAACTACAATCGTGAAGGACGAGTTTTATCTACAGTTCCAAGTGGTGCCTGCTTACATGCATCTCCGTCTCTATCACGACGAGTCTTGATGAATTCTAAAACTATGCGGATCAACTCGTCTTGATGACAAGTGTATTCATGATCAGCTCCTTCTATAATGCGCAGTTCATGATTGGATATGAACTTGGCAAAATCTAAAGCATCTTCCGCTGGTACTATGGGATCCTTGGATCCATGAACCGTCAACACCCTAAGCATTAGCAAAGTTATCAGTAAAAGTTGATGAAACCAATATTTTTATTATGTTATTAGTAGGAATGATAACCTTCGGCCTCACCTGCAAGTTTGAGGAATTAATAGACATGAAGTATGGGTAATAGTTGATAAGCGGTCCATCAAACTTTCCTTTGTGACACGATAGATAATTTTCCCTATCAGAAGATAAGGGATTTGTTAACAAGGCTATTCCATGTTGACGGACAATAGGCAAATAAAACTTCAGGCAATGACTAAATAATAAAATACAGAAGTCTTCAGTATTGTTCACCACATAACCCAAAATGATGGCACAAGTATCCACGGGATAGACAACAATAAGGCAATAAGCTGACCAAGACATGTCTACATATTATACCAAGACCGTAGATCACCAGAATTTTGAAATCCACTCAAACAATTCATGAAAACAACTAAACAATGTAACAAGAGAACATTGACCAAGACATGCTGCCATTACAATAGCACTTATAGATAGGCAGCATTCAGAGATTAATTGCATCGGAAAGCTCACCTCTTGCATTCTTAGCATCAATAAATCCATCTCGCTTGATTCTTTGCATGAAATTTTTTCCCAAGCGACCTTCTATGCCTTTCACCAGATTAAACCGGCCAGAAATATTGACAATAATATCAACATCCTTATATTTTGAGGCATATAAAAGTGCCACATTAGCCCCTGCAAACACCATTACAGAACCACCGTAAATAAGTTGTTCAAATAGTAGAGGGTAAGCTGTTTCGCATTCTCAAGAAGATCTCAAGGTTCTGTTACCATTACACTTCATCCAAGATTGCATTCTCAGCTAAAATTGCAAAAACATATCTCATCAGTTCAAACAGGTAACATGTAACCCAGCTTTTTATGCTCTTCGATTATCCTACTCTTTTCCAATAAATATTTGCATCTCTAAGATTTACATGTGAAAAACATTTCAGACAACTTTCTTTCAGTTTTACCTGCATATTGAATTTCCCAAGAGCCCCATCATACGCTCTCTCCAAAACCACATACAGATCTAACAACCTAACTCTCTCTCTCTCTCTCTCTCTCTCTCTCTGCACATTTTTACAGGCCTTCTGGGTAAGAACGTGTCTTTCATAAAAGATTGTCCAGGAACAGAATTAATTTTATTGAGTGCAAAGGAATTTTACTTTTATGGTAACCTATATATTTAAACATCCTTTTTTCATGGGAGTTTCATTATTGATAACTAAAATTAAGTAAAATAATTGTAGCCAAATAAGTTAAATAAGGCAAGAGCTAGGATGGAAAACAATGTATATCAAACCACTGCTAAAATATTCCTCATGTCATTGACTGATATTCCATGAGTATGAACCCAATTAGAGAATCGAGCATATTTGTAATCTGACCTTTACTGTGACCCAAAATTGCGGTGATCATGTATTTCTCCTCCCTGAAGTGTTGCACTACAGCTCGCAGGTCATCAGCTTCCCTATAGTAATTGCCATACCTAAATGAACCTTCACTTTCCCTGGAAGACAGCGTTGGTCATCTCTGTTATGACCCAAATCTATATCAAATTGCTATAGTTCAATGTTCAGTATTTTATCAAGCAAGAGGTACACTTCAGGGTCACCATGTAAGAAGAATCACCACTTCATTTATTTTTTTGACAGAGCCAGTCCCTTCCGTTTCTATTTTGAATTCATTGCTTTCAATGCCAGCTATAATTAGGAGGAAAACAAAGAAGCCAAGAATGGAAGAGAAGATTTGGTGCCTTGATCTGTATACCCTACTACCATGACAGGACATTGAGACTGCATTGAAAGAACATTTTATGAAACAACAATAACAGCCAGCCTTATCTCACTTGGTGGAGTTGGCTATCTAGATTGCATGACGTCATTGTGCTCTATCAACCATCAAATCTTTGTATAAATTGTTGGCCAAAAGATCTCTTTCAATAAATTCATTAACTATTCTCTATAGTTTTCCACTACCTGTCTAAAAATGGCATTAAAAATTACTCTCTATTTTGGTGATAGAACAAAAGTTGTGATCTTGTTACAATTATATTGATAAAACATTTGCACAACAATCACTGGATACTCTTGTCGCCATGACATTCTAAAATCTATTTCTGAATAACCCAAAAAAAATTTGAGTGTAAATAATCCAAAGTATCAAACTAGCCACAAAATCATCACAACCTTGAACAAACTAGCAATTCACTCATTTAATATACTTTCATTTGCAGAAGATCATACCCATTTCCAGAAAAGTCAAAGCGGAAGGCACTAATTCCATCATTTTCCAGAGCAGTAGCAAGGTTCACCATGGGAATTCTTTCCTAGAAATCATGTCATCTGACCCTTTAGTCCAGAATAACCAGTTTCAACATGTTGCATGCTTGTAAAGATATATGAATATATAACAACAAAAGAAGTTGAAAACATAAATCTCACATAAACATCTAAATATCAAAAAAATATTCTGTTTGTTAAAAAATAATTTATAATGAGCCTTGTTAGCTATTGGCTCCTGACTCTAAAGGAATCTCATTTCTTAAGCTAAAAGAGAGAAGTTAGATCAAATTACATCTCAAGAGAATAGTTTGGAATATTTAATACCACCATGATGAAATTGGGTTGAAAATCTTGCATCCAAATAACAATGAACTGACAAGCTAACAGGTTAACTGTTGACCATTAGTGATTAGTCCATTGTGTACGGAACTACTAAATATAGCTGATGGATATGTTCTAATGTATATTGAAGGAGCATGAGTAGTTAGTCTGGGGTCATTATTTGTCAAGACCAGCAACCTTGGAAGATTGCAATCCATGGCACAAAATGACAAGCTCTGTTGAACCTGCATCGTGTAAAATCCCCACAAGCTTTTCCCCGTGGTAGTTTTCTACTATAACTCTTCGGTTCTGCCTTCCTGCAGTAGCACCACGGTATTTGAATAAAAAGTCCATGACATAAAGTAATCAATCAAGTCAATTTCTTTCAGTGCATGCCTTATACATTTTTATATCCATTCATAAAAGAATAGACCCGCAAATGCGTTTGTCAACACGAGCAACTGAGCAAGGATATAAAGTAAGAAACCTGAATTTCATATAAAACAAGCTTAAGAAAATATCAGCTTTGCATAGGCATATTGGTTGGAGAATTTGAACGCGTGGATTATGAAAATATCCATGGATCGGTTCAGACTTCATTGGCATTGGTTACCAGGGGATTGTAAATTCTTGGATTCAGCTTTTGGCTCAGACAAACTCTATAGAACTTTTATTGTTATGGTTTCTCTCATGAACTTCATTTTCTGTTACCTCCCCAATTTCGTTCTCTCCCCATCATTCTAATTTCCTTTAGGCAGTAAAAATACACCGGGCTTCAATTTTCAAGCCAGACTTCAAATAAACATATCATTTGCCTTGCTAGCTTTTTAAAATAAAACATGTTAGCTAATTCCACAATAGCCCCAATTAATTCACAATATATAAGTTTCAGAAGAACCATCTTCACTGGTTCCGACGATATTTAAGCGATGAATGATGCATCAAGTATGCGACAACAATGGAAAAAGTAGAGGGTTGAAAAAGATGGCTCACCAGGCGCGCGAAAGCGTTCTTCTGCAGATTGAATAGGACAAATCATCTGCGTTCACCACCGCTTCAATATTTAGCTCCGCTGAGTGTTGCTTCTGTTTATGGGCAAACGCAGCCACTTTCGTAAAGCTTTCTTTTCCTTTGGCCTCGGTATAATTTATTATTCATCGATATAAAATGTAAAATTTATGTGATTTGATTTTCAATTCTGCTGCATGTTGCAAATCATGTCCCTCCTTTACTTTCTTGACAAAGCTACTTCCTAGGGTAGTAGACCTTATGATTTGATCGAAGAGGGGTGACTGGCAGCACTTACCAAGTTTTCAAAATGTATCAATATTTATATTCATATTACTCCGTTGATTTTAAATTATAAAATATTTTTAAATAAAATTTTATATATCAATAATTTTTATTAAATAAATTTAATAATTTTATATTTTTAAAATAAAAATATAATTTTTTTAAAAATATTTATCATTTAATCTATTAAAAATAGAATAGATGAAAATTAATTATAGAGAGAAAAAAATAAAATTAAAATTGATGTATTTAATAAAATTTTAATTTATTTAAAGTATCTTATATTTTAAAATAAAATTTTTTTTTTAAAAGTATTCTGTGATTTGAAATAGAGAGAGTATATATTACATATTCCCGAGCCTCTAAAATTTATATAGTGCATGCATGCATGTGTGTTTGTTCGTTAAATTTATTTAACTTTTGGCTCCGCCACATCTTCTATCTTGCCAAATAGCATACTAATTGGTAGAGTTTTAGTAGCTGCTCCCTTAACAAAGTGTATCCTTATATCTTAAAAAATAAAGATTTAGTACAAAAGGACTGATGCTTGTATTGTAATTCAGTTTTGTAATTGGATTTTAAGATTAAACTTGATATATTATAAAATTAATTTCATCAACAAATTATCAACCAGTCACCAAATATCGAGAGGAAAACTTTCAAATTTTTTGGTAACAGCCTAAAAGGTGATAATACATTGCACGAAGCTAGAAAAATACTATACTGTATTACAACTTATCATGGACTTCATATATACATTGAATATATTATTACATCGATTCCTGTAATATTTTTCCAAGAATATGAAATCATGACAACAGCGATCCCCGGTTCACATTGAAAGTTAAATGTGATCATTAATCCTCGAGATAAAATATAAGGACAACAAAGAGTAACTATTTGATTCATGAAAAGAAAATACAGAAACAAAACAAAATTTATATTTAAATTATAAAGATCAAACGTATAATTTTTCTAGACAACAAATGCAAATATTAGTGTAGAAAGCGAAACAAATAAAACCTTCATGACCTCGTAATTTTTTTTTTTTTTTGCTAGAAAAAGATTCTTCATTCATCGAAACAAAAGGCTAATGGCCGAAGCAACGGCACTTAGAAACAAAATCAAAGGGCAAGAAACAAAGCAAGTCCAGAAACTAACAACATAAAACAAAAGACAGAAAGCATATAATAGAGCGTTCATCTAATGCCTTCACGTTCATCGTCCATGTCAAACTGGCCAACACCAGAGTATGACATTTCCCGCGCCCTTTGAAAGAAAAAGAGGAAGAGAAGGTAGCGGCAGCTAGGACACCCAACCCAAAACATATAACATTTTTCATGTTAGATTCCAGAGTCGAATAATCATTTGTCCGAGCATAAATTTGTTAAAACGTATAATTATTATCTTAACAAACCCTTGCGAGTTGCATATCCTGCATGGACTGGTATTTTGATACACCACTCTAGATCCCCGATGCTAGGCGGCGAAAAAAAAAAATGGACGAAAGAACAAACGAACGAACTCGAAAATCAGATTGAAACAAAATAATTGGAAGCATTGGAAAAGAGTATGTGTTGGTTTTTTTCTTAGAGCAGATACTTGGAAGTTCGAAGCACACGGAGATGATCAACCCAAATTACCACCACCGACTTCTTCACATGTCATATTTCTCTCACTATTTTGGTCGAATTATTCAATTCAGCGAACATTTCTACGTGTACTTCGCTAAAATAACAATGGCTAAGAACTATTTTGAGTCAACTTGACTCCGCCATGACGAAATTAATATTCACTCACGGGGGCAGAATCACATCAACTATCTGCACATTTCGCTCTCCATAATTAATAAACAGACTCTTACAGTTGCCTTGCTAAGATCCCACAGGAGCAATGCCTTTAGCCTTGGCTGCTGCAGTAGCTGCAGCTGCTGCGGCGGCGGCAGCTGCTGCTGCAGATGCTGCTGGGTTGGATGATGGTGGGACCGGGTTTGATTGTGAACTATTCTGTTCAATCGTATGCGGCTGCTGTTGCTGCTGGGACTTCACTTTAGCAAGCACTGCCTTTATTTGACTTCCCGTAAGGGTCTCGTGTTCCAGTAGAGCATTTGCAAGGGCATGAAGCTCCTTATTGTGAGTTGTTAGAATAGTTTTTGCATTGTTGTAAGCTCTCTCCAGAAAGAGCTTGACCTCCTTCTCAATAAGAAGCCTAGTTTCTGAGCTCATGCTTCTGCCATCGTCATTATAATTGTGAGTGACAAGTCCCACTTCATTGCTCATACCGTATTTAGTAATCATTGCCCTGGCCAGATTAGTTGCTGTCTTGAGATCACTTGAAGCACCGGAAGTAACTTCATTTTCTCCAAATATTAGCTCTTCTGCAACCCGACCACCCATGCAAACATCGAGGCGGGCAAGCATCTGCTTGCGGGAGAGACTGGTCTCATCCTTGTCAGGCAATTGAGTCACCATGCCAAGAGCCATTCCTCTTGGGACAATCGTTGCCTTGTGAACTGGAAGTGCCCCATCAGTATGAATAGCCACAAGAGCATGACCACCCTCATGGAAAGCAGTCAACTTTCTTGATTCCTCAGTTATGACAGCTGACTTGCGCTCACTTCCCATCAAAATTTTGTCCTTCGCATACTCAAGGTCAGTCATGCTCACAGCTTTAGCACCATCCATCGCAGCCTTGAGAGCAGCAACATTCACCAAATTTGCAAGGTCAGCACCAGAAAACCCAGGTGTTCCTCTTGCAATGATCATTAAATCAACATCATCGGCCTTCAGAACCTGTTACAAGGCATTTCAATTGCAAACAGGAAATCAGCAAGTGTGGATTTTTTTATACCAAGACAGGTCAGCCCACATATAAAAGTATAGCAAATAATAGGAGAAAATCATACCTTGGACATGTGGGATTCAAGAATCTGCCGCCTTCCTTCTACATCAGGATTAGGAACAACAACATGGCGATCAAACCTCCCAGGTCTCACCAAAGCCTTATCCAATGACTCAGGAAAATTAGTAGCTGCAATCACAATAATGCCTTCGTTTTGCTTGAATCCATCTAGTTCAACAAGCAATTGATTCAATGTCATCTTCATATACATCTGGTCCTTTGGGTTTCGGCTACCTCCAATAGCATCTATTTCATCAATGAAAATTATACAGGGTGATCGCTTCTTCGCAGCAGCAAAAAGATCCCTAACTCTCCGTGCTCCAACACCAACAAACATCTCTTCAAATTCACTGCCACTGCAAGAGAAGAAAGGAACCCCCGCCTCTCCAGCTATTGCTCTTGCCAACATTGTTTTTCCAGTCCCAGGAGGCCCAACAAGCAGAACACCTTTTGGAAGCTTTCCTCCAAGACGGGTAAAGCGCTGCCACAATGAAACAGAGTCATTCATATGTAGTGATGAAATACATGAGTATGTACACATGATCAGAAAAGCAGCACATAAAATAAAACTACAAAACATTAAATCCACAGTGCAAGACAGAAATTATAATGAGTCATCCGGTAACATAATTTAAGAAAAATAAACTAGAACAGTTACAAAAAGATCCAGATTCAATTATCATAATTTTGACTGTTTTCTTCTTGATTAAAGAGCATGTCTCATCTCAGCACAACCTTGAGAATAAATTTTCACAATTAGTTTCTGGATCCCCATAAGCAGCAGGTTGAATGTAAGTTAACCAACACAATCCCAGTAGAACATGTGAAAATGAACGCACACAAAAATTTTCAGTTAAAGAAGTATCCTATAGATACAAGTTTAAGAAGCTTGAGTGTGAGGCATTCAAGAGAGAAAGGACTTATACCAGAGTTGTCTACCTTAGGATCTCGGAGGTAGTAAACAATTTCTTCCAGTTCTGCTTTTGCCTCATCAACACCTTTTACATCACTAAATTTTGTACTTGAATCCATGCTAGGTTGCACCTCTTCATTCATACCGAGTCCTGCAATCAAACCAAAGAACAATGTTTTCATCAAACTCATACCTGATATTCAGGATCTGAGGAGTTACAAAGACCAAGTATTACCTTTACTGATTCCCTTATCCTCAATAAGTGCTCCCACACCAGAAATCAGGAGAAAGACCACAGCAATGGACCTAAATGTGCGCCAAAGCTGCTCTTTTAAATTTCCACCTTCTGCAGCCACCATATGGATTGGAGCACTTGCAGTTCCAAGAATTCCTTCTTTTGTGGGCTTCCCTACATTTTTTAAAGCAGCAAGGCCACCAATACTATCTTCCTCCCTCGCTGAATTAGAAATACCTGCAAATCCACAGGCATGTGGCTATAACATCTAGTTCACAAAAATTCTGCTAAAGATATGGGACTCCAGATGTTTATCACAGAATGACAAGAAATAACATCCTTCATAGAAGTATGTAATTGAAATGCCAAGCTTGAAGTTTTCAAACTCAAAAACAACTGAAGTTAAGATTGTTGTGGAATACAATTGCAATCTTCCATCATTCTATTATCTCGCCTAAACCATGCACTCTTGGGAAATCTTAGCTGTCCAAGCACCACATAGGTAAAAGAACAGGACAATAATCCTGGTACAGCCTTACGGCAGTACATCAAACTAAAGTAAGTTTATAAGTACTTCATCTCATTAAGAGTAGATGACATAACTTAACCATGTACCCCAAAAAATATTATTGATGATCAAAGCCACAGTACAAATGGGCCATAGCACAAAACAAATATGATATTACTCTTAAACCAAAACTTCATGCTTCTCATCCACGTAAGGAGCCAATTGATACACATTCATTGCTCATTCCTTGGTATTTCAAAATAACAAGACACTTTAAATTCACGTGTTTGATATGACAACTAAAATTTGTCATGGAAAAAATATAATAAGTACTAGTATTTTATAAATCGAGAAACATTAAAAATGCAACTTAAATATGAGGTCCCCTGATTTATTGATGGAATATAATAACGCTCAGAATTATGTAGTTCTATGCCTCCTGATATCTTGGATGAAGCAACTTAAAACACACGCCACGTGTATGCCACCTGACATCCATGACATCAAAGCCAAGAGGAGAGTGTATCAAAAGCCTCCCAAGTTACTCAATTAACTGCAAATAAATTTATGTCTTGGGACCTTTTCCATTCGAGACGGCCAAGAAAACTCAATTTCTTCAGTAAGAAGTGCCCAACTCTCTATTTGGAATTCCAACACCCTGCATGCACGTGACTGAATTTTGAATTATAAGACTTTCTATAGCAGGAGTGGGCAATTCGACCATTCTCAATAAAGGCACAAGAAAGGGAAACA
The DNA here is from genome assembly GCF_029017545.1 of Prosopis cineraria. NCBI lineage: Eukaryota > Viridiplantae > Streptophyta > Magnoliopsida > Fabales > Fabaceae > Prosopis > Prosopis cineraria. Next base: position 910,688 of record NW_026555339.1, on the reverse strand, counting down.
TATCTTTGGTTGTTAGCTTAAGAAAATCCATCTTCCTTGAGCAAGGTTAACTGGCCAGTAAACCAATATTGACAACTAATACAAGTCAATAAGAATGGGTATAAGAATATGCAGATAAAGTGTCAACGAGAAATAAAGTGGCTATAGCAAGGGGGGGGCTACCTCTCCGCAATGTCTTCAATAATTCACTTTCATCCAGCCGATCAACTCTCACTAATGCTTTAATGTACTCAGAAAGTGCTGACTGATTGGTATGCAGTGCTGGCTGACTTTCAAACAATCTAATCACAGCTTCAGGGTCATTTCGATGGTGAAGTTCTTTAAGACGAGCAAGGTCACTGGCTTCATCTGCATCACGTACTCGACGAGCCAGATTCCCTACATAGCTGGATCGAAATCTCTCCTGAGTGCTAAAAAACCTATTCCCTGCAAGAAATTTGAAGTTAGTGAAAAATGATATATATATATATATATATATAGTCCCACATATTTAGACAAAACTGGTGCGATTAATTTTAAAACTTTAAACGAGCTGCTAGAAAATTATACACAAAAAGAACTTTCAGAGGATATTCTCCATATCAGTATAATTTGCAACTAACGCCGCGTTATAAAGAAGGACTAATGCATATGGTGACAAAGAACATAAATTACTTTTTTGGTGAATAAATGGCATGGACGGAATCGATTAATTATCATACTTATATGCATAACAGGGACATAATATTACATACCTGCTCGAACTTCAAACTTGTTAACAGATACATAGGATCTCGCAAGCAAGCTTTTAATTGGTCCGTATTCTGATCGATAGCGTGAAACCTGTAAAGATAAATTATAAAGTCAACTTAAAAAATGGATACTGATTACTGGTAATTAGCTTTAAAAAAAATACAAATCATAAATCCGACGCGAGCATTAACTAACAATAACTGAATAATTCTCTCTTATATTCAAGTATATTCAGCACTTCATAAACTTATAGATGGTGCGGTTAACTTGACATCCAGTCTCAGGGAAAGAGAACGAGAATACTTCTGCGACTGCTCTACATTTTGATCCAATAACCCTGGGCTATTTAGTATTATTGGTTTGTCACTTCAAAGACCATATGCTTCCTAACACAGACACATCATATTTCAATTTAGGTCCATCAATTACTGACGGCTCCTTCCTTAATAACTGCCTTAACACTGTGTCCCCACACAGCACATCAAGAGGGAAAAATGTTAGAAGCAAATAAGCAGCAGTCAAGAACTTTTTGACCTTCAAAGAAGCTTCATTTCTTATTTCTAAGTAAAATAAACCAGATCAGTTAATCCCGCAAAAATCATTAATCCATGCACTATCCTTTTTGTTTCATCGCTCGACAGGATAAGCACGGGAGAAGAAACCTAAACATCTAAAGATTGCTTCTTGATGTATCTATTTTCTTTCCTTATCCTTTTCTCCCACGATTTTCCCCCTCCAGCGTCGATTTCGCTTCTTCACCCATTATCCATTTAAGTTCCATATGAACATAGAAAAAATTGAAGGATAAAATATGCACACACACAAAATCCTGGAAATAACAGAACTAGGGTTCCTGTAAAACAGAAAGCTCTAAATCTATGTGAAACATTGATGGTATCAGGATTAATGGGGTGCGAACGTAAGAGAGGAATAGACTGACCTGCGAAATCAAATGCCTCCAGGCCATATCTCCGCGAGACACCAAAAGAGGTCGGTCGTATGAGTTGACACGAGTCGTGTAAGAAAATAGAGGGAGGAGCTGAGGAAAATGAAATATCCTGTTCTGAAATCAGACCGTTTTACCCGAACAGCGCTCCTGATGTCCCCTCCTCAGCCCTTCCCGGAATTTATTTTTTATTTTTTATTTTTTACTAAGGTCACTGAAAATACCTTGACGGGAAATAAGAAGTCATGAAAGATTCGAAAAAGTTTCAAAAGCCAAAAGTGGATGGCGAAAAGGGCGAAAGGCTAAATTTTTCTTTGAAAATTATTTGTCACGTAGAATTGGTATCATTAATTTTCAATTGGCGTGGTGTTATCCCAGAAATTTTAAAATTAATACAATGTCATCCTTTGATATTAATATTTGATCAACATAAATTGTAATTTTGCGGAGTTAAAGACAATTTTGCCTTCAAAGATTTTTTTAAAAGAATAATTAATATCATGTGTTTTGATTGACATAGTGTATTTTTTAATTATCAACTTCTGTGTTAGGAGAATGACTCAATGACCCTTTATAATCCAAAATAAAAGAATATTATAGGTTAAATTATACTAAGAGATACTAAGTCAGAGTCCAAGTTAGTATATGTTGTCAATGGGCGAGCTAAACAAATATCCATTTGCACATGGTAAGCTAGTGCAAGCAGAAACTAGCTCGTGGACACATGCTTGAACTTGTTCATGAACAAAATAAGAGCAAGTTCATACTTTACTCAAGAAAAAGTCTAGGGATTTATTGTTCAGGAGTAAAGTTGGTTTTGAACCTAAGCATTTTCAGGTAATACCTCTTGTCAAAATCAAGAAATACAAAATATTTGTAAACATTGATAATGAGTTGCAAGATTTTTCTTTTGATTTAAGCATTGATAACCTAAAAATATTATATTAATTAAAGTTTAGGATATTAATTGATTGTTTGGAAAAGCTTCCAGGGCAAAATTACTTTTCAATCCTAATCAAAAATTTTCAACTAACGGTTAGAGCAGAGCAAACATACCACAGGGCAAAATTGTGCATTTTTTTAAACTTCCTTGACAGTATTTCATTCAATCAAAAGTAAAAAATATTAATTATATGTGGCAAAAAACACTTTTAAGATAATTTTATCCTTTAACCTTGATGAAAAAAACATTGTACTAAGATTTTCATAGCAAGCTTAAGCAGTGAGCCAAACATATTTAAGGTGCTTGGCCTAAAAGTTATAAAAATAAACTCATGATAAGATAAAGTTTTTACTCTAAAGTTAGAGACTTGGGTAAAAGTTAGTCATTACATGATAATTCATGTTTGGATATTCTCTAAAAAACACAAATGAATAATTAAATTTTTTTAAGAATATAATTTAAAAGTAAGTTTAGATGTATAATAATTGGAAAGTACATGAATTATATATATATAAATATATATATATATATATTATGTATAATTTGATTTTCTTAACAAAATATTAAACCTTAAGTTACGCGATTAAAAATAAAAAGATAACATATAGGAGTATAATTGAAAAGCGTGATTTGTAAAATTTCAAATGTTGAAACAATTTGATAAATAATTAAATATTAAATTCAAGAATTTTTAACACATTTAACAATGCTACATTATAAGTTATGTCTTGTGTGGTTTGCGTAAGTCCCACAGCCAAATTGCCAAAAAAGAAAAAAACAAAGAAAGAAAGAAAAGAAAAATATCACTTGAGGTATTTTATATTAAAGAAGAACTTTGAGATTCAAGTTTTTCGCTGCACCCCTTAGTTCTTAATTGAAAATATTTTTTTATGAAAAATGACTTAATTGCTCCTCTTAATGAAAGAGAAACAACTAAACAAAAATTTGTTGCTAACTTCTAAATGTGTTGTCAGTTACAAATTAATTATTACCAAAACTCAAATGACTTTTTGTTTATGTCAAGTGGATGCTTATTACATTTAACACGTGATGTTAGATTTTCTATCTTATTAAAGTTTGAATGTGTTGCTGTTAGTTACGAATTGATTGTTGTCAAAATCCGAATGACTTGTTGTTTATACAAGACGAACACTTGTTTCATTAAACACGTGTTATTAGTTTTTCAGTACTGTTAAATTAAAAATGTTTTGTTGCTAATCACAAATTAATTGCTGCCAAGACTCAAATAGCTTGTTATTTATCCAGAGTAAATATTATTTCCATTATTTGTGCTGTCAACTTTTCCATTAATTTGGCTGTGTATATGCCGCGGTGCATGGCACATTTCTAGCAGCATAAAGACATGAAATCGGCTTGAAAAATCATATGAAATTAGGAGAAGTTACAAAGCTCAAAGGAGAAAGACTGGATCTATATATGTTATGCCTCTAATTTTAAAAAGCTTGAGAGCTATTTTGAACCATTAAACACTCGGGTAAGCTCCTTAACTCCCTCTTCTACCTCACTAGCTTGTCATCTTCTTGATTTCTAAATAATGGGTAGTTGGGTTTTAAGTTGGTTAAGTTTTGGGTCCATGCCTAAGGGCTTGCATGTAACTTTAAAAGCTTGATTTAAGTTTCTTTATCTTGAATAAATGATTTTATAAAGCTTGAGTGTTGGATTGAAAGAGGTTGGACAAATGCTGGCATAGAGTTTAGGGTTTTAAAGTTAGAGAAGAAAAAAAAAAGTGATTTACCTCTATGGGCACTAAATGAAGATAAAAAGAGTTGGTTGAAACTTTGAATAGCTTAACAATAAAAGTTAGGGGCTTGAGTAGCTAAATTTAATTAAATTTAACTAATAAGTACTTATGTCAAGTTAAAAGAATTGACATATAGTGCTTGATATTGTAAGTTACTATCATTTAAGATCTCTTTAAGGTTGAAGAGACAGTTGGAGTGCTACGGGTAGCCCCCTTTTGTAATAAATGATTAAAGTAATTGGATAACTTACTCTATGTATGAACTTGTTAAAGCATATATGAGGATTTTTAAACGAGCAATTATGTAAATATAATTGTAAATAAGAATGTGGATGCATGGGTGGTTTTAAAGCTCATGTGAAGTAGGAAATTGGTTTAAAAAACAAGGATTTCACTAAATATAACTAATTGCACGTGTATGTATGTGTGAAAGCATGACTATAGTTTATGAACTTGTGTTAGAATAGCTTTACATTGATTTATATTAATTGTGTGCAAGCATGGTTGGTGCGTATATTTGATATCGATCAATGCAATGGGTGGTTACCTGATCATGATGTGGATCATGGAACATGTGGTTTCATGATCGTGCATGTAAGGGTAAGATGTTCACATTAGGTGGAGTATAATTAAAATCATATGATAACTCTCAAAACAACATGTGGCCGTGGTGTTCAATTATACCTATAGTAAGTCATCACTTATAACATGTGGTAGTAGTTAGACGTGTGAAGTTCTTACTCACCACATGTGGTGGTAGTTAGGCACATGACACCTCAATTATTTGTAAATGGAAAAACCATGGTTTGGACAAGGAAATGAACTTTGGGCAGATTACCTATCCCATTTGGCAAGCTTAAGTCAATCTAATCACGTAGACCAAACCCAATCGTGTTGATAGACCATGTGTTCAATCACAGGTGTTTAGGAGATTTGGTTGGAATCCCTGAATCATGCATCATGAAATGTGATTTCCATATTGTTTATGTCATACGTGTTCACTTAAATTTTAATTACTCTCCCACTTTTTGCAATTCATGAAATTGCCTTGTTTGTGTGAAAGTGGGAGAGTAATTAGTTTCATGTATTTTGTAAAAGGTAAACACTTGTTATTTTAAGTTAACTTTAGGGATAATTCAATTATTTTTCATCAAAACTTATTTTTAGGTAAAGATTAAGGGAAACACTAGTGACAGATGAACAAAAGACAATGTCAACTTCAACGGAACCCAAACAACCTCTACGGATAGAGACAGTGGCAATGGTAAAGACAAGAACAACGACTTACTTGCCTGAAACAAAAGAGAGGGGTGCAGTGGAGTCTTTAATTCACTAGATGATAAGAATGAGGTCATCAGGAGAGTTTTGATCTAAATGAGTTTTTGGTCTGAGAAACTCTTTCCATTTTTTTTTTATCCGAACACATCTTCACTTGTTTTTGTGACCCCAGCTACAATTTAGACCATTTAAATCTCATTTTAGATTACAATATCCAAACATATTCTTACACTGTCTATCATCGCATAACAAGCTCCTTGATCTATTAATAGTATAGAAAGGATGTATTTGGAGTGTTGTGATACACCATTTTGACCTGTGAAGGCTTTCAGCTTTGAGTTCATACACCCCGCAATAATTTTCGTGCCCTGAAATATCCTCCTTGCCCTTTTCCCTTATGCATTTCATTATCATTTTGTCATCCTGTGTCCCGTGAAAATGCCTTTGTTTCATTATTTTTTAATTTCCTTTATTATGCAGCCATGGTTGTGAGTTTCAACGTATAATTTTTATTCTAATTATTAATGAATAGCCTCTTTAGAGAGTAGAGAATTGGCCAAAACAATCTCTCCACAAAGTTTTCCAATTAGCATGCATGTTATATAGAATGATGTCGTCCCATGCTAAAAGGTAAAACATTGGGCACAGGAGAAAAATTACACAAAACAAAGTAAAAAAAAAAAAGATCAATAGCACATATATAGCACTTTGGCTTGGCTCACATGTTCCTGTGAAAAATGTTCACGAGTAGAGTCTCACACTCGTTGGTTGTTCATAAATAGGTATATAAACCCATGATTGGAACAGTCTTGCTTAGTTCTTGGCTAAGAAATGTACGTGCGTGCATTTAAAATTCCCGTGCTTTTTTTTAAATTGGCACAATATCATTTGCTTGTTTTTATCTTTCCTTTGTTTGGCCTTACCTTCAAGCTGCCTTTCCTTGGTTTCAATAGTTTAAATAAATAATAAGATTTAAGTCAGGATCAAAACTTTGTATTTTTTAAATTAAAATAAATGCAAAATTAAAGTTATCTTTATTCTTACATATTAATTTAAATTTAAATTAAATATGTAATTGATTAGTACTATTTAAATGATTTACAAAAATTAATTTTAATTATTATTTCATTCATGTTAAAGGGTTTGATTATTTAAATTAATTTTAGTTACACGTATTCATACATGTATAGATACACACAAACATATATACTCGAGAGATTTCACTTGTTTTATTGAAAAATTATATTCTCACCTAATATTCATACATAATATTTACGTATAACATATTTAAATTAAAGTTAAATATAATATTATATTTTTATATACACCCATGATGCGTTGTATGTGATGTTATAATTATATCATCTTCGCAATAATGTTTATTTAAGCATAGATACATGGTATATTACCATTACTATATGTATACAGGGAATATATAAGTAATTCTTAATAAAGTTGAAGAACTGATTTAAAAATATAGCAGACGTTAAAATTTATCATCAATGCAGTTAAAACCAGTAAACCACAATAAAATAGTTTCAAATAGCATAACAAAATAAAAGCACGCCATAAACGAAGTGAAACGTAGGATTAGAGTAACGTTTTTCTATTAACTTTAAAATAAAATAATTTGGGATGCTCATGACATTTTTATGTAGATTTTTTGTAATTATACTTACAGTATAGTTAAGATGAATTAAATTTAAAGCAATCTTCAAAATAAATTTAAAATTGATGACAAATTTTAATCTAACAAAAAAAAAAAGCCATGAAGAGAATCTAATCTTCATGATAGGAGAGAATAATATATACTTCACAAATATATGATCTAATCTCACTTCATCATTCTTGAAATTCTTTCTCTATAGTAAGACTTAAAAAACCATTAAATTATTAATTTGTTACCCATAGTGTGGCCCCAATGAACACCTATTTATTAATGAATCTGCCAAGGATATGAATATAGGCTTGATCAATTAAATATTATATTATCCACATCATTTGCTAATGAGAACAAACATGCATGCTTGTGCTTAAAATAAGATGAACATGAAGTATGGACGGTATATCTATGTCATATCCAAAAAAAAAAACTTTTCACCTCTAGTATTCTTCTTGTAAAAATTAAGTGCCTCAATAATATGTGAAAAGAGAATAGCAAAGCATTCACCCTCTGATGATTATGAAAATCCAAAAAAAAAAAAGAAAGCGGAATAATTTTGAAAACAAAGCATTAATTTTTATTGTCTTGCCAAATTACTATCATCAATGGGTACCCCAAACACAATGACAAGATAGGTAGAGTGACAGGCAATTAGCTGCAGGACTAGTGATTTTGCTTTTAGATGTTAAAATCTTCTTCTTGTTCACAACCATGATCATTGAGATTGTCAATCTCTGACTAGTTTAATATGAATATAAAAGAAACTAAGGAAGGAAATTTGAATTTAAAAAGGAACAATTAATTGATGTCTTAATAATATTATTGAGAAAATGTTCTACATAGTAAAAGAGTGCTCCATAACAATTAGTCAAAGAAATTACATGAAATTTGTTTTTTTAATCAAAATTTTCTCGAGACTTTTAATATAGACAACAAGTTGGGAAGTTAGGATAATGAAGAGAATTTTGAGAGTAGGAAAGTTGCACCAAATTTGCTTATTATGAACAATTTCACAACATTTTTAAAATTGAAATTTAAAATTATAAGTAATTTTGCAAGATTTTTAAAATTAAAATTTATGCATAAAAAGTTGGGAATTTAGGATAATGGACAGATTTTTGGAGACATAAAGTTACACAAAATAATTAAATTATTATTTTTAAATTTTAAGTTATGAATAAATTAAGGGGAAGTTAGGATAATGGATAGATATTTGGGAGAAAAAAAGGAACTAGAGACAAAAATAAAAATAAAAAACATATGAAAATAAAATCCTCATGGAACTGATTTGGAAATAGTGTTATTGACATCTTTTATCACGTAGGATGACTTAGTGTTGACTTATGATGAGTCATGGATCATGATATAATTATTAATGATTAAAAATTTTGAAACTGAATTATATATGAGTTAAAAGTTTAAGGATCAAGTTATACTAAGTCATAATTGAAGGATCAAGTTTTAAGTAAGTTAAAACTTCAAAGATTAAATAGTTAATTTTTCTATTTTATAACTCAAGATCTATATTATTTGATCATATCTTTTAAATAATTTTTACACATAAAATTTTCATAAAAAATTAATACAAATATAAACATTGTAACGTATCAAACTGACATGAGAGTCCGCACACATATATATATATATATAATATATATATATATATAATATGACATTTTTTATATTATATTCAAAGTTGGGCAATCATTTTAACAAATATAAATCTACTATTATACTACAGAGGAGAATAGTTTATCAGGTGTACCATAAAAATTATTTCGACTTATAATAATGGGAGATTGATAGAGAGGTCATCAATTAATTTAAATTAAATCTCAAGTGTCAAATTCTAAGAATTTATAAATTTGATTCTCATTTTTACAATTTTATAGTATTAAATTTACAACTTATGTTTTAAATTTTAACAAAAAAAATAAACTTATTTATTTTTTAATTATATTAAAATTTAAAAAATAAGTTACAAATTCATCACAATAAAATTATAAAATGAACTTATACTTGGAATCTCATTTAAATTAATTGATCTTCATAAAACTTATCTATCATTCTCCTTACAATAATTACATAGGATATTGTATTACCTTTTTCCCCCTTTGCAATACTGCACTCTTGATTTTTCTATAACATTTCGACCTTTCCATTGTATGATTATATTATTGAACAAAAACTAGTTTATTAAAATGTGTAATTATTATCTCAACAAACCCTTGCTCCCGTTTGGCACTACTTTGAAAGACTACTCTAGATGCTAGGGGGAAAAAGAACACTTCGAAGACCAGAGTCAAACCGAAAATATTTGACGCTCTAAGCCTCTTATAGTTGCTTTGCCAAAGAGATGTTGCCGGGTTAGGTGATTGTGAATTATTCTGTGCTTAATCCTGGGAGGCTGTGGTTTGCTGCTTAGACCTTACTTTGTCAAGCAAGGCATTTATTTGACTTCCGGTAAGAGTCTCGTGTTCGAGTAGAGCATTTGCGAGGGCATGAAGCTCCTTATCGTGAGTTGTTAGAATAGTTTTTGCATTGTTGTAAGCTCTCTCCAGAAGTAGCTTGACCTCCCTCTCAATAAGAAGCCTAGTTTCTGAGCTCATGCTTCTGCCATCGTCATTGTAATTGTGAACAACAAGTCCCACCTCTTTGCTCATACCGTATTTAGTAATCATTTCCCTGGCCAGATTAGTTGCTGCTTTCAGATCACTCTGAGCACCGGAACTTACTTCATTTTCTCCAAATATTAGCTCTTCTGCAACCCGACCACCCATGCAAACATCGAGGCGGGCAAGCATCTGCTTGCGGGAGAGACTGGTCTCATCCTTGTCAGGCAATTGAGTCACCATGCCAAGAGCCATTCCTCTTGGGACAATCGTTGCCTTGTGAACTGGAAGTGCCCCATCAGTATGAATAGCCACAAGAGCATGACCACCCTCATGGAAAGCAGTCAACTTTCTTGATTCCTCAGTTATGACAGCTGACTTGCGTTCACTTCCCATCAAAATTTTGTCCTTCGCATACTCAAGGTCAGTCATGCTCACAGCTTTAGCACCATCCATCGCAGCCTTGACAGCAGCAATGTTCACCAAGTTAGCAAGCTCCGCACCAGAAAAATAAGGTGTCCCTCTTGCAATGGTCATTATATCAACATCATCAGCCTTCAGAACCTGTTACAAGGCATTGCAATTGCAAATAGGTGAATTTTATATTAAAATATGTCAGCTCACATAATATAAAACTGATAATAGGAGACAACTTTATCAACTCTTACTTGGCCCAGGATCATAAATTTTACATGTGATGAAAATCCCACATGCCATTGCAATTAACGTTAACAAGTTTAAACTTACTATAAAGATAGTGTAATTTTTTAAGTGCAATCTCTCATACCCACAAGTATCAAAGGGATACACTCAATCATAACTTCAAAAAATAAAAAGGCATTCCAGAAGTTTGCACTGCCGGAGTGCAAGACAATAAGCCATCCAACCCAAGCTAAAATGATTGATCCTTCACAAGAAGAGAAAACTGTACCTTGGACGTGTAGGATTCAAGAATCTGCCGCCTTCCTTCTATATCTGGAAGAGGAACAACAACATGGCGATCAAACCTCCCGGGTCTCACCAAAGCCTTATCCAGTGATTGAGGAAAATTAGTAGCTGCAACCACAATAATGCCTTCATTTTGCTTGAATCCATCTAGTTCAACAAGCAATTGATTCAATGTCATCCTCATGTGCATCTGGTACTCTTGATTTCGCTTTCCTCCGATAGCATCTATTTCATCAATGAAAATTATACAGGGTGACTGCTTTTTTGCAGCAGCAAAAAGATCCCTAACTCTTCGTGCTCCAATGCCAACAAACATCTCATCAAATTCACTTCCACCACAATAGAAGAAAGGAACCTTCGCCTCTCCAGCTACAGCTCTTGCCAACATTGTTTTTCCAGTCCCAGAAGGGCCAATGAGTAAAACACCTTTTGGCAGCTTTCCTCCGAGACGAGTAAAGCGCTGCCGCAACGAAATGGAGTCATTCAAATGTGGTGATGAATTACATGGGTATGTACACATGATCAGGAAAGCAGCATATAAAATAAAACTACAAAACATTAAATCCACAGCACAGGACATGAATCATAATGAGTCATACGATAGCATAGTTCAAAAAACTGGACTAGAACAGTTAGATTCAGAGGCATAGAATATAATATTTGCTGTTTTCTTCTTTATTGAAGAGCACGTTTCATCTCAGCACAACATCACTTTATCAGTGACATCTTGAGAATAATTTTTCATAATTAATGTCTGGATTCCCAAATGCAGTATTTTGAATAAAAGTCAACCATCACAATCTCAGTAAAACATGTGAAAATCATGCAAGTTTGAGTGTGAGGCATCCCAGAGAGAAAGGACTTATACCAGAGTTGTCTACCTTAGGATCTCGGAGGTAGTGAACAATTTCTTCCAACTCTGCTTTTGCCTCATCAACACCTTTTACATCACTAAATTTTGCACTTGAATCCATGATAGGTCGCATTTCTTCATTCATACCAAGTCCTGAGAAAATGAGCGAGCAAACCAAAAAACTTAGAATCCTTACATGGTCTTTAGGATCCAAAAAGTTACAAAGACAAGGTATTACCTTTACTGATTCCCTTATTCTCAACAAGTGCTCCCACACCAGAAATCAGTAGAAAGACCATAGCAATGGACCTAAATGTGCGCCACAACTGCTGTTTGAAATTTCCACCTTCTGCAGCCACCATATGGATTGGAGCTCTTGAAGTTCCAAGAATTCCTTCTTTTGTGGCCTTCCCAACATTTTTTAAAGCAGCAAGGCCACCGATACTATCACCCTCACTCACTGAATTAGAAATACCTACAAATCCATAGATATGTGGCTATAACATCTAGTTCACAAAAGTTCTGCTAAAGATATAGTATTCCAAATAGTTATCAAAGAATGACGAGAAATAACATTCTTCATACAAGCATGTAATTGAAACGCCGAATTTGAGGCTTGCAAACTCAAAAACAACTAAAGATTGTAGTGGAAAACATAGCTGGCCAAACATTTTAAATTCAAGCATTTGATTTGACAAACTTTGAGTCCGTGTGAATACAGAAAACATCTTTAGGAAAGCTACTCTACTTAGACTCAACAATGCTCAAATATGACTCATTCATATTACCATATAAAAAAAATGTCATAGAAACAATATTACTAGTATTTTATTTCAGATAAAAAAGAGTATTAGTATTTTTTAAATTTGAGCAACACTTAAAGTGCAAGATGTGAGATCCCTGAATTATTTGTGGCATAAAATAACACCCATAATTGTGAGGTTCTGTGCCTCCTAATATCTCGGATGAAGCAACATAAAAAACATGCCACTTGGACGCAACCTCAAATCCATTACATCGAAGCAAAAAGGAGAGTATCAAAAGTAAAGTTGGTAATTCAAGTGGGCATGACTTATTTAGCTTAAGCTTAAAATGTCCAAACATATAAAAAAACCCATATAACTAAACCTAGTCTTAACACCTTAGACTTTTAAACTTATTCGATTAAACCCGAATTATTAAATATTATTTTATTTTTTTCTTTTTATGAGCCAATTTCAATTTTTATATAAAAAAATTAAGATTTTTCAAGTTTATCCACAAGCTCAATTAATTGCAAATAAATTTATGTCTTGGGACTTTTTCCTTTTGAGACGGCCAAGAAAAATCCATTCCTTCCTTCAGAAGCACCCAACTTTCTACTTGAAATTCCAACACCATGCATGCATATGACTGAGTTTTGAATTATAAGACTTTGTTTAGCAGAAGCAGGCAATTTGACCATTCTCAAGTAAGGCAAAAGAAAGATAAACATATCTTTGGTTACTAGCTTAAGAAATTCCATTTTCCTTGAGCAAGGTTAACCGGTCAGTAAACCAATATTGACGAGTAGATTAAGTCAATAGGAGCGAGCATTAGAATATGCAGACAAAGTGTCGAATAGAACAAAAGTGGCCTGGCCAAAAAGCTACCTCTCCGCAATGTCTTCAATAATTCACTTTCATCCAGCCGATCAACTTTCACCAACGCTTTAATATATTCAGAAAGTGCCGACTGATTGGCATGCAGCGATGGCTGTTTTTCAAAGAATCTAATCACAGCTTCAGGGTCATTTTGATGGTAAAGTTCTTTAAGACGAGCAAGGTCACTGGCTTCATCTGCATCACGCACTCGACGAGCCAGATGGCCTAGATAGCTGGATCGTAATCTCTCCTGAGTGTACAAAAACCTATTTACTGTAAAAATTTTAAAGTTAGCGAAACAAGAAGTGTGTGTGTTTATTCCAAGATACTTAGACAAAATTGGTGCGATTAATTTTAAATCTTTAAACAAACTGCTAGAGATCTATACATCACAAAGAACTTTCAAAGAATATTCCCAGATCAGTGTAGTTTGCGAAAAAGGCCACATTATAAAGAAGGATCAATGCATATGGTGACAAATAAAGTAAATTACTTTTTGGTGAATAAATGGCATCGATTTAATATCTTAATTATCAGACTTGTATGCATAACAGGGACAGAATATCACGCACCTGCTCGACCTTCAAACTTACTAACAGATACATAGGTTCTGACGACCAAACTTTTAATCTGTCCATATTCTGATTGATACCGTGAAACCTGTAAAGATGAATTATAAAGCCTACTTAAAAAATGAATACTGGCAATCATCTCAAAAAAAAAAAATATGAATCATAAATCTGAGGCGAGCATTGACTAACAATAATTGAACAATGCTCTGCTACATTAAAAAACATTCAACACTTGATGAACTCATATATGGTGGTATCAAGATTCATAGACTGACCGGCGAAATCAAATGCCTACAAGCCATATCTCGGCTAGACACCAAAAAATGTGAGTTGGTCCTAAACCAAGCCGTAAGGTTTGAGTATCAATCACGAGTCGAGTAAAACTATAGAGGAAGGAGCTGAGGAAAATGAAATATCTATCTTGATTCTTGATTCCGAAATTAGAACAAAGTTTTACCCAAACAGCGTTTCTGGTATATGGTCCTCCTGCTCCACTCTGACTTGTGTGAACGCTGCCGCGCTCTGGGCTCACACGATCCGTATCTCGTTAGGCTTTTCATGCCCTGAAACGTCTCTACTTATACTTAACCCCTGCTCCTTCGGGATTTCGTTTTCATTTTAGCCATCAATTCCTCATTCTGGGCCCACAATTTTTTTTTTTTAAATCACTTTTTCCCCTAAACCTGTCTAGGTGTGCATTCTACCCGTGAACTCGGCCGTACCGTTCTAAAACGGGTCAACCCCTACTATTCTCAAAGGGAGAAAAACAAGTAAAAGCAAGTATATATCCGGAGTGATCCATGCCCGCCCGTTTATACTTATTTATTCATTTAAAAAAGAAAGCCTTCTCAACTCTCAAGTTTTCAAAGTGGTCGCGGGAGTACTGGGTTGTTACTGGAAAAAAATTGAAGCCTCAAACCCAGAAAGTGTCTCGTGCCCTAACCTGTGTTGGCTGCCCCTTGCCCTGCGGAAGTGAGGAGATAAGCTGAGAACTTCCTCCACTCGCCTTCTCCTTCGTTCACCTTCGCCTCTCGCCAGTTGCCCCTGCCGCCTTCGGCCATCACTCTGCTCATGTTCAATTTCTCCTGAGTCGAGCGAGACTGTGAGTTTGAGGGACCAGATTCTATCCCCATTCCTTATTCGTTGATCACCATTTTCAGCTTTAGCATCATCCGTCGCCTTTTTGCACGCTCCACGTCCGTCGTCGACATCGGTTGTAGCAGACGCACGCACGCACCGTCGCACTTGCACGTAGTTGAATAGCTCCTCCTTGGCTCCCTCCACCTCTACAGCTCCACCATCGGACTTGCACTAGCCTACCTTATTCTTATCTTAGAATCTCAGGTTATTACCCTTACTCCCCCCATCTTCTACTCTTTTAAATTTTATCTTATATTACTTATTATGATTACAAAAGGATGGTTTAAAAGAGATTAAGAGAGACCAGATTCAAAGCATGAACATATTCGATATAATTGGATCAAAAGTCACGTTTTTGCATTTTAGTTTCAGGGCCTGTTGTTGACAGTGTCTTGTTGGCATTTTAAACAGATTCGAAGCATGAACAAATTTGATACAATTGGCTTTGGTCTTTTGTACTTTTAAAATATTTGATGTTGCTTATGTTAAAATAGAATGGGATGAAAATTTCTTATTGATTTTTCTTAAAGAAAGCAAGTGTTGCTCGTTAAATAGGTGGCTTAGACCTACCCATACCTAAGAAGCACCGATGTGTGTACGAGTATCGGATACGCTATGATACTCGAATATGACAATTTTCAAAAATTTTAAAATACGAGTACGGCTATATAAATAATTAAATATTAAATATTTAATAGTTAGATATATACATATTTTTAATTTTATAATTTCATGTTTAAAGTTAAAAAGTACAATTTCAATATGTCCAATAAATCAACACTCAAGAACAAATATCATATCCGTGCTTCCTAGCCTAAGTAGCAGATTTAACCGTCAATAAGAGCTTAAAAAAATATTTTTAACAGCCTGGTAGTTGCAATACTTGAATCCAGAATCTAGCACATCAAGGAGTGGGAACTTGAAGTCTTGAATATATGGGAATCGGGGGACGCCAAATGTGACAGAGCACTGAAGAAGAAGATGAAGAAGAATTTACCTCAAACTCAGAGAGACAAGGCGATGGAATCACAGGCTGAATTGCTAAAGACACAGAGCGCCTTGAGAAGAAGCACCGTGAATCCAGAGTTAGTGACTAAAGTGATAGAGCTCAGACCTCGAGTGAGACAGAGCACCATGAGTTGTGACTCGTGACTAAATATTAAAGAAGGACGATGCTCAGAGATGATGAAGAGATAGAGCGAAGCTTACGCAAGAAAGAGAATACGATTAATTGAACTAGACAAAGCTTAGTTCACCGATTTTTAGGAATGAGAAAAAAAAACAAGCCAAAATGTTGAATTCCAGGCACCGCTCGTGTTTGCCCGTCTTAGCTCGTGTCTGACTAAAGCTAGAGAAGTGGATGCGGTATTTTCGCATCCTGAACACGTGTTCGTGTTAGATACCTTCAACATGGACACGCTGAGATTTTGCACGTATCCGTGCTTCCCAGACTCATACCCACCTATACCTGCTTGCACATGTTTTAAAATGGGTGCAAATAGGTACAAGCAGATACAAGTAGGGGCCACCTGTTTAACCATAAATGGGCAGGTAACGAGTGGCTCATATTCGCCGGTATATACCCTTCCACACAATACTTAACAAACCTTACCACACGCCTACGAGCCTATCCTTACCCATTTTGGACTTACATGAAAATGTATATCTTTTATATTTATTTTCTTATGCTTGTTAATTTTAAAATGTAATTTCTTGTTTTGATCAAATTTTTATATTTCTAGACAATTAGTTAAAACAACCTTTTTAATTAGGATATATATTATATAGAATAATGCGATCTTAAATTAAAAAGTAAAATACTAATGTCTTTATTAGAGATGAGAATAGGTTAAAAGCTTAAAAGCTTATGGAGGACTTATGGCTTGACTCAGTGGTGAATTTACATACATTTAAGGGTGGGCGGTTGTCCCCCCTCAACTTTGTGATGCTTTGTATAAATATAGAATAAGTTTTAGTTTGACTCATTGATATGTTAGTTTTGAACCCACAAATAAGGAGAAAGACAATAGAAGATGAAGAAAGAAGGAGAGAAAAATGATAGTCACCTAAATCTTGGTGAGGGCATAGGATGAAGAATTTGTCAAAAGGAAAAGAATGTATAATATGAGAGGATTTAGAATTTAGAATAATTTAAGTATTATAAATGATTATTTTATATCGAGACTTTTATTTAAAATTGATTAATTCTTATATTTTTGTTGAAATCATTTATTCTATTTTTTTTAATTTTTTTCTAAATTTGTACTAAAATCATTTACTTAGTTCAATCTTTTATATATTTAATTTGTTGTTTGATATTTTTAGGGAATCAAGTTGTCATATATGGCAGGAGTTTCATTATTATTTAAACAAATAGTTGGATTTCAAATCTCAATTCATGCATATCTAATAAAACCTAATTTATATGGTTCAATACAATATTAAATTAAATTTTGCTATTGGTAAAGGATATACCATTCACTTCTCACAAAAAATGATACTGCTCTTACTAGCCCCGAGTCCAACATAATTAATGTGAATTGTTTTATTTTATTTTAAAATTGTATTTTTATATATTGAAAATTAAACTAATAAAATGGAGAAATCTTCATTTTTATGCTGTATTAGTTAACTATTATCATTCCCTTCCTTATATAAATATAAGCAAGTCTATATGCTGTATTAATTGGCATGGTCGAGCTTGATTTGTTTGACAAAATGTCTAGCTTAAACTAGCTAAACTTATTTATTATTTTTATAAATAGTCCATGCCTATTTAATATTTAATGGCCAGTGGTCTTTTTTCACCCCTGCCTTCATTATAAAATACTTTTAGATAAAATTTTATATATTAATAAATCTTATTAAATACACTTAACAATCTTTTTTTCAAAACAAAAATATAAATTTTTAAAAATACTTATTATTTAATATATTGAAAAGATAATGAATGAAAATTAATTATAAAAAGAGAAAAGATAATATTAAAATTAGTGTATTTAATGAAATTTTAATTTATTTAAATTTTTTTCTATTTTGAGACAAAAAAATACTTTTAAAAATATTTTATAATTTAATATGGAGAGAGTATCATATTCAATAAGTTGGTTGAGTTTATTAGTGGTTGAGAAATATTGCTATCAATGTTGACGAATACATGTCATCAATAATTTACAGGACAAATTCAACATGAGAAGAATTACATTAAACACAAAAGTTGACTACACGCACACGGACACTCACACCATCACACCTATCATCATCATCATCATCATTATAAGTTACTCTCCTTATATTTTATCAGAATTTAAAAAAATTTAAAATTTATTAATGTTATCTTAAAATTCAATACTCCCTCAACAAAAATATAAAATATTTTTAATTGAATTCTACTTTTTAATAAAGTACTTATTTACTTTCAAACTAACTTTATCTTTTTATATTTATTCATATTAAACAATATATAATAAATATAAAATTATTATTAATAGGGGCACTTAAAAAAAAGGCAATGATTACATTTCAAAAGACTAAAAATGCCTTACATTTTTTAACATGCAACTTCTTAAAAAATGTCTTACATTTTTAAATGGAGGGAGTAAGTTTTACTTTTGTCCCTATTAAATATATATAGTTTAACAACATATTTTTCCTTTCTAACATTTAATGGAGAGTAAAAGAAGAAATTTATATTAAAAATTTAATGACATGATTTACACATAAAATAAAAAAAAATTATTTACTCTATAAATAGGATTAGAGGGAGTATTACAATAGAAAATTATATAAATGGATTAATGAGCATTATAAACCTTAAATTATTGCACAAAAAGCATTATGGATCTTAAACTTTAAAAATGTATAAAATAGACTCTAAACTTATAAATTCATAGTAAATTATACCCCATTGTTAACTAATAGGTATCACCATTAATTGTTGACTTTGTCGGGTCTAGTTAAATATTGATGCAGCAGTTCCTTATTGATGTGTTGTTAGTTAATGAGCACCACATATTCTAAACTATTGTCCAAGTAGCATCCAAGACCATAGCCTTTGAAATTTAAAATAAACTACCCCTATTGTTTATGTGTAAAACGTTAATTGTTATGTAAATCAAATTAGTCTCAACTTGGTTTTTCAGGACAAACAACCAAAAAATTTATAAAATGACATTTTTAGCCTTTTTTTGTAATATTTTCCAAACAATTAGTATCATATGCTTCTATGTACTTTATAACTCTGATTTAGTCTTATTTTAAATAATATTTATTTATTTAATGGTAAAAAATTGAGATCCCAATTAAAAAGAATTTAAAATGTCGGAGGATTTTATAAACAATGGATATAAAAGTTGATGATTTCATCAATAGATTTCAAATTCGCATTACCTTATTATTAAAATTCTCTAATACTTAAATTTATTTTTAAATGGGAGCCTAAATTTTTACTATTAAATAACTAAACATTATTTAAAATAAGATTAAATCATAGTTATAAAGTATATAAAGTATGAGATATTAATTATTTAAAAAATATTACAAAAAAGGGGGCAAAAAAATATCATTTCACAAAATTATGGGTCATTCGCCGTAGAGGATCACACTGAGAATAATTTAGTCTACATAACAATCAATGTCCTACGCATAAATAATAGAGGTAATTTATCGTAAATTTCAAACTTTAGAGTCTTGGAAGTCACTTACGCTTTAAGGCCTGTAATGCTCACTAATCGATGACACATTAGTGGGAGGCTATCACATCAGCATTTAATTGAACCCCACAAAGTCAACAACTAACAATGCTATCTATAAGTTCATGGTAAGAGTAATTTTCTTGGGATTTAAAATTTTAAGATTTATTTTATATATTTTATGAGTTCAAGGTTCATGATGCTTTTTCTATAAGTTTAGAATACTCATTAACCTTGTATAAATATTTTTTTTTGCTTTTACAAAAATATTCCATTTTCCTCCGCACAGTAACTGGGCCCCCCTAGAATGCTTATGCCTTGTAGAGAATCCCAAACTACTATTTTATAGATTAATATCTCTCGGATCGAAGCAGTTTCAGCTTTCATTCCTTATACCAAGTTTATCGAAACTAGCTTGGATCTGAGGTACGAATATGGAAATTCCCTGCTTTAGAGACATTCTTTGACTGTGCCAAGAACAAGAAGATCTATTGGGATGGGTGAATGAGTCCACCATATGATACAGGAAACAGATGGGCTAGTCTATCTCCAAAGATATACCTTGGTTAAGCATGTAGATGTTGATTTTTGGCTAGGCAGTCCATTCCCAGACAAGATTGGCTTGATCAAAGCAGAAAGCAATTGATACAGTGGCCAATTGAAGAGGTAAAGAAACCTTGTAAGAAGCAAGTTGTTGTATTTCTGGAGAGAAGTTCGTGAGTAAATCAATTCTTCAAGTTTCAGGAATCACTGCTTCACAGGTAAGCTAAAAAGTTGTGATTTTTCTTTTTCTTAGAATCAGATCAATTTTTGACACTTGTTTTGATTTTTTACTCGCTCTGTTTTTTTTTTTAAAGGAAACTTCATTGATGTTTGATAGTCGAAATTTCTTAAGATGTGAAGCAACATAATCCCCTCAAGTGAACGGCTTGAGATGTTCGCTAGAAAATGGTAGGTTTCATCAAGTAAATTTTGTAATGATTTTGGATATTAATTAAAAAAATTATATGTTCCCATGAAAATGGCTT
Organism: Prosopis cineraria; assembly: GCF_029017545.1. Classification (NCBI taxonomy): domain Eukaryota; kingdom Viridiplantae; phylum Streptophyta; class Magnoliopsida; order Fabales; family Fabaceae; genus Prosopis; species Prosopis cineraria. The sequence continues at coordinate 889,898 of NW_026555339.1, read as the reverse complement.
TATGATTTACAGCATGCAAAGGTAACAAGGAAAACCAGAAAAGGAAGACACTAGAAACGAGGAGTGGTGGATGTAAATACAGGAAGTCTTGAATAGGGAAGATTAAAGAGTGAATTTAAATTTTTAAAAAATTGAGATCGATGAAATATTACAAAGTTTTCTTCCTAAGAAAGAGAAAGGAAATTTTTTATTTCATAATAAAAAAATATTAAAAAATTGCGAGAATTCAACCATACCAATTTCATAGCGTTTAAATCCACAAAGAGCTACTGTAGAAAAGAAAAGGATAATAATTGAAATATCCATATTCCATGGATCGGAATCCGGGTCGGACAGAACAGTGGGTGGGTCGGGGTTAACGCCTTTTATCGATGCTTGATTCTTCAATCCAAATTCCAACGCTTTCAATTCATCTGGTTTGAAATTAAATATCTGGAGCCGGACGAGTCTGGTTTCTTAATTCTGGAGCTACACACCTGAAACCCCATCGATTGATTGGCTCTGGTCTTGCACTAATTTGACCAAAGAATCTGGGGCCTTCCTCTTTAAGCAAGCATTGGAGCCGCCGCTCCATGTAAGATAGCACTAGAGAACGGGGGAAAACGGAGGAGCCACACGGAATCAGTGAATCGAACCATGACTCCAGATGATGGTGACGCAGAACAAAGAAGATCAAAATCAAGACAAGAATCAGTGAGTCCAAATTATTGGCTTACGAGCTTCAACCGTGATCTGATGGCCGGAGCGTTCGTCGGTGGGCTGGTCCACACCGTCGTGGCTCCAATTGAGAGGGCGAAGCTTTTGTTGCAGACCCAAGAAAGCAATATGGCTATTGTTGCCAATGGACGTCGGAAATTCAAGGGCATGCTGGATTGTGTAGTCCGTACTGTCAAAGAAGAAGGCTTTCTCTCCTTGTGGAGAGGCAATGGCAGCGGTGTTCTTCGCTATTATCCTTCTGTCGCACTCAATTTCTCGCTCAAGGTCTGCTTCATATTTCTCCTCTTTGTAAATATCTTTCCCTCTTCTTTGCTGCTTGGAGTAAATGTAAAGGAAAACGTTGCATGTATTTATTTTGTCTGGGGCTTTCTTGCATTAATTGCAATTCATTGGTTGATTTCTTCTTGTTGCCGTGCTCGTTATTACGTAGCGGATTCTCCCACTCGCTGAGGTCGGGTTCTTGCATTTCTTGTTCAGTGATGAGTTTTGATTTGAGACCTTGTCACTGTTATTGGGTCTGAGCTACCATTTGAGAGTTGAACTGATGGTTTTAAAATGGGAGGTGGTGTCCTGTTGCTGATCAAACTCTAGGGGAGTTTGCCACCATTTGTTGTTTATTGCTCACTCTCGTCTGCTTTGAGTCTGCGATTAATATTGTATCCAATGGTTCTAGAAGCTTTGATTGGCAGATATCATCCGGGATTCTGAAGAATTACAAGTTATCCTGGGTATTTTGCCTTTAATATTTTCTTCTTGGGCTTCCAAGAACGGGACTTCTTGACCGTTGGGACATGTTCATCTTGTAAATGCCATATCTGGATAATGCGCCCACCTAGGGCTTTAATTCCAGGACGGTATTTCCGGCAGCCCTTATATGGGGCTTTAGTCTTGAATGGCCTCTTGGCTAGATATGTTAAATTTTGAATATAATTCACTCGAGTAAGACATTGTTCATTTGTTGTGACGTTAGAAGTATACAGGAAATGGATCCATGTGTTGTTCATTCACATGGCATCGTTTTCTCACATCTCCCTTTATTGAACAACTTGGGCTGCTGGAAGAAGAAAGAGAAAAAAATTCATATTTTCGGGCACTGGATTGCTGAAATTGTCTGCTGTAGTCCATGGGTATCCATATAATTGCAAGTAAATCAATTTAGGTTTGAATTTCTAGGATATTATAGAAAACAATTTTTGATCGGAGCCTTTGAGCTTCATTCACAATGTTTTATATTGTCTGTATTTGCAATTTTACTCACCCTATGAGGTGTTACTCTTTTCACTTTACATGTTTCCCGTAGTTAGCAACTGTATGCTTGCAACAACCAAAATTACCTTCCACAATCTTATTTCATTAGATGACATATCTCTTGCTCGTTAGTTTTTCATTGAATCCTGGTTTTGTCCTTTACATGATTGTAGTTTTGTTTTCGTCTCCACATATTTCATGTTACCTTTTTTTTTTTATGAAGAGTAATTTTGAAAATACTTTTTAAATATTATTTAAAAATTGTGTCATTACTTATAAATAAAACCAAGTGAAATTTTTCAAATGTTCTATAAATGGGACCGGAGGGCGTACATGACAATGCATGATTAATAGAACTATTGAATTCAATGTGGAATTTTGGAATTTGTAACTAAGAAAGTTCTGAGGACAACAGAATTAGGAGGGGGTTGTTGGCAAGAAACGCGGTTTAATTGGCCTTTTCATGTTCTAATGATTATGTGAGATTTAGTTGGGGGTTATTTAAGGGCATAACTTCAAGAAAACATGACCCGGCTAAATTATATGGAAGCACCTCGGTTAGCTAAATTACCAGATAACTGTCAACTATTTGTACACTGTTGTTTTGCTCACTTGTCCTTCTTTGGCCCCTTATTTTATTGCATGTCAACCATGTCTGGCCCGAAAGATCGTAAGTACGGCCAGTTAACCTCGACGTTTTCCCTCTCAGAATTTGGATTTCCTTATGTGCGATTTTTCATATAAAAGCTCGACACAGCTTCATTAGTAGTTTAATTATATCATCATGCAAAATTCAGAAGGAAGTTACATTTCCAAAGCTGAGACGTTGGTTTGTCAGTCTATTTATGTGTTTTCATCTTGGGGTTGTTCTGTCATGATACAGTCTATACAGAGTGTTGATAGATTTGTTTTCATCTACAGGATCTATACAGAAACATATTAAGAAGTGGAAACTCAAGCGGAAACAATTTCTTGTCCGGAGCATCCGCTAACTTTGTCGCTGGGGCTGGCGCCGGTTGTACAGCACTGATCGTGGTATATCCACTTGATATTGCACACACCCGCCTTGCTGCGGACATTGGAAAAACAGATAAGCGTCAGTTTCAGGGCATACACCATTTCTTGGCCACAATATTTAGAAAGGATGGGATCAGAGGTATTTACAGGGGGCTCCCCGCATCTCTGCAGGGAATGGTGGTGCACCGAGGGCTCTACTTTGGAGGCTTTGATACGATAAAAGAGATGTTAGCCGAAGAATCGGGAGGCAAGGTGGCTTTGTGGAAACGTTGGGTGGTGGCTCAGGCAGTGACATCATCAGCCGGGTTGATATCATATCCATTAGACACAGTTCGAAGGAGGATGATGATGCAGTCCGGCATGGATCACCCACTGTACAGTAACACTCTGGACTGTTGGAGGAAAATATACAGGACAGAAGGTCTTGTTTCATTCTACCGCGGGGCTGTCTCCGGCATGTTTAGGAGTACCGGAGCTGCAGCCATACTAGTTTTGTACGACGAAGTCAAGAAATTTATGAACTTGGGTCCATTGTAACACGAACACCAACCATTCATATTCTTTCATTACATTTTAACACACACACACACACACACACTCAGGCTTTCCACTGTACAAATGAGCATGAGTATAGTTAAACTAGTCACTGGTATACTGAAATTTCTGTCTATATTATCCTCGGACGTTCCGAATTTCCATCATATAATGACGCACGGTGTACTAGTATTTGTGCTCGTGGAGGTTCACTTGGTTGTGTCCTAGAGTTGATCGCTGTTCACAAAACTTGGTGCCTGGGGGTGCCTCTCCAACTTTATGCGATGAATGGGGCTTTGTCCGAACTTGCGCTGGGGAAGGAATTCAGGAGTGACGTCAGGCAATAATGATTCCAGATGGGGTCCGCCAAGTGTGACGGGCATGCACGCCGGCTCCCGTTTTGCAAGTGTATTTTTTTTTTTTCTTTGCTTAAAAAAGAGAGGAATTGGAAATTCAGTGTGTAGTTGAGGACATGGCCTGGGAGGAGGAACGGTGAGGGTGGAGAGAAATGGAGGATGATGGGGAAGCTGTCTTTTCCAGGCCCAGAGGAAAATGAAGGGGTCCCGTGGGTGGCAAGTGGGGTCGCGACTCTTCCGCATCAATCCATCACGAATTTCAAATTTCAATCCCACTTTCTTTTTGTGTATTCGGGGAAAAAGATCTTTCCGCCCTTCATTTTACCACCAAAAAATTCGCAACTCCCTCTCATGCACTGGTGCTACACACACACACATTCCTGCCACTTTTATTTCCTCTGCTTTCACTGGGTTTTAGCTTGACCCAAAAGCAGTTAAAGCGTATACACATCTCATTCCTTCATCACTCGTGGTCATCGCCAATCTATTGAAATGTTAAGAGCATCTACCTTTACATAGCGTTTAAATTGTAGAATTCAGTTTATAGATTTAAAATCTCAAATTTAAAATTATTTATTTGGATAGCGTAAAAAACTTCAAACTCAAAAGCAATGAAAAATAAATATGATAAACAAAAAAATAGAAATATATGAGAAAGTTAAAGTAGCTAACGTTTCAAATGACTATACTAGAAAAAATATTTGAATTATAAAAGCACAATAACAAAATATAAATATAAATTTAGATCAAATCCAAACATATAAATTTTTATGAATCTAAATAATAGATATGGTATAAATTCAAATTTACAAACATCTAAATGCAAGATTATTTTGATTTAGGCGCATTTAACCATAAGCTAAGTGCCAAACTGCAAATATCCTGGCCGTATAATAAATTTATACCTCTCAACATTGCTTCCTTTTGTAGCCTTCAGTCTTTTATGAAGTCTTCTTATCAATTTATCAACATCATGATAGTAATGTAAAATCTATATCAATACAGTGCACGCTTAGACCACAAGTTCAGTCATTATTCTAGATTAAATTTGGAATGACCTGATTGAAAATAATAAATTAATTCAACAAAAGCAGCCATCACTTTTTGTAGCGCGGATATTCCCCTTTGCTCGGTGCAAAGCGAGCGTTTTGACGTGAGTGTGAAGCCCGTGATTCTATATCAACACACACACACACACACACACCATCATCTCAAACGAAAAATTAAAGGGCCAAAACTTATTTCTTTTAATTTGAAGGGGACAACATATTATTACGCCGCTCGCGTCCGAATAATTCTCTCCTCTCAAGACAAGCAAAAACAAGTAGTTTCTCCCCCTTCTTGACGGGACGATACTAACCATTATCGATGTAATTAAATGTAAAACAGCTTCTGGCAATAATTGAAGGTCCCTACGTCAATATGAATCTTTCATTCAAACTTCAATCAGATTCTTGCCCATGAGCGGCTCAGCCCCAGAGGGCAAAAGTTTTTTGGTCATTTGATTGTCTGTATATATCATCATATCATGACTGTAAACGGTGGGCGTGCCGTGTGGTCCCACACCATTGAAAAAGCCAAGAGCAAGCCCAGATCAGGCTTCCATAAACGGAGAAAACACCAAACAAGGAAGAGCTAGAAAGATGCCAGTTCTCCAGATTCTTATAAACCTAACCCTAATAAATTTACAAAGAGATAGAGATAGATAAGGTTAGGAGGGAAGAGTGGTGAAGCTATTGGGCTATGAGCCCTAGCTACGACCCTGATTGCTCAATTATTGCGAATGGGACCCAAGCCACGGAGGTTTCTGAGTCTGACTACATCAATCTATTCTGGTTTTGGTTTAACGTTGAATCCAATGGACGTTTTCTGGACTCCCCACACACGTGTTCCCTCTCTCAGCGGCAACTGAACCCAGAAGCTTAGCTCCACAGATTGGATTCAACGCCTTTTTGGATAATGGAACGCTTCTCCTAAATTCCCATACACTTGTTCTATATCAAACACCTCGTACCTCATATTTTTATATTTCAGATTTCGTGGACAGTCGACACCAACCTATGCCACACATTTGGAAATTTTAATTTACAGTACACGGGGAGGGCAGGAGGATGAGGATTGCGGATGAAATCATAACCAAAGAGCTCCGACCTGAACGAGCTTGGGGACGAGGTGGCCACTGACGTGGAGGGCGACGAGAGACTCCAAGCCGCCGATGCAAGTTCCGCCGATGAAGACTGCAGGAGCGCGGTTAGGGAGGGCTTGGATGTCGTTGTCGTGGGAGAGCGGGAGGGCGGCGATCTCTTGATCGTCAAGTTCGATGACGGCAGGGTGGACGCCGATGGTGGCAAGGAGGTTCTTCATGACGTGGCACATGCAGCAGGAGGATCGGGCGAAGATGACGACGGGATGCTCCGAGATGAGGCGCTGGATTCGAGTCTCGGGGGACTCGTCGACGTCGATGGACAAGGAGGGCGAGGAAGAAGACGAAGCGGAGTTAGTCATGGGAGCGAGGTCCAGGGGAAGGACGAAGTCTTTTGAGCACGGGCGCAGGCCTTGCATCCTGTCACCGGGGTAAATCCTCCTCAGTGATACGAATGAACGCCTGGCGAGTTGTGAGCAGTTTTATAAAAGAAAATCGGTGCGGCCTTGCTGGCGTCATCAACTACTGTGGAACTCCACGCGCACTGGGCGCGCGTGGGCGGGGTTTCACATGCCAGGGAGATGGTCGTGAATTAGAGTGACGTCACATTGACTTTTAAGGGGGAGGCGTTATTTTTAACCTTGATGTAGCCAAAAGTTAGTAAAAACTTGGAAGCATGGTGTAATAGTGAGAGGAAGGCGTGCTGGGGTGGACTATTTGCAGGAACTAGGGAGTAGTGGTGTGTTCCTCACCTCACTTCTCACGCCCATGACATAATCATCCGAGGCACCTTACCTTGCACTTTCCCAGTCATCGTTTCGCTCCCCGTCAGACACGTGGCCTGATATTTTCTTTTCCCTCGGCTGAGGAGCCGTGGCAGCCAATTACATGTGCCCACTTGTCGCCTATTTGCTGGAAAAAAGGCACGGTGCCGGTGCACGATTTCTCATAATTACCTGTTTTGTTTTTCACTTAATCTGAAGTGAGGATAGTCAAGCATGCATGGAGTGCGGTCAAATTAAGATTCACAATAATGATGCATATCACATTACTTGGATTTAAACTTAATTTTACATTTTTATGTTTGTGTTTTTTTTTTTATGTGAGAGGATTGGGAGATGTCCCGTAAGTTGAAGGAGGCAAGTTAAGAAGGGAAGATAAGAAACATGCATGTGTTATTGCATGGGAGCGAAGGCGCAGTGTGTGAAGTCACCTCTACCTAGACTTGAGGCTGCTTTGATTGTTGGGTAGAAATAGAATGTAATGAGGTGTGTTAATAAAAAAGTTAATTAACTAAAACAAAGTGGTGAATTAATTAAGATGTGAAAATAATAAGAGAGGACAAGGCAGTTTAGAAAGCCTTTAATTGGCTAAGATTTGAAACTTTTTGATGGGTGATGACGCCATGGCTTTGCCGGTGGTAAAACCTGGTTTATTGTGTGCCTAAGCTTTTGGCGCGCTCCTCGTCCGTTTGCGAAGTGGATGGGTTGTCCGGTGGATTTCAAACATAATATATGCTCTAACCAGCTGTCCTTGACATAGTAACGTTTTGATGACGAATCCTTCTATTGCAGAAAAAGGTTCAGGAATGTGTGGGGGAGCAGTACATGGTAAAATGAAGTTGATATAATATTAACAGGAAAAAGCCGCGGGAAGGTGCCTAATAATCAATAAATAGTGCAAATAACAATTAACTATAGCTTAGAGGACAAGTTGAGGGTGGGCACTTTAAACGTAGGATGTGTTGGGACTTTCTTGTGTGGAAAGCTTTGGATTTGATTGGACGTGAGGATTCCAAATCTGTGATTGCATCTACTGTACATGCGCACCATAACTCTATCTCGTCATCCCCTTTTCCATTCCACCTTCGATATCTTTTGTCTGCTCTCCACCTCCCATCCATATCTTACTTCAACAGCATCATTTTAATCAAACGGGAAAAAAAGCACTCATCTTCAACTGCAAACCAACATTTTTGGAATATACATATGCAATGATATATAAACATATATATATATATATGTGATATTTTGTTTTATTAAAAACACGTTCATTTTTCATATAGGGCTTAAATGCCTGATAGACATATCTTCAACTACATTTAGGTTGGTTCGGGTGCTCAAACAATATTGCTGGTTCAAGTCATTAGCAAAATTACTAAAGGGAGATACGAGAGCTTGAAACAGGTTGACATATGGTAGTGGGTTCTCGTTAAGTCTGAGTGGTCGAGTGAATTTACGAACGGGCTACAGAGAGGATTTGATGGAGCCTTGGTAACTCGAATCCATAACCGTGAAGTCCAGTCTACGGGTCCTAGACTTGAATTTATTCAGCTGCAAGGTGCTTATCGTCAGTATCAGTGGCTGATTTAGTAATAAGCTGTGTAAACAGAGGCACGCATCCTTCGTGGATGCTGGGTTCCATTTATCTAGAGACACTCGAGGGGTCGTTTTCTCGAAATTTATGGAAGAAATTAACAAATCTGTGGGATCTCACATGGACTTTAGATTACTGCTACAATCGATGTCCACGTGTCACGAATCTCGCTCACATTAACTGACTGGCTATTATTGTTTCCTATTGAGCCCACTCCCACGGTTTGCTATTAATTAATATTAATAATTAAACCTCTATTTCCTAGTCACTCCAACCCACTGGCCGGCGTTGAATAATTTTCTGGTGCTCTTGCTTAATTTTATCATGAAATTTATTTTTAGTGATGGGGCGGGCGTACTTAAGTGGGATTAACAGACTGATCATGATTATTATAGTAGTTAATGATAAGGGAAGCACGTGGTGGGACATGCAAGCAGTGCATGGAGGGTATGGCAAGGTAAAGACCATAGAGCCGGCCGCACGTGAGTGGCCACATGTCAGCATCTTCCCGGAGCAGATACAGCCTCTCCCATCCTCTTCCTCTCTCCACCCGCAAGCAGGCAAATCCGAAATTCCGAATTCGGATCTACCGTGTTCAACCCAGATTTGTTTAAATAATATGAACGGTCCAAGTTTATTAATTTTATTTTATATTTATTAAAATAAATATTATAAAAGTGTGTAGAGAATACATTTAGATAATCTATTTATACAAAAATTAAAAATAATATCAAATTAAATTATACAAATAAAATATATATTATTTAAATCAATGATAAAATATTAAATAAAATAAAAAATACAATCTATAAATCTTGACTATTCAAGTGCTCATCAAGTCCCATTTTATTTATTTATTTACATGCCCAATTTTTCCGTTCGAAAGGATACTTTACAAATAAATTAATTTAATATGAAAAGGGCAGCAAATGAAGGGGTGGTGGACTGTTTCGGGCCGAGGGGACACGTGGGAGAGGGGCGGAGGAGGCAATGAGACGTGACAGTATGAGGTCATCGGTGGGGACACCATGACGTCATCTTCTGAACCCTTGTCGGTTCATAACCCTGTGCCTGTGCGTGCAAGAGAGAGGGAGGTCGGTAATGGCAATAAATAGCAACTCCTTAAGAAGTTGAACTCAACTACACAATGACACAATGGAAACATGGCCATTAAACCACCTTGCTGCTCCTGCTCATACTACAGTGACAGCGATCTGCGCCAGCGCTGCGCTTCCGAGATCTGGATTTCCGATCTTTTTTTATTTATCGGATGTCCCCGAAGGGGCAATCTTTTTTATTTCGACCCCAATAATTGATACTCCTATTATCGAATTTACCCAAATCTGAGCGTTATCACAGTTTCGTCCACTTGGAAGGTGACATTAGAGGCGATGATTAAGAAAGAATTTACTCGAAACCGTTGCCTTTTAAACGTCGAACCTTGATTCAGGACTTGGATATTGAATCAGAGACTATATAATAAATACACGCTTTAAATATTCGGGATTAATTCCTTTTGTTTATATATTAACACGCGCTACCTGGGATCAGCGGACTGGCCATCTGTGAACATCAAGCTCGTTTTGCTTTTATTTTCTCGTTGAAATTAATGAGAGGGAGAACAAGATCCGGCACATAGATTCCTGTTGAAGATGCCTTTGTTAATTGAGATACGGATGAATCATGTTTTGTTTTGAGAGGACAACAACATGAGATCACCGCCATATATAGATGGCTATCATGAAAAGGAACTGACCTCTTTAGTTGCTTCCTCTCCATCGCACACAATTGCTGGGAGTGCCTTTCTTAATTCTCCTCTGGAAGCATTCTTATATCACCACTTCTCCACGCCTCAAACGCATCGGATTCCTTCACCATTTTCACGTATGCCATAAAGCACAAGCATAAGCTTTCCCCTTTTCACACTGTTCCCTAATTCCCATTCTCAGTAAATTTCTCACTGCCACTTAATTGTTTGTTAAATGAGTAGCCATCATTCCTGCGTTATACATACATACATGCATAGTATTAATTTCATGAATCAAATTCAAATGGAAAGCCATCCGTGTATAATTACTGCCGTTAAGCATGTATTATATAATTAATGCTCATGACTAGTTTGACACCACAGGCACAACGATACATTAACAAGATTTTTGTTAGAGCTGAAAAAACGGGCTGAACTTGTCGGGCTAGCCCGTATAAATCTATATAATAGTAGAGCCGGATTTGCAAATATAACTCTAAAATGATAAATCAGACTTAAATAGGCTAGCTCGTTTAATTTAAGGCTTAAACAGGTTGGCCCTACAAGACGCTTAAGCTCGCATGTGCATATTTTTTTAATTAATTTTCATAACTTTCACTTTTTAGATTTGAAAAAAAAAATTAAGCTAAATCTTGCTACACATCACATTTCAGCCCATATCTACTAAGGATGGAAGAAAAAAAAAAAGAAAAATAGCAATGAAAAATCATTGATCAAAAATTATATCAGTCAATGATCATTTGTTGTCAAAATTTGAGTGGATACTTATGAATTCAGGCTAACCTTTGTCAGTAAATATTTATTTAGATTTTAATAACAACTCATTTTAAATTAACAACAGTTTATTGTAGCTTGTTTTTAATTCAGGTTTTAACAATTGGTTCTTAATTGATATAAATTTCATACAAAAATCTTTTGTTGCTATTTTCTAAAAAAAAATACAATCTTGAATCCCTTAATTCATATAGATTCACGATAATGATTTATTTAGTTAAACATTTACTCTTCTTTCTTCAATATGCTTCTCTCCTTTTTACCATTACAAGTTGTCCTTGCTCTTTAACATGTCATCACATTGCCATCCCCTTCCCTATCATCGTAACTTACAAGTCATCCTTGTTCATGTTTTTGCTCACTCTCCAGTCGTCCCTGTTGCTTACTCCGATAGTGCTCCCTTTCAAGAACCAAATTTCAACAATGCTCGACTACTTGACACTCGTTGTTATCAATCTTCCAAGTCCTCCTATCACTTATCATGCTCATGTATTCATGACTAATGAGCTAAGTTCTATCCAATGCACATACTATGCCCATGTTTTTTGTTTTCCTCGATCTCCTAGTCCCATATCTCAATCCTTTAAGGCTCAATCTCATATAATTTTGATTGGATATTTGTTGATTTAGCCGATCCATTGCTTATTACTTTACTCTCATTTCATTTGTGTTTTTAATTCATTTAAATATTATTTAATTAATTTTTTCATATCTTTTTTGGTTGGGTATTATATTAAAATGGAATAATTTTTTGTTCGATTAAAAATTTAAAAAAAAATAAAAATAGTTAAAAGGGTCTGGAGCCCATAGGGCCGGCCTTAAGCCCATTATGTTGAGAGTCGAGCTTCATATATTAAGATATTAAAGAAAACTCGGGTTGGTCCTTTTAGGCCCGAGCCCTTCAAAAACCGATCCATTTTTTCATCTCTAATTTTTACCCATGCAATGCACTAGAACAATTTCTTGAAATAAATACTATAAAAAATTACTTGAGATATTTTTCAGTATTTGCAAAAAAAAGTTTTATCATTTGAAAGTATAAAAAAATTTAAAATAATTTATTTTTATGTACCTGAAAGTTGTAACATGTCGCTTCATAAAAATTTAAATTTAAATAAAAATTTATCCCATTTTAAAATCTGTTTTACCCAAATAAATTAAAGATATAAATAATAATTTATTTTTATTTTAAATGTTATTCACATAATAGATTTAAGAAGGCAACATCTATGCTCTTTCTTAAATAATAATTTATTTCCATTTTAAAATATGTTGCTTCCAAAATGGATTTGAGAAGGCAACACCCACATTTGTATTTTTCCCTCCTTCAATGTGAGAGAAAACTTTGAAATTGTCAGTATAAAAAAAAAAAAAAAAAACAGTTCAGAACTAAGTGCTCCCATATATCCAAAAAGAATTCTTCTAGAAGCGCTCGTATATAGGCGATCTATGGAAGTTCTTCTGTGAAAGTGCTCTCGTGTGGCACCTCCCTCGAGAACACTTGGAGAGGCTTATGGGAACACTTTTTGAACAAGCACTCTTATAAATAGACATACCTTGAAATGCTTTTATGTAAAAACGTTCCAATAGCCTCAATTTTTTCAAATAATATCAATATCACGTGCTACATAAATTTATGTAGCATATTTTAGAATTGACATCATAAAGTGATAATAAAATATACTTTCATTTAAAATGAAACAAACAATATTTTTATGAATTTGGTAACTACAATCCCAATCAACAACTCCAATTGCAAAATTAGCGCAAAGATTTTTAATCTAATCTTCTAAATATTAGATGATAAGAACAGAAATATTACCCAAAACAGGGGGGTGGGGGGAGTGTCTTCCACAATACCGTCAGCGCTATAAAGAACATAAATATGTAGATGAATAAATGAGAACACTTATCAGTTGGCCGAAGCAACCTTGGTTCACCATATAGTGTTATAAAAACCATTGCAAGAAATCCTTACTACCATTGACACTCTATAAATCTTCACCATCCGAGTCTAACCAGCGTTTGGAATCATAAAATGAGTTTTTGTCTGTTCTTTTGAATCCATTGATCAACCATGATCAGCTTCTTGCCCAGTTGTAGCTGAGAAGAAATTAATTAATACAAGGAGAATTTATGATTCTCGAGCTCAAGTTTGACTGCTATCTTAAGCAATCAGCAACTTAAACAGGACAAGCCACTTAGGAAGACACTTTTTAACTGTTCCAAGATAAGGACAATTTATATTAGTTTTGGCTTTACGGAAGGCATCGTTTTGTCATGAAATGCTACAGTTTAAATATGCATGCAAGGGAAAAAATACCTATACACGGATACTAAGTCAAGAGCTACTGTTACTTTATCATTCCCAAACCATGTGCCAAAAAATGTTCCAGATCATTTTATGCATCCCCTGTACTTCTGTTGTTCTGCAAAGGATTAATCATGTGAAGAGAACCTATAGATTACTGCTGATAAAAACATATTAGAATAGCAGATTCAAGCTGGTGCTTCTCTAAATGACTATGTCATGGATAAGATATGGTATGATGTATAATAAAATATTGATCAAGAATTTTATGATCCAAATAAAAGTTTCCTATATTAAACTTAAGGCAATAAAAAGTGGTACCTTGTAAATCAAATACAAGAAAATGAAATCCTCAACTGACAACTTTCCTCTCCGCAATCCAATATCCTGGGCTATGTACCTCGAGAAATGGAAAAAGGAAGAAGAGGAGGCAAAAGGAAACAAGGCAACTTATCTGTGGGCATTTATTGAGCAATCAAAGAAAAATACACAAAACCTGACGCAATGCTTACCAGTTCTGTAACATATTCCACAATGATGTCCTCCATATGTGCTTCACTTTCAGGCAGTGGCTAATTGTGCAATGGACAAAAACAAACAAATAAATATTATATAGTGTCTTACATGTTTTTGTCAGACCAAAAAAGGTTTAAACCTCAATCTACTCATCTCCCACACAACCTTGCCCTTTTAGACGGCTTAATTCTTACATTTTCAGTTTCATATAAATATGCAGTCAAAATTATCGAATTTAACACTTACATTCGGATCATCTTCAAAACCATACATCATGATCAACATTTTTAAACGAATAGAAGAATTTCTGCATTATTAAACAAAAATTTACAAAATCAACATTCTTTTTCTTGATTTCTTCAAGCCCGCCTTGGTTGATTCTACAGCTAAGTTAAAGAAGCTTGTTTTTTTATACCAATGATTGTCAGTGAACAAGTGGGATTTCAATTAATTCATAAAATAAACGATGTTCTCCTAGTGGGATTTCAATTAACTCATAAAAATCCGTACCTACAATGCGAGGTCACACGTCAAAGCTTGTCTCAGCTATTCATATCCAATTACAGTGCATAAACACTCCCTTTTTCTCCTAATTAATCAAATGCTCCAGATACTCTTAATCAGACTCAATAAGCATGTTTTGGAGGTGAAGCCATAATCAAATAATACTTAAGTGTCTTTTGAAGAACTTTATAATTCAAGGCGGAGGGGATTTTATCATGTAAAAAATTTTAATAATTTCTTTTAAAAAAATACCTAAGGAAGCTTGAAGTCGGCAACAGAAGCCAGCCAAGGTCGATTCTACAGCAGCTAACCGTGCACGACGAAGGCCGGCAGCCAACGGTCTTTTAATGGACAGAACGCGTGCGACGCTTCGGCTTGTCGCAGATCGGACTCTAGACCGCGAATGGACGTTGGACTTCTCGAATGGCGTTGGACTAGTCCTTCAAATCGACGGCAGAGAAATGATGCTGGGCGACGAGGATTACAGGTCTGGTCTTCTTCTTCAAGTTCGGCAACGGCGTGAAATTTACGACGGCTGGTCCTTCTTCTTGGAGTTCGATGCTTTAAGGACGGCGAAGACGTGGGCCACCCTCGACGGCATCAGCTCCAGCAAGGTTTTGCAGAACACTTAACGGAAAAGGAGAGAGCACAGAGATATTTTTTTGGGGGGGGGGGGGACTTTTTGAGGAGGGTCCGGCTGTTCGCGTTCGAGTATCTGATGGGAAGTTCTGGGGTTTTAATTTTTTTTTTTTTAAATATTGGCTGCCGGAACGCTTTAAGCATAAGCACTCTCTTGATTTTCTGTTTTAAATTTTTTTCAAAACTAAAGGATATTATTAATCTTTTAATTTTATATAAAATTTTAATTTAATTTTTTAATTTTATAAAATATTTTTTTAATTCTTTAATTTTAAAATTAATAGTTTTAAGCAATTACTTTTTATATCAATCATTATTATTTTAAAAAATTAAATTTAATATATTAACATTTAATATTATTTTATTTATATTTAAAAGTCTAATGTAAAAATTTATCAAAATAAAACTAATAATATTAAAGTTAAATAATTAAAAAAATATTTTATAAAATTAAAAAATTAAAATAAAATATTATATAAAATTAAATGATTAAATATATATTTTAATAATTTTTAAATTATAAAGCTTATAAGAGCACTTACGTGGCAAGCATTCCATTTTTTCTTTTATTTTTTTTTTAAGTATATAAGAGCACTTCAAATAAAATGCTCAGGTTTATTATCTTTTTTAAAAAAATATTTGTACTTGTGCGTATGACAGCGCTTTGGATATAAACACTCTCCTAAGTTTTTTTTTTATAATTATTTTTTCATATCTATGGACGCACTTCTTTAAAAAAAATGCTCTCTTGTGTAAACTGTTAAGAGTGCTTGCTATCATAAGCACTTCAAAACACATTTGCAAATATTTTAGTAGTGCTTTTCACTTTATTGCTTTGAAATGGGTGTTCTCGCCTGGTAACAGTGGTTTATTGTTGGAATTTGAAGCTTACCTTAGTTTTGGCCACATGGTTGCGATTATTGTGATTCGGTATGTTTTCATTAGAGTTACATGGATGTTATTAATGCGACCCTAAGATGTGCATTGTTGAAATATACTTGATGATATGTGTTGCATACCTGGTCACATGGCTGTTATTTTTGTGGCTGAGATTATATTAATTGAAACATGTGAATATGATGATTGCGAGATTATTGTCATTTGTATTCATAATTAATTGATATGTAGTTGCATAAGTTAAGTTAATTTTGGTTACTAAATGATGGCACTCACCCATCATTCTTCAATATTGCAGGGCCTAACTCATTAAATCAAGATTAAGTAAAATGATTGGAGGTTTAGGATTTCAAGTAAGTCCTACTTGTAGACCTCAGTTTTAAATTATTTGTATTTAAATATTATTAATTTACTAATTAGGATTTCATGTGATTTTTTTGACTACTTGCATTATAATGTTAACGGTTTGAATATATTTCATGCCATGAATTTCTTTATGATGGAGCTGTAAAGCTTGTTAAGGCAAAAATAATAGTGCAAGTAGGGTAGCATATAATTGATTGACATTGATGAAATTTATGATGATTTGTGTAAAGTTAACTCCTCCTTATATTTTTGAAATAAAGGGGTTGAGAGTTGAAGTTTTGATATACATATTTTTGATTGATTGTGGTATGTTACACAAGTTTATAATGGTCTATTGAGCATGACTTAAATGTTAATGTAGGCTATAGGCACTTGCGTTATGATTTAAATGATACTTAAATTGTGTGTTTAATTGAAAAAGGAGTATGTTTTTTGTAAAGGGTGTCCAACTTTTGATAGAAAAATATTTTGATCATGAAATTTGTGCCATTAGCTAAAATTAAGAAAAAACTCTTTGTAAGCAGTTATATTACCTTAATTAGATGTCAGATAGAGAAATAGAATGCTTTGAAAGTTCATCCCAAAAGTTGTCCTATGACAACAAAATGTTATCAAAATTCACGTAATAAATCGCAGCTCATGGCGCTTTAGCCACGGCACAGAGCATAGAGACAGTGAGCTATAATGCAGGAGTGATATGTCACTGTGCATGTGCTATGTTAGTTGAAAATTGATGTTTTTACACTTCTTTTTTCAAATACATCAACTTAAATTGAATTTCATACTTACACACGTGTTTTAAACTCTGATTTGTAAATGATAGAAGTTTATGAGAGTATTTTAAATTATGAAAATTTGGAATCCCCATTGTTAATATTTTACAAACTCGATAATCACCTTGATTTTGAGAGATTAGGGTGGATTAGCAATGATAATTTTACTGTTCTTATTGGGAATATTACACCATGAACCCTGCATTTATTTTTTTCCTACTATGAGGCCTGATACTTTAACAACAACAACACATGATATTTCAACATACAAAATATTGGCTCACATCGTTGTTACCTTTCATTCAACTGCAGATAAATAGTAACAACGATATGCCTTTTACATATATATACATGTACACACATAGATGATAGATGATAGATGACAGAAAAATAAACTTGATTTCATGAAATTTCTAGTTATTTAGGACCTAAGTTCGAGACTTGGGCTTTGATGAGCCTTATTCTCAATCGGGCCTCGTGGGCTAGGACGACTTGCCTGTTATTTCACTGTGCGAGCCCAATGAGGTTTCATTGTGCCTGGTCGTTTTTGTCTGAGAGCCCACCTAGTTTACAATAATGGGAATGCCCATATTGCAAATTCCGCTAGGAATCTGGATAGAAGCCCAAGAGAGGAGAAGTTTCCAGAACTTTTCGTGAGAGACAGAATCTGATGCCACGTCAGAGGGACAAATGGCGGAATCAGGGAATAAAAATGAACACCTACCAGATATTTCTCTCCCTTTTCCGTCTCTAGAATCTTCTTTTCTACCGCCTAAAACGCATCATCTCTCTCTAGTTATCAAGAAATAAGAGCCAAAACAAAACTCTTCAACTGATCAAACATATTACGGCTACTTGCCTTTGCTGTTGGACTTCGCTCTTTCTGATTCTTCTCTGCAACCTGTGGTATGGAGACAGTGAGAGTGAAAGTGGAAGAAATGGTAGCTGGTTCGTCGTCTTCAGCTTCCTCTTCCCCTTCAAGTCTCTCTCCTCGCCCAATGGAAGGGCTGCACGAGATGGGGCCTCCTCCATTTCTCACCAAGACATTTGAAATGGTGGAAGACCCGTCCACCGACCCTGTTGTTTCTTGGAGCCTTGCTCGTAACAGCTTCATAGTCTGGGACTCCCACAAGTTCTCGACCACCATTCTTCCTCGCTACTTCAAGCACAGTAACTTCTCCAGCTTCATTCGCCAGCTCAATACCTATGTGAGTATCAGTTGCTTTTCTTTTTCATTTTCAATTATAGAAATAGCCTCCCCGGTTTTAGGAATTTGATTGCTATCATTACTTTATGGCTTTCATTTTTACTTTTGATTTGATTATTTAACTAGACCTGCCATATGAAACAGAAGTTGTTAGTGATAAAGTTAGCTCTTAGTTGAGTCAGTTATCTACTTAGATAACAAATTGACGACAAGAGTATACAACTGAATCATGTGTATGCATCTGTATCGGAATGTTGAGAAAACAATGCAATCACCCAGTTTCTTTTTCCTTCTCTGTTTCTTGTTAATATGGATTTGGATGTGTAGATGATTTTTTCCACCATTTACTGATGATGTATTCATTTGATTCATCTCTGTGTAATTTTATGGTGGTTTGGGAATAACGGGTCTTACCTTCGGAAATGGATGCAGGGATTTAGAAAAATTGATCCAGACAGATGGGAGTTTGCGAACGAGGGGTTTTTGGGCGGACAGAGGCATTTATTGAAGACCATCAAGAGAAGAAGAAATGTGTCACAGAGTGTACAGCAAGAACGAGGGGTTGCTTGTGTTGAACTGGGGCAATACGGATTGGAAGGCGAGCTCGACAGGTTGAGAAGAGACAGGACGGTGATCATGGGCGAAATTGTGAAATTGAGACAGCAACAGCAGAATTCGCGGGCGCAATTGATTGCAATGGAGGAAAGATTCCAGAGCACAGAGAAGAAACAACAACAGATACTCACTTTTCTTGCCAAAGCACTGAAAAACGCAAATTTTATACAACAATTTGCCGAGAGAAACACCCAAAACAGAGAATTACTTGGTGCTGATATTAGGCGAAAGAGGAGACTAACTGCAAGCCCGAGTGTGGAGAATTTACAGGATGATCCTGTTACGGTGGCTGTACCTAGCGAACCAGTGG
This sequence comes from Prosopis cineraria, assembly GCF_029017545.1. NCBI lineage: Eukaryota > Viridiplantae > Streptophyta > Magnoliopsida > Fabales > Fabaceae > Prosopis > Prosopis cineraria. Next base: position 870,827 of record NW_026555339.1, on the reverse strand, counting down.
TGGACTATTCAACCCAAGAACAAGATGAATTGGCAACGATAGAATCTGAGATAGAGACTTTTTTCTCAGCTACTCATGATAATGAATCAAGCAGTGACAACAAGGAGCCAATATCAAGTTCAATCCCTCCAGCGAGCGGAAGCAATTTGGGTTCAGTGAGTGACACAATCTGGGAGGACTTACTGAACGAAGACTTAGTTCATGGCAATCCGGATGAGGAAGTTATATTTGGTGACCAGTCCCAAACCGATGCGCCGGTGGAAGACTTGGTACCACAGTCCGACGAGTGGGCTGAGGGCTTGGAGAACTTGGTAGATCAGTTGGGTTATCTTGGGTCCAAATCCCTGTAAATACATAAGAAGTCGTTCATTTTTACCAGTTTGGCCTCTGCAACTCCATCGTCCATCCCCTGCCTCGTTTGTGGTACGACTTCAAGTTGTTTGTAGATGTTTTTGATTTCAGAGATTTCAGTGGTAGTAATTGATTTACTAAATGAATGGTTTTGCATGCAGTGGGGAAGGTGGTAGTTGCTGAAGAGGCCAGCACATATTGCTGTTTGTTTTATCTGTATCCTTTATAAATAATCAGCCTAGGCATTTGAATATTTTTGTGCTTATCATGATTAATTCACTTTGTCAACATGGTGCATTTTGCAGGCTGTGTCCACCAGGAGACGAAGTCGTGTAATGCTGCAGAGGATCATTGACTAGATTCTTTTCTGGGATTTTACTGTTGGCCCTGGGGCCAGTGCAAGCTCCACTGACTTGTGGATAATCTTGCACATTATTTTGCTTGTGACATGCATTATGTATTGTATTTTGGTCAATATTTCTATAGAAATAGATGGATAAGCGTCTGATGTTCACAATCCATCATATTGTATCAAGAAAGATTTCTTGAAAACTAACAAGATGAGTCGATTTTGCTATCTACCCTAGCTGGGCTTACAATATTGGGACAAGACAACTAATATTGTGTTCCATACAACATCTAATAATAGTGACATATTGGGATAGTAGACGAAAGACGATGTTACAGAAGCGACAGGATATTATATATCGCCACATCCGTCTGCATTGGAATGAAGGGTTTGAAAGCTATGCTGCTACGGAAGTTTCCATTCCCTATCTTTCTGCAAGTGTTACTCCTGTTCTTTGACTTGTCAAATTCATGAAGTTGCCAGAGTTCTGGTAATGCTTACTTTAGGTTATGGATGCTTTCTAATGCAAAATCCACGCCTACTGACAGTGAAGAGCAGCCCACCTGCGCCATTTAATGGAAAATACGTGAGCAGGTCAGTGGAAATGTTGCTTATTTTTGGTTATGCATCAACTTAGCAATCAAATCCTCCTTACCAGGACGGTATGGAGGCCGAGTCGCTTTGCAGCCTGTATATTGCGAATGCTGTCGTCGAAGAATAACTGCATATGGGAAATGTTTTCGGTTAAGCGCACAAGTGCTTGTTGAGGAATAATACAAAGTGAACATCTAACCTGTTTTGGGGGGTCGATGTTGTCTTTCCATAAAGCAACTTCAACCGCAACCTCTTGGGGTTTGTGGAGGATACGAGTTGGCGGAGTTGCCGAGCCATGATGTTCGTGATTGCGTGGATCGTTTCTGGGAGGGGGATTCAGAGTCTCAAAGCAAATGGTTTCATCAAAACAACCCTCCAATGCAAGCTTCTTAAATTGCTCTTGCTACATGAGCCGTGGCCCCGTTGCTGAACATCTGATTATGATTGAGATGAACAAATCATGGACGTAAGATACTACTACCAAGCAAGCACACAGACATGAGACATCTGTATCACAGGAACGAAGATAGGCTGCTTACAACTTCTCGTACAGGGAGGCTAAGAAGAAGAGTCCTCATATGATAGTCAGTATTCAGTTTCTCGTAAGATGATCTCCCATGAACTAAGGTGTTCAGCCCAAGTGATTGATCACTTATATTACTCTTTAATCTTTAATGATTAGGAACATTTGGAGAGGATTTTAAATGGGCATCAGACCTATGATAGTAATTATAATCGAAATCGTGGCCAACAGCCTGACAGTGAATATTTAGAAAGAAAGCTAGGACTTGAGAGGAAGAGAGGGGGAAAAAGGGGGAAAGAGAGACGGACCACCGAGGGTCTGTTTGATAAAATGAGCCTTAACCCTGAGACCGGCCATGGATGTGCCGTAATTCTTGTACAAAAATTGATTCATCCCAGGGGCCTTTTTTTTTTTGGTCTATGCCAAGTCTCTGAACCATGTTGTCTATGCAAAAGCAAAATTAAGGAATATAAGAATGGTGAGCCCGTGTACCCACTGAAAAACAATGGGAAGAGGAAACAAAATTCATATTAATGCCTATAATATTTTGGGCGAATTCCTTTGACAAACCAGAGCTCAGGGGATAAAGAGTGGCATCAGCATCTGCAAGCACAACACGGAATATTTTAAACCAACATTTAATTCGGACGCTGTTCTTGTGAAGGAAATATGTGGCGATTCAAAGGGCAAAATAGAACACCTACCGAAGAGAAGGCACTCGTATTTTGGCAGCAAAGCCCGCTGGAAAATTTTGCTGTGTTACATTTTTATGAATTCAGAACATAGAAAAGAAGGCAATACCAGAGAGAGCAATACCACAGAGAGAGAGAGAGAGAGAGCGTTTTTGAGCGGATAAGAGAGTACCGGGATCATAGTGTTTATGTGGCGAAGCCATTACCTTTCTCCTTTATCTGGTCAAGTTTGAACGCGCATTTCAAAATGAGAATGCCCGCGTAACTTCAATTACTTTCATGACAAGATAATACGATTTTGTTATTGACTATGGCTTCCAAGGCCTTGCATTTTTTTGTTAAAAAGCATTGTCAGTAGTGGTCTTTCTTTTTTGTATATACATTGTGATTTCCCAATGAGACAGTGCGAGCGGCGGTTAAGGTCTAGTTAGTTTTTTTTTTTTTGGGTCCATGATTGGGCAAAAATATAAAACGGGAAAGCAATAGAATTGAGGCGAGGTGTCAAAGGCTATGTGATCATGGCCATGGCCATTCGATCAATTATCAACTATAATATTAAGTGAAATTATCGCTAGTTTATAACAACTCTCAATATTATTTTATTAGTTTACTCCCTCCATTTTAAATTATAAAATATTTTTTAGAGAGATTTGCCGTTTTAAAATATAACACTTTGAGAATAGTAAGATTTTGTTAAATTGATTTATTTTAATATTATTTTTTCTTTCTTTATTTAATACTAATCAAGTATAGATTTAAGATTATTAATTGGAGGATATTTTGAAAGTTATATTTTTGTTTTGAAAAAAATAAAGTTCTTAAGTGTATTTAATGAGGTTACTTGGTATATAAAATTTTGTCTAAAAGTATTTTATAATTTAGGATGGAGGGAATATTTTTAATGCCCAGGCTAGCAATGTCAAAATACTTGAGGAATTTAAAACATTTGGATTCTTTTTATACGAAGGTGATCGTTTTTGGAGAGAATCATGATTTGCGTCATGTGTTTCTAGATGAACTGGGACAATTCATTCATGTTATTTTGAACAGGCAAGTAATCAAAAACATCCATCAAGTATAATGGCAGATTTATTTTGGAAAAAAAAAATATAATATTTAATCTTTATAGTTTCATCGAATTTTACTTTTAGTCTTTGTAGTTTTTTTTATTGTTTTCAGTCTCTATAGGGACTAAAACTATTAAAAAGTGAAAATTATAGGGATATGAAAAACAAAGATCACTTAATTTTTCTGAAACTATAGAGATTGAAAATATTGAAAAAACTATAAAGATTACAAGCAAAACTCGATGAAACTATAAAGAATAAAGATATAATATTGGTTTTGCTAATCTTGATTAAAGAAAATAAGAAATTAGTTTAAATTCATGATTTCTTTGCATCATTTTCTTTTCCTGCATCATTTTCTAGAATAGTTCATTAGGATCATTTAAACAAGTTAAATTCAATAGTCTTGTTGGCTTGATTTTTGGGGAATGGGTTGGAGCATCACACCTCTTACAGATGTGCTAGGCATACCAAAAAATGTATGTCTTTAAAAGTTTGAGTTGGATCAGATGATTGTGTGGGTTTTCAAGATATTTTATCATAAGTTTCTCTGAGTGCGAAGTGAATGTGAGAAATTACAAATACACCAAGCAACATGTAAGACTTGATTGTATTATTAACACATTGGGTGATCCATAGAGACAAAGGGAAAGCTAGCCTTAGAAGTCAAGCTTGCATAGACAAAACAATTTGCATCGAGCGAAGTTGGTTGATATAGGGTTAGAGTTTGTGTTTTTGCATTGGGCAAGTAACAGAGTATTGAGAGTCCTTTTATCACACACCTATTGCCTATTAATAAGAAAATGGCAACATTCCACAATTTTAAATGAGTTTTGGTACTATAAAGAGCAGATAATTGTCCGCTCCATTAAATCACCGTAGAGTGCCTCATTATGTGAAGTGATAAGGGTGAGTGTGCCAAGAAACTTGAGCAATGGGTAAAGTGAGTGAGGCTATATCATTTTTAAATTGAATTGGGCTTCAGCCAATTACCCCTTATCCCTAATATGTCACTTTTGGTCCAGATAATTATATAAAAATAATATTAAATTATTTAAATATTAAAAAATAGATAAATAGGACCGTTAAAATTTGCCATTGCACATAATCAGAATGAAAATAAAGTAAAGAGAATCATTATATAAAATGTTAAATTCGAATCATTCAATTTAATTGCATGACTCTAAATTTGTACTAGTATAGTATCATGGAGAGGAATATGCCAACTTAAAGTGAGCAAATTTATTTTCATTTACCATATCACTTTTGAGTAACATAATATCAGAGCGCTAATTATTAGTGTTTTTGTACGACCATACTCATTATCTTTTCTTTTGGTACATAGAGGGGCAAAGCCCAAACGAAATTAAACTGAAACTAACTATGGGCAAATCAAGCCCAATCTATCCCTATACAGTACATCAAGTAAGCCTTCAGGAGGCTTACTCAAACATGTAGTTCACATTCATGTGAGAGGCTCCAATTAGCCAACCAACTCACACTAAAATTCCCTTCCTGATAAGTATGTGTCACGCGGATATGCCAGCTAGCATCAATCATAGTCTGGATTTAATAAAGGAATCGATTCTTCACATAGGGACATGACAACATCTACTTCAACATATGTACAAGTGCAGTAGAGTTAGATTCAATGATAACCTTCCTTAGACCTAAACTTTGTAATAAGAGGAACCTAGACCATAAGCCCCATAATTTTGCCTCTAAAGTTATACACCTACCCACTCTATTAACAAATCCCCCTTTCTAGTCACTAGTAGAATCTCGTATGATCCCTCCACAACTAGCGTCCTTAAGTCACCCCTTAGCAGCACTATTAATATTGAGCTTTAACCAGCCCTCTTTAGGCAGCCACCATCGGATATCTTCCTAATGCTTGAGATAAATATTGGCATCTACATCAAAAGCTTTCTTAATCCCCTCAATATATTGCAAAATACTCACAGCAGAAATCTTGAAGGAATCAAAGTTATGATTAAACATCATTTTGTTCCTCCAAGACTACGTGAACCACATAACCACCCCAAATATCAAATGCCAATTAAATGCTTCCCCCATTAAACTACCACCTAAATTCTTTTGAAACCATTCATACAAATTTAAACAAAAAAATTAAAAAAAATGCACACCTTGTATCAGCTACTCCCACACATTATGTGCATAAGAACAATCCCTCAACGCATGCAAACAGGACTCCTCAGCCAAGCCACACCTGCAAAAAAGATGACCCAACAATACCATTAAACCTTTGAGCAGACGTTAGTAATTGATCTAAAGCAGCTAACCATAAGAACATTTGGATATGTCTTGGGCCCTTCCAAGACCAAATTTTCATCCAAAAATTGTTTCCCTCATGTTAGTCAAAACCACTTAAATGCTTGTACATTGTAGCAATACTAAAACCATTAGAACCACCACTTAACCAATGAATTTTGTCTTCCCCTTGTAGACACATAAGGAGGTAGTGTAGCTTGAATTTAACCTATTATATCCTCAGGTAACCAAGCCTTTAACTCCTCGAATCTCCAACCACCCTTCCCATTAACATAACCCTTGACACGCTTCCACAATTTAAAAGGTACAGGAACCACCAAGCACTGGTCAACTAAAGGTGTATCGTTAGCCACCCACCTATCAACCCAGAAGTTCACTTTGCTCCCATTATTTACCTCCCATCCAACGTGTGGTGGTATACATGGCCAAAGCTCACCTAATTTCTTCTATAAAATAGAATCGGTACGTTTAATAATGCATTGTTGATCCAATAGCTTGCCTTGCCTATATTTACTTATTAGGACTTGAGAAGTTAATTTTTATGGGGATACAAGCATCGTCCATCCAATCTTACTTAATAGGGCCTCATTCATCACTCTTAAATTTCATAAACCAAAGCCTTCCAATGCTTTCGAGCGATATATAGTTTCCCACCTTATTAGATGAACCCTTCGCCTGTCACGAGTGGACCCCCAAATAAAGTTCTGTTGCATCCGTTCCAATTCCTGACAGACTCCTACAAGTAAAATATCATGTTGCATAGTAAAAACAGGAACCTGTTGTATAACTAATTGAACTAATGTGAGTCGCCCAGCAAAAGACAAACTTTGTGCCTTCTACCTACTCAGTTTCATTTGTACCTTATCCAATAAAAATTGATATTGACCTCTAGTTCTTCGACCGTAATTTATATAAGATCTTAAGTAACGACCTAACTCTAGAACTGGTTGAAAACCACAACAGCGTACTAATTCCTCATGTTTTACCTATGAACCATTTTTTGAAAATGCCATAACTATCTTTTATGGATTTATTTTTAAACTAGATATGTCACCAAACTTTTGCAAACACTATAGCACAACCTCCACTTATTCTACCTCCACCTTACAAAATAATAATAAATCATCAGCAAGTAGCAAATGCATTATTGGAGTCCTATGCCTTCCTAACATTATAGGTTTCCATATGCCTACCTCAATCTCATCAACAATCATATAAGATAATTTCTCCATGCCCAAAATAAATAAATAAATAAATATAGAGACAAATGGTTCCCTTGCCTCAATCCTCTGGAAGGTTTAAAACTATCTGACTTTGCATCATTCCAAAGTAACATCATAAAAGGACTCTCAAAATAATTAATAGCAATCTTCACAATCTCCTTTGGCAACCCCACTTCCTCCAAGACATGTCACAAGAAACTCCAATTCATACCATCATAAGCCTTCTCAAGGTCAATTTTAATAGCCATAATGCTGTTATCCCTTGTCATTCTCCTCATGGAATGAGAAATCTCTCTTGCTATAATAATATTCTTCTGGATGAATCTTCCTATAACAAAACTAGCTTAAAAAGGAGATACCTACTTATTCATCAATGGCTTTAAATGACTGAAAAGAATCTTCAAAAGCCCTTTATAAATGACGTTACAAAGAGAGATGGGCTAAAGTTGACTAACCACCTCGACTTTATCCACTTTTGGTACCAATGCAATCAAAGTTTAATTAATTTCAGTCAAGCAGTGTGGATTATTCCATATTTGCATAATCAAATCTGTAACAATACGTCCTACTACATCTCAATTTTTATGAAAGAAAATTATTAGGAAGCCATCCTCATCAGGAGCTTTAAAAGTGCCAATACTGAAGATAGCTTGATAAATCTCCTCTAGACTAATAGCTTTACCCAACCTATGAAGTTTAGCAGCATCAACTTGTCCCCATTTATGTCGTGTATTGATCCATTGCCTGGCAAGAACATCCTCATGAAATAAATTAACATAGAAAGTTTTCACCAGCCATATTAATTCAGCTTCATTGTCAACCCATATACCATTATCATTTCGTAACATATGAATTTTATTTCTTCGTCGTCTACCAATAATCTTTTGATGATAAAACTTAATGTTACAGTCCCTACTTCTTATCCATTCCCTTTAGCCTGTTGGTACCAATGAATTTCCTCTTGTTAAAGCAATTGTCATAATTCATCATTCAGTTTAACCTCAAGGTCTTCTAGAAATGGGTTAGAAGTACCATTCAACTTTTGTTGAATTCCTACAATTCTTGCCAGCAACTCCTTTTTCTGCCTCTCAAGACAATTGAAGACCTCTCGATTCCACTACCTTAATGGTTCTTTGAGACATGTTAGAGCCATATAAGCCTCCACATCCCAACACCAGTTCTCACTCAAAAACTCCTTAAAAGCTTGGTGACTCAGCCACATAGCTTCAAATCAAAAAGGCTGAGTATTTCTTGAAAGGACATAGCTATGCAGATTAAAATAAAGAGAATGATGGTTCGATTCAACTCGAGCCAATACTTGAGCAAACGTATTAGGAAATGTCTGCTACCACATGGTATTGCATAAACACCTATTTAGTCTCTTATATACTCTATCTCTCCTGTTCTACTTTGACCCCCTCTAAGTATAAAGAGGCCCCTCAGCTTCAATATCAATCAATATACAATCCTCAATCCAATTATGAAAGGCATTGCATTGCTGGATGCTCGAATTAGCATTGTCTTTTTGTTCAAGAGGTGAGGCAATCTCATTAAAATCACCCCCAACCAACCACGCCTCATCGATACTTTTGGCTATATCTCTTAGCCTATTCTATAGGTCATCCCATGCAGTACCCTGTGAATTGCCATATATAATAGTACACGACCAACTACAATTCTCCTTCTCTACTTTAACAAGAAGAAATTGTACATCTTTTACCAAGACATCAATGTACAATGCCTCATCCTTCCAGTATAACTAAATACCCCCGGCAAACCCCCTCGCTTTTACTCTAATTGAGTATTTATAACCTAAATTACTAATAACACGATCAGCTCGAAAATCACTGACTCTTGATTCAACTAAAACAACTAATGTTGGGTTATACAACCTCAATAAAGCTTTACATGCTCTGCCAAAGTGGGAGCTAGACGTACCTCTACAATTCCAGAAAATGATTTTCATGAAGAAAAAATAATAGTCATTAGGTCTACATATCAGCAGATGTAAAGTCTCCTTCTTGCATTATCTCTAATACTATATCATCCTACTTATCGTCTTCTATATAGATCCATTGAACATCATCCTCTCCCTCACCGTCAGGTTCATATTGCTCAACTTGGTTTTCACATCTTGCATGGCCTCTAGAAATTACTCCTTCCTGATCTCTCCTAAAGTCCACCTTCATTCCTTCAATTGAAGTCATAACATAATCCTCACCTTATTGCCTAGTAGCAATCACTCTCTTTTAAGCCACATTTCCCCTATTCCTAGCTAGTAATTGAGCCTCTCTTACATTATTCACAGGCTCCTTTACTACTACCACCTCCTTCAATTTCAAATTGCTTGGACTAGCTTCTTGATTTTTTCTGTTGTAACTAGCAGTTGTAATATCCCCTTGGGAGTGCTGACCAGTTCCCCTTTTATCTAATTTCCTTTCTAAAACACTCCTTATATTCTGTTTATAATTCAACTCATTATCTTTCTCTTGTAACACATAAACAGTACTAGGATTATCCCCTCATTCTTCCACTAATAAAGAAAATCTTAAAGTACCAATAAAGTTATCAGTTAAAGATCAAGCTCTTCTCCCCTTTCTAGGACGTTGGGCAACCTTCCATAAATGTTGATTCGGTGTATCTATCCTGTCACCACTATTAGACCCTATTCCGTTAACCACAGCATCCTTATTGGTACCATGATTCATCCTCAAACTAGTTTCCCCTATTTCTCCCTTACTCTTATAGTCCTCCTTTAAGTGACCATAAGTGCCACATCATAAACATAATAAAGACTTACTTTTAAATTCAATAGGAAACACTTTCCCATCGATAGGAAATTAAGGCAATAAAGGCTTTAAGATATCTACCTCAATGCAAATCCTAGCAAATTTAACTCTTTTTCTTCAAGCAGTATGTTCATCAATTTTAATGACATTTCTAATCTCATTTCCCATATTATATAGTAATTTTCTATCATATAAATCTATAGATAGAGTAGGAATACGTACCCAGACAACCAGCTTTGAGATTACCTCTTCCATCAAGTTGAAGTTTAGCTTCCAACGAAGCACCACCAAATAGCTATTGAGAATCACCTAGGGACTGCCAGTAAGGGCTGTATTATTGTCCTCTGCATCTTGAAATTCCACGAGAAAGAAATCACCCTCTATATAATATCGACCACTTAAACACTGCCCTTCTTGCTCCATAACTGTTGAATCCGTGGCTTTAACAGTTGTAGACTTATGGTTTTACCCATTAATTAGACAATCAGTGTCAAATAGAAAGGCTTAGCTAGTCACTCTCTTTCTTTCAGATCGAGAATGAAGTTGGGCTAGAGTGGGTTCGTACAATTAATGGTAATCTCGGCGCTTGGATTTGAAAGCAACTCAAAGCTTGTGTCTATCTTTGCACCTTCGTCTAGACACCATCTGGAGAAGCTCTCCTTCCCCTTCAATAGTGAGCTGCGATACGATACAGTGCCAGTGCCATTGAATTCATTCCATACATTTGCCTTATCTATCGTTCACTTCGCGATGGTAGCGACATTTCTCCAGAGAAATGACCACCTTCCCAAACTTTTTTCTTACTCTAATCTAGCATATCCTGTTCCTCTGTGGAGATCGAAACCATAGAGGTGGTGGCGTCGGAGAATGTGTTTACTAGTATGTTTACTCTCCTGCTCTGCTTTGTTTTTTTAACCTTTTTGGTTAAGCTCTACTTTCTCATTGGAAAAAGATTATCCTCCCTATACTCATTATCTTTGATCTAAGTTTTGTTAAAAAAATTAATGAAATATTTATGATTTATTTTTAAAAGTACCATTGTCTCTTTCATATGTAGCTTGATTAAATGGCTTAGAGAGTTATTTTTGAAGGTTGTAAAATTTTTTGACATTCAACTCATTTTAACTAATATTTTTGATCTTAGAGAGGTAGTAAGTAACAAGGATTATAGAAAGGACAGTGGCAAAAATACTTCCCTTAGAACTTTCTATAACGGCCTTTAAATTTTAAACTTCTATGAATTTGTTGTAGGGTACAATTTCCTCTCTTTTTATATATAAAATATTTTCTAAAAATTTATCTTATCCCATATAAAGAGTGTCATGAGATTTTTGATTAATTAAATAATTTTGCCACTATCTTGAAAATCGGAAGAGATATTAATTGTGTATTTTATTACTTGTCACTATGATATTTATTATAACATTATTAATTGCAAAATTGAAAAATCATTGTGGTTTGTTTTCAACTAAATAATAAATTTTTATTGGTAAACAAAATTTGATTAAAAACATCTTATATATGGGAGATAGAGAGAGTATGATATACTCCATCTGAACCACGATATACATTATTGATAATTAATTCATGGTTCTTGAAAAATATTAGTTAAAATCTTATCCCTCATTATCTAAATACTTCCTTTGGTTCTATTTATAGGGCAGAGAGAGAAGGCTTTTTTATCTTATTTATCAGTCATGTCATTAAATTTTTATCACAAATTTCTTCTTTCACCCTCCATTGAATATTGGAGAGATAAAATATTTTATTGAAGTATGTATATTTAATAGGGTAAAGTTCAAAATTTATTAGATTTTAAAACAGAGTTAATGAGTTTTAAGGTTTTTTTTGATATTGATAAAATATGTTGGAAGTAACTTATAAATAACAAGACTAGAGGAGTATAAGAGAAAAAATTGTATAACACAGTTTAAAAAATTAGTTAACTATAATAATTATATTTGAAAATAAATAAATTAAACTGAAATATCCTATGTTAATCAACATAAGGATTCATTAGTTGTTTCCTATTAATGTAAATTATGAGGGATAATTTAAAAAAATTGTAATAAATATTTATTAAGATATGTGATTATACTTATTAAAAACAAATCAAAAGTAATAGTTTCTCTAACAAATAAAACAAAGTGAGTAATTTCTTAAAAAATATATTTTTTTCAATCATACCTTCATTAAATTATAAAATTTACCCAGAACATCACTCCACATAATTAGAGAGCATCAGAACTCAATAATATAGCTTCCTACCTTACCCTTTTCAGAAATTCAAAGGAGATAAATAGCCATTGTTGCTCCTTTTTATCAAAAAAGAAAGAGGAGGGGGCAGGGGGAGCCATTGTTGTTGCGTTGCTTTTCCCAGAATATGCAGCATCTGCACATAAAGCATTATCCTCACCTGTAAATCTAAAATTTTCATATGCAAGCATCATATTCATGGCTTTGGTTCTAATCCCCAAATCCTTAAGGCATTGTTTGGTTGGGGGAGGGGAGGGGAGGGGAAGGGAGGGGAAATATTAAAATTTTCCCTCCCCTCCCCTCCAAAACCTCCCCCCAATTTAAGGGGATGCCCTCTTCCCTCCTCCTCCTCTCTCCTTCCCTTCCCTCCCTTCCCCTCCATCCCCTCCCCTCCCCTTGAACCAAACAGAGCCTAAAGCTCTATTTGGAGGAACTATCTTTTTCCTAATGCTAACCATGACCTTAAGTTTCACGCCCTTTATTGTTTTTCTTTTTTTAACGTTTCATATATATTCCCTGCCTAATTCTTAAAAGCATCATTGAGATCATTAGAAGAATGCATCTGGATTCACTTAGGGTAATAAATCTACTTATCTCATAAGTATTTGATGTGACATAATCATAATCATTTGAATCAACTGAATAGTTGTTAAAATTTTTGTTACATGATATTTAAAAATCACCAAACCTTAAAATATTGTTAATTTATAAGTGATATTGATAAATTAATAAGTTAAGTAAGAAAATTAATTATCAGTGATTCCGTATAATAAATGAATGGTACTTTAATCTTTTTACTGTTGAAATTATTTTTACTTTTATTTCTATAGATTGAATTAAAATTTTAGATTTTTTAGATCCGCTAATAATTAATACTTCCTTTAAAAGAGATCGAAATGTCAATCATTCCAACTGAGAGCTAACATCCAATTAGGAATGGTATTCTAGAAGTGAATGTCAAGTATTGAAGTATTTGACAACGTAAAGAAAAGTTCATTAGGAAGCTATTGATAATGATTTATCATGTTTGTATTTGTCTTTCTACTTATTTTAAAATCTCACACAGTGTTAGTGCATTTCCATGAAATTAGCGGCTAGATTTCCGTTTTGCTTCTACTAAAGGATCATCTTCTTGCTAAAGCTAAAACTAAAAGTAAAGAGGATTGAATGACTAATATAGATAATAAAACACCTAAACTATTTTCTCAAGCCCAGGAAAAACTTAGGGCTTCTCTATTCGTTATTACAAACTACAAAGTGGTAGCATTCACATATTATCTATCAAAATATTTATGAAAGAACAAAAGAAGGATGAAATGGTTATTACATCACAAGCCATTGTGAGAGGTTTGCTTGTGAGTGTTGGGATCATGATAGACATCGTGATCAATTGAGGACATTTGTTTATAAATAGAGAAGGAGCTACTATTTCTAGGGTGGTAGGCTGAGATTTTCTTCCCTTTTCCCTCATAAATCACTGCATCCTCCTCATCAGGAACACATTTATCCCCCAAGATTATTGTTTTCATCCATACAGATTCCTCTGCTTTCAGCTTCTCTTTCTTTTGTCCATCCTCCTTTGGATCATTGTTTTTGGCCACTGATAAACTTCTAGGCACCTTCAAGCTTAAGCTAAAAGATAATCTGCATTCCGAACTAGCTTTCTTCATGTTACTAGTAGATCTAGACTCCTTGTGTTGCTGCATTCTAGATGGAGGATGTAATTCCTTACTCTGTGTTTCATCATCCAGATTTTCCACTTCGTTAATATGAGTTAATTTAGCATCGGAACCTTTGGTTGTGTGTAGATGATCAGACAGTGGAGGAGATGAGGGTTTCTTTCGAGATCGAACACCGCACAGTACAGTGATAATTACAATGCTCACGGCTAAGGTCGCTGTAAGGAATGAGAAATACAGAAATGGATGTATCAACGAGAGGTTGTGATTATCAGCAGGGATTCTTCTTCCCATCACAACATTTAACTCGATCGATGGTATGTTGGTGATTCCTAGCGTCTCTTGCTTTGTTTCTGGGGAAAATCAAGAGACGAGTGTTTTGCGTTAGTTAAGTCATAGGTGCGGTTGGAGTCGTGCCAAATCGATTACTTCAAAATAGAAAACGAGAGATTGGTTTACGTTTTCCATTATTGTCGCATCAAGGTAGCCTTTCATCTTAGCAACGCTACAAATGTGACAAGTCACTCATATACGTCCTCTCTGCTTTTGCAAACAAAAAATTACTATTGAGTCAGTCTTAGTTACCAATTTGGATATCTTTAATTTATTCATCTATTCACACATTCACATATATTTGCCCATTCATTAATATTATGTTCACAGCATGTGATATCATATATTCATAATTAATTATAAAATTATAGATTCATATATTTATTTACTCCTTTTCCCCGCACGCATCATTTATGGAATTCTATGGACTCTCTATTTTTTTCATAATTAATTATTTTTGTCCTGCTTCTACCCTCGAGTAGATGATATTCAGAGTCATTGAAATCATAAAGTTTGGTTAAGGTATAATAAAGTTTTCTAACAATGTAAAATTATTTCATTTCAATTCAATCGTTAGCTAAAATCCTTCTCCTTTATAGGCATAATGTAATTGATCTATTTTACCGGAAAAAGACAAATATTTTTTTTGGTATGTATACAAGTATATACTGTAATGAAAGAATAAAGTCACATTAAATGACATATTTCACATATTTTTTCAAAAAGACTTGTACACACTTATACTCTATCTATAGGTATATATATATATATAGATGTGTGTGTATGGTGGATGCAATGATGTATGTTACATAAATAGGAAGACGACACGTTGAATTGGAAAAGAAATAGAACACGTGGGCCTTTTCTTGTGCTTTATTTATCAATTCAATTATAGTTCATTTAGCTTAGCACTCAGTACTTCTATAGTCCATTTAGAATGAATCCGTAAATACCTACAGGAGAATTTTTATAGCTTTTGGTTATCCGCTTAAAAAGACATTTGAATAAAGTATAGAGAAAGTGATATCATATGTTCAAAGGTTGCCTTTTTGTCTTGTTTTGTTGTTGAAGGTAAGTGATAAAGAGATCATTAACCCAAAATAGAGGACAGCTTCCATAGAAGCAACTTCAAGAAGGTTTGTGTCTTTTACGGTAGCGATTCTAGTAACAGACAAGTTTTCAACAACGCTGCGATTGATTTGGATCATGAATTGGTCAATTGTTCTGCATCATACTCGTTTATTTTATTATGGTCGTAGGGCACGTGTAACACCCTCAAATTTACAGACTGATTTTTCACAAGTTATTAATTTAACAAATCTTTTTTTTTTTTACTTTTTTTTTCATTGAACCCTTATCATGGTAGAAAAATTTCTACCATGATACATCCAAGACAATATACCACAGGTCTTAAAATATCTCAAAAAGTAATTAAAACCATGAGGGACAGACATGATCCTCATAGCATGTTATTCAAATCAGATCATAAATCAAGAGGGATAGACATAATCTTCTTGGTCATATAAATACTTTTAATAAAAAGGATTAGAGTTTACATGCTTCACAAAGAAGATATGTCCTAAGTTGGCACAAGATACATTGTATAATCTAAAATAAGAGGCAACGTAAAAGATGGTGTCTCATACACCACAGTTACACCTCTGGTGCTTTCTCGGCCGAACTCACTTCTGTAAAAATATTAACCACGGGGAATGAGACTTAAAAGTCCCAGTAACCAAAAATTAATATGTAATGATGCATGCGGATGTAACTAATCATGCGATTGCTAAGTGGGCACACAAAACATTTAACCGAACAATACTTTCAAACAAACCGAACAAGTATTTAATTTGCATGACTGCACCTTATATCCTCCTTTCGCCATGCTCGGACGCCAAATCACCCGGCCAAAGGTGAGTTGGACCAAGCGACACGCCACTCATTGGGTCCAATGAGGGCTTACCATGTGGTAATAATTAACCGAATAGAAATTCCCATTAACACCATACATTAAATACCCTGACAAGTCATGCATCATTCAAATATCCAAACATGAATATATCCGAACAATAATATCTCATTATGATAAATAAAAATAAAATTTTTTAACCCACTTGGCAATAATTTCAAACAAGTATATACAGTATTTATTTTCAATACTTCATAATTTTTCCCAAACAACAAAACAACACATAACCATTCACAAACACACCCATCACAACACATTAATAATGGTTACCTTGTGTCTTGAATAACAAGTTCCCCTTCACAAACTCCTTTTTCACCACTATCTTTGTCAATATAATCTACATAATTATTTCACAATACTATATATTAATTTTACATTAAAATAAATAATTTTAATTTAAAGAGTTAGAAAGTCTTAGATCTATAATCCATATTAACACTAATTTAAGATTTATGCCTCATTTAACTTCCCAAATTCTTTTCTAAAATTTTCGTACCCTAATAAACTATTTTAAGCCTTAAATTACTTCTAGTATCACAATTTCATCCTTCTATATTCTAAAAATTCGTCCAAAAATAAATTAAAAATTTCATAATTATCCTGAAGCCTCAAATCACCTTTCTATAATCTCAAAAATACCTATTCATACTTAAATAAATATTTAATAATTAGAGGTTTATCCCTACATCTCAGATTCTACATAAATTCAACCATATAGATCTAGATTTTAACTCAAAAATTCTTAAACATGAGTTTCAACCTCAAGAAAATATTCTATAATATTTATTATATCCTTAAGAGTTTTAACCTATATTTTTAATCCATCATATCATCAGATTAACTATCCTATAGAAAAAATCTTAATTAAAATATTTACTCTATCCTACAAAAAAATCATATCACTAGAAAGCTAATATTATTTAGAAAATAACTATAAAATTAATGTTGTAATTAAATAAATTTTTAAATGCTAATCTAAATAGGAAAGTTAGAACATACCTGAAGAAAAAGAAAATAATCTCCCCTTGTAAGAAGACGTCGAGCAACGTGAGAGGAAGAGAGAAAAATAATATAAAAATGGGATTTTGGATCCCATAATTATATTAAAAAAAACTATAGGTTTGAATTTAATTATTCAAACTCTTGGGCCAAAAGTTGCAATTTCCTCTAAATTGCATCTTAGCCTCTCATGCTTCCTAATGCACACACCCCCTCCTTTTTATACATGAAGGCACCTCTTCTCTTCCCTCATCTAACCAATGTGGGACTTAGAAACAACAACCTTCTACCCCTTTTTTTTTGTTCCTTCTACCTTCTCTTTTTTTTAACACACATAAAAAAATTATTTATGTATTATATCTTAACTAAATATTGCTTATGTGGTTTTAAATTTAAATTTTTAAATTCATAATTAAATACCTAACCATAATATCATTTCTAAATAACCTCAAATAATATAAATTCTTATTATTATCATTTGTTTTTCTCAAAACCTAAATTCCACAATTTCTTTATTATATAAAAATCAGGATGTTACAGCACGTACTGTGTGATTTTAGTTCATTTTCTATATATAGGATTTTCATCATTTTATAACAGTGTTTACTATGTAGATGGTGATGATAGCTAAACTTGTTTCGTTTAGTAGAGACCGTTAAATTACCTTGTAGTCAACATATGCTTAACAGGTTCACATATGTACTTCTAATACTCTAGATAGGAATTTTGATATGCTGAACTAGACTTAGGGTGTTCCTCAGGTCTGGTGTCAATGCCTAAACAGAGTTCATTATTATGGGTTTTGTGGTTTTACAATGTAGTTTAACTTACAGGTTAAGAGGAAGATAAATGTGGATTATGGAAGGGCTAATGTTGGACTAATGGGCACAATTTCTCAGAGGGTGTATGATGGAGGTTGTCGAGTCCTTGGGTATGCCTAAATCGATATCCTTTGTAAATTGTAATGCTTATTGAGAATGATATGTTCATTTTCTTCTGTGCGCGTGATGGTATTGATCACATTCTGTCATTTGTATTGCTTATTTCTCTTATATTGTTTCTCTCGTGACATGCAGGATCATCCTAAAAGCTCTCGTACTTGTTGAGGTATTTTTGCTACTATATCTATGTAATTATTACCACTAGCGATCCGTTTGGTTTTATTGATCTTTATTTCCTAATACAGTTAAATGGATCATTTATAAAGAATTGGTTCTTATTGTTCTGTGAGCTTGCTTTTTGGATTCATATTATGATGATACCATAACCCAGCTTTTCACGTAAGTAGTCTGAACAAATTATAGGAGCATCTCTTAGTCATGGAAGAAATCCATAGCTTACTTTTATCTGAGTATATATATATTTAGCTAATTTTTATAAGAATATGGAAACTTTAACCAAATATTTGAAGAATCAATCAATGAAGTAAGAATAGTTTCATATATACATGAGCGTAAAGCGATAATAGCTTGAGAGGCTGAAGCATTTATTGCTTTCCCTAGTAGTTACCTGAACAATCCTCATTAATATTCTTTGTGAATGCTGCTAGAAATTTTTCTTTGATGTACTGAAATTTATTCTTATCTTATTGATGTTCTTAATATAAAATAATGATTTTATGTCTTTCCTTAAAAAAAAGGAGGATATGGAACTATGGAAGAGCTGTTAGAGATAATAACTTAAGCCCAACTTGGAATTCATAAAAAGTCAGTAACTTGATGTCCTAATAGTTAAAATTAAAATCCTTAATATACCAATCAATGTTAACTAAATATGATTCTACGCAAGTTGGTCTACTGAATGTTGATGGTTACTATAATTGTTTGCTCGCATTATTTGACAACAGTGTTAGCGAAGGCTTTATTAAGCCTTGTGCTCAGAATATAGTTGTTTCAGCTTCAACGGTCAAGGAATTTATGATAAAGATAGAGGTACTACCATGACTTATGCGTGCAAAGATATATTAGATTTAACATTGTACTTATAGGCTTTAGATACTGTAAGTTCCAAACCTTTTTACTTAAGATGCTAGTATGTTGAATTCTTCCGGTGTAGCATTATACTCCTATGTATGAACACGTCACTCCTTGTGAGAGGTGGTAGATGGAGTGAATAAATAGTACTAAGGACAAGAAAATGCAAAATGAGGCTTTTATTAGCCACATGTCCTCCTCGTGAATTGATTCCTAACGTGACTCTTCATCATTAGAGCTGTGTAGATGGGGTCTTTTATGTTTGTCCACAAATGCAGTGTATACCATGCTCTTTGTGAGTGGAGTGCTAGTATAAGTGCCTTATTGCTTTACACCATTTTTTTCCAATAAGTTGATAGTTAAATCACTGTTCAGGAGTCATATCTCTCTGGTTGTTGCCACTTATCAAAGGGTAAATATGCTACCAAAATGTAAAGAGATGACAAGTACTTCCTAAGCAGAATCTTACTTGTTTATAGTGGGTGGCTATGGCTCCACTATATAGTGGCTTACTTGGAAAACATAGGTTAATCAAGGGCAACCTAGACTTTTAGTGAACATGATTACTTTCAGGTACTCACTAAGGCTATATATATATATATATATATATATATAATAATGATAAAAGATGAAATGGAAGAGATAATTTACCATGATTTCGAGTACGAAAGCATCTCCAAATGCATAAAACAATGATTCCATAATTCTCTCTCCCAATACATCAACTCTTCTTGCTATTTAAAGTGGATTATTAGCCTAAATGAAAATATAACAAGATTCCTTTCAAAAAAAGAAAAACATAATAGAATTGCTATGCAAATGACACTTTTATCTATAAAAAAAAACACCAAAAGTTAATCCCAATATCAACAGCTTGAATGGAAGCCGCTGTCATTATATGAAAAGCCAATTTTGGGAAAGTTTTTATGTTCTTCCATGGCTAAGTTCCCAGTTGTTAAGAAATATGTTCAGACATGAGATGTTGAAATTGATTTAGCACATACTGGTGTGGTTAGCTGAAGAAAGCCTTCCTTTATCTCCATTTCTTCTCTATTAGGTAAGATAGTTCTTCTTCTTGATATCAAGACTTGAGGAGGATACTTTCTTCTTCTTGATGCTAGTTTGTGGGAGGTTCAAGATTGCCTATATTAGATATCCTCAAAAAATAGTGAAAAGATAGTGCAACTACTACTTAACAAAATATACGTGTTTTTTAGGGAGCTATATGCTAGAGAGAATATCTATTACTGTTAGTAAGTTTTGTTGATCCAATGATTTATAGGTAACATTTTATCATGGGAATGGGAACATGATAGTTCTAGTGTTTTCTAGTAGAAAGTTGGCCATATTGGAGGTGCCAAGTACATCTGACATGAATTTCTTAAGAAGCTAGTTTCCCTAGGAAAGGATAAGACCTATATTAGTGCCCTCTTTTCCCTTTAATTAGTCCTTTATTGTCTCTTGAGGTCTTTTCTCACTGCAAGAATAGACTGCCTTCATGTCTCTTGGCCCCTTATAATTTCACTGGGGGGAAGACACGAGTCTCAAGTCTCATGATGCTTTTAGGATTTTTCAACAAGGTATTTGTCTTTCTTGCATCATGGAATCTTCCACCACTGGTAGCATCATTGTTCCTGTCCTTGTTGTTTGGTCTAATCAGGCAGAGTAAATGGCTATTACTTGCTCTGATGGGGCCCTCTTCTGTCGTTTCTCTTTTGTTTACTAGACCCACCATGAAGGTTTTGCACAACTATTTAGTCTCTTCCCTCTTATCTCTATTAGCTTTTTAGACACACATTTCTTTATTGCCTTTTGCATTTGTATCTTTCTTGGCTTTTAGCATTACTAAGATTCCATTGCAATTGAAGCTGCCTTCATTTTCTTGCTTATGGTCCTCGTCACCTACCATTTCATGTTGTTGATCAACAGGCTACAACCCTAACTGCTAGAGTTGTTAAGGGATTGAAATTATATTATTAATCCATAGTAGCAAAAAAGACATGCAACACTGTCACATTTTCTTATTAGAAAAGAATGGAATGAAATGGAATTGATTGAACAAATAAAAGTAAAAACAAGATTATCAAAGGAAATAAGTAGGTATATTCATAAGAGAGGTAATTTAGTTCATGGGGTTGAGAATCATGATTTATAAAATTTTTGGAAGATGTGATAATTTTCACATTTGTACTATATATTAATGAGTTTTATCTTGCTTATCATAGGAAAATGATGATTTAGCTCATTTTTATCTTATTTTGTCAATCTATTTCATTCTATTTTTTCTAATAATCAAATGGGATCTAAATGTGGGTAATTGTGTGTTTGGATAATATTGTAACTTAGGTTGGGATGGTAAAAGCTATCAAAATTTTATTTGGATTTAAAAAAATTGAACGAGTATTAGGAGAGAAACGAGCGTTTTCAATGAAGCTGCTAGATAGAGCTTTCTACCAAGCATTGGTAAACATTGGGAGTGTTTTAATGTTTTATCAGTCTTCTCTCTCTTTAATCTTCAGTAGTGCTCAACTTTACTTTACCTTAGGCTTCACGAGTCAACTCTGACTGGAGATTGTGTTTGCCACCGTTGTAGTCATCTGATCTTCCATCAACTATGTGTTGCTCCCCTACAGCATCTGAGTTTACTAGTCATCGTCCCTTCTTTCTTCTTGCATTTGCTTGCCTACCATATTCATTGCTTCATACCACTCACCCATGCAACAATCTTGAAAGCAAAGCATCTCTAGAAAAATGGCATCGTCTGCTTCAGCTATGCGGCCATCGAAGGCCGACGTGCTTTCCCGTTTTTGTCCAACACCTATCTTTACTCTTTTCCTTGCATTGCTGATCACTAGTTGCTTTTCACCTTCCTCTACCTTCAATCTTTGCAAGCTCATTTTTTACTCTTCCTCCTCGTCACTGTCACTGACCTTAACTGTGCTCATTGTTGATGTTCGAGGATGGTGAGGCCGTCACTATTTCTTTCTTTTCGTTGAGACCCTGTTGCTCTCCGTTCATCCTTGCAATCAGAGATATGGAGGAAGAACTTGACATGGATGAAATGAGAATAACCTATAAGGAATGGTGGGGACCACGAACAATAATAATGCTTATCCCATAGTGTCACATGCAAAAGATAGAGTGCAGAAGATACTAATACAAAAGGGTGGGTGTTTTTCTTGTTCTTTTTTTTTTAATCTTTGAATAATTTTTTAATAAAATTATAATTTATCAATTTATTTTAAATTTTTTAATTTACAAAAAATACTTTATAATTTATAATATTTAATCCTTTTAGATTGAATATTTTATAATTTATAACTTTTTATATTTGAATATTTTGTAAAATTATCATTTCATTCTACCCTTCCAAAAATTGATATTTTTTATTTACCCTTATATTTTATATTTTTAATCTATTTTTAAAAAATTATAAGTTTAAGTTTAGTATTTTTTTAAAAAAATATTAAATTAGTCACAATATATATAAATAAACTTATATTCATTTTAATTTTTATACATCTCAATTGGCTTTTAAATAAAATTTAATTTATCTAACTAACTTCTAAAAAAAAAGTATTCACATATAAATCACGGCTTTTTTTTTTAATCTTAGTTTGCTAACTTTAAATATAAATTTTTTTATTTCAAAGACATACTAAGTGAGAAGTCAGAAGGAAGCACCCAAACGTAGCATGTATTAGTCATTACCACCACAATATATTAAAGAAAGTGGAGTCTAATATTGGAAGCAGTATGTTTTGTACGCGTTGTCTCTGCTTTTTCACATTGAAAGTTTGTTGCCAACCCCCTGGCATACCGTCTTCTTTAATCTTTATTATGTTAGAATTGTGACGTTTGGGTTTTGTTTTCGGATTAACTCCAGAAAACAAACTTTTTAACATTCAAAGTCATTCTATCAGAGGATTTACCTCGATTATGGTCTTCCTATTTTAGATTTATATTACTGTGATGTTTTTCATAAATGTGTTTATATTGTGAGAGACAACAAAAGAGGAATAATATATTTTCACACAAACTTTTAATGATCTATCCTTAAGATGCAGGAATTGATTAAATTCTGACATGACTTAGACTTGTTTTTATTTTGCTTTATTTCCTTGCACGGTTTAGTTCGGCCTTTGATTGAACCCAAAAAAAAAAAAAAAAACGGTTCCGATCGATTCATGATAGAATAAAGGAAATAGAATAAAAGTTGTGCGTTAAGATCATAACAGAGCAAACAGAATAACTAAAATTGTCAAGAACCCCGTTGACCGCCTCAACAGGAATGGAGTGCATGTCTGACAAAACAAAAACAAGAAGACAAGGGAAAGGCCATGAAGGCCAACCCCATCATCTCCTTTTTACTTATAAAGCTATTTGTCTCAAACCTAATCTCTATATCAATAGAAGCTTGTTGTAAGAGTAATTGAAAGGAAGGCTCTTAATAAATGGAAGCATGGCCTGGATATAGAGGACACTACCAAATAAGAAAAATTATACACGTGAAGTTTGAGCATGATAGAAGAGACCTTACGCAACCCATTAGTCAAGTAAACTGAAAGTGATCCATTTAATTTACAGTTCTTGTGAAGAACACGGAAATTAAAAGAGAAAAAGAAAAGAGTGAGGAGAAGTTTGGGTATATGCGGAAAACAGAGTAGTTGCAGGGAATGCAGCAAATCACCAGCAGCCATAGACGGCCTGGGAGAACTTATCCTTGAGCCACTTGAAGCCCCTCCTGAAGGACCCTCTGGCCTCACCCTCCACCCAGCACATTTTATAGGTAGCAGCCCTTTTCTTCCTCCGGAACTCAGCATCAGTGACAGTGAAGCTCCACGACTTGGAAGTGCAAGACCTGTAAATGCTCTTCCCTTTCTTCAAGTCCTTGGGACCTATTTGTGTTTGTGAATTGTGCATTGCAACTTGCAAGCACTGTGGCACCTGAGATCATCAGGCCTTGAAGCCCCGTAGTAGCTCTCCATCCCCATAACTTGCCCCTTTTCACAAGAGATTGATCTGTTGTGGCCCTCCACGGACATAGCCGGATTGGATTACAAGTTCCGAGGCTTTGTCTCTCTTCAATGTTGAAACCCCCCCCCCCCAAACCCCCTTGTCTCCCTCTCTCGAACAGGTGAACTGGATTTGAGCAACAATGGTAATGTGGGGTCCAACTAAGTCCATAAGAGCTGTGCCATTGAGGGTGCGTTCTAAAATGTAGGAATTAGATAATTAATTTATAATTAAAAAAATTAGCTAACTTAATTATTTATAAAATATATATATATATATATATATATATTAAGTTTCCTAAAATATTCCTTTTTATCATTTACGTCGACAACTATCTCCTATTAATTACACACGTGAATTTACACAATCAGTAGTAGTAGTTTAGAAGAAAAATGATAAATTTTTTTTTAAAAAAAATAGATATTAAAGCCTCACATTTATAACCAAAACAAATTTCTCAGTTAACTTCTATCTTTAAAATTGAATTTATCAGTATTTTCTCATTCTAATTCCACTTCAAGGACAATGCCGTGAATAATTCTGTCACATGTAGTGGGGAATTACATTGTCCGAGGCAACTCTTTATGAATATTTAAGGATTTTGCTGTTGAACAAGGCAAGGCTCGGAAACATAATTTGTTCTCCACAAGTGTCAACATTTTGAAGAATTACGCTCATGATATGTTTAGAGGCGGAGGATATTGAACTGAAAAACCGATGTAATTTAAATTGATAAATATCCCTTCTGGGCTAATTGGAGAAAATCTGCTGTCACACTTGCCAAGTGACCTAGCCGTAAATTTACCAAGTCCAAATGAGTTGCGTGTCTAAAAAATGTTACTTTGTGTGAAGAACGATGCTCTCATCAATTTTTTTTTTTTAGAGCATCAAGAATCAGGATACTTGAGTTATCCGAAAATGATTGACCGGGCTCTCATCAAATTTTCAAACTTCAAACCATAGTCCATGTAACTCGATGGCGACACGAGTTAATTTGGCACATAAATATTAAATAGAAAAGGGTGTATTGCAGAACGATTGAAACGAGTATATTTGAACAATATTGCAATCGCTATTATCATCATTATTACAATTTTAAGGTATATGATATTGTATTCAAATATTATTTTTCATTCATTTTTTTCCTCCGCACACCAAATTCGACGTACCAAACAATCAAACAATTTTGCACTGAATCGGTTTGCCAAATCCCAAGCCCCAAAAGCCCTCCAACATCAGGAACCCCACTCCAAAAACAAATCAACAAGCAAGGAAGGCTGAGACTGCAACGCCAAGTTTCAAGGTCTAGAAATTAAAACAAAACTCTGAAAAGAGAGGATTTTAGATAAAAATCTAACAACATCA
This sequence comes from Prosopis cineraria, assembly GCF_029017545.1. NCBI lineage: Eukaryota > Viridiplantae > Streptophyta > Magnoliopsida > Fabales > Fabaceae > Prosopis > Prosopis cineraria. Next base: position 845,357 of record NW_026555339.1, on the reverse strand, counting down.
TGGAATCTTTCTTAGGACACTAGAAATACAAGCAGACTCAGCAAAATTTGCAACACTTCCTGCTAGACCCAACATTACACAGAAAGGCCAACCTCAAAAGGCACAAGGCCCTGATCTTCCAGATTCAGGGTATCTTCAATTCATACTTAAAAAGGGGCCCAGCCACCATTAAGATTAAATAAAATTTGCCGCCTCAATAATAAAGACATGGTGATGATGCTGAAACCGTATCAAAGAAGATCAGCAACATTGGCCGGAAGCTCCTCAATCACCACGTTGTAAAACCTCTGGATGTCAAACAGCATCCTTTCATCATCCCTCGTCACAAAATTGATAGCCACACCTTTTCTTCCGAAACGACCACTACGACCAATTCGATGGAGATAGTTCTCTGGCTGAGTTGGCAGATCGTAATTAATCACCAGAGAGACTTGCTGGACATCAATACCACGGGCCAGAAGGTCTGTGGTGATTAACACACGGGAGGAACCAGAACGAAATTCACGCATAATGATATCCCTTGTGTTTTGGTCCATATCTCCGTGGGTGGCTGAAACGGTGTGATCTCGGCTTCGCATCTTGTCCGTCAGCCAGTCTACCTTGCGCCTAGTGTTCACAAAGATAACACTTTGGGTAATTGCCAAGGTCTCGTAAAGATCACAAAGGGTCTCGAGCTTCCATTCCTCCTTCTCAACATTGACATGAAATTGCTTGATCCCCTCCAGGGTAAGCTCGTCACGTTTTACCAGAATCCTCACAGGTTTGTTCATGAACTTCCTTGTGATCTCCAAGGCCTCGGGTGGCATAGTGGCAGAGAAAACACCAACCTGAATTTTTGGTGGCAGCAACTGAAAAATATCATAGATCTGGAAGGGTGTTTAAGAAAGGAAGGAACACATCATCAGTACAATAAATAATAAACTAAAAGGCAAAGTTGAAATTACAGGTACTTTAAATTATCCTGCATTCTTACATATCAATATATACAATAAAATCTATAGCAAAATCCGCTACTCGCATTCATACAGTACACAGAAAAAAGTATGTTACGTGTCTAGCTTGATATACATGTGATTAACAGTGCAGACCACTAGTTTGGACACGCCTTAAATAACTTTCTTCTTCAGGATGATCAGTGATATTCCCGACTATTGCCCCTCCAATTCTATAAAACCGTAAAATTATAAGCAAATAATCTTATCTCAAGATATTGTCCCCAACAGTATTATCAGCATGTCTACTTGTCTCAAAAAGTCAGAGAAAAAGATGGGAAGGTGAAATAAGGGAAGAGAAAAGATTGAAAAAGTAATCAAGTTGGTTCCTCTCCCTCCTCTCTATGCACCCTCTCTTTTTATCTTATTTTTTCAGCTTTGAAATTAAGGCCAATCATTAATCTACATCTTTAGAGGCCAGAATTTTATTTCTCATGACATAAAGAAAAGCAAGAAAGAGTCAATATCTCGGCGCATTATACTGCCCGAACACGTAGAGAAAGCCAGGTCATGAGTTACCACTGAATAGCAACACACAACCAACCAAATGACAGTATTTTAAAGAGAAACCATTCGGTAGGAAATGTCTTGAACCAGCAAAGCAGCAGAAAGAAAATTAAAGAGAAGTAGAAACAGGAAAACAAGGATACCTGATCCTTGAAGCCCCGAGAAAGCATCTCATCTGCCTCATCCAACACAAACATTTTAATATAGTCAGGGCGCAGAGATTGTCTCCGCAGCATGTCAAACACACGACCAGGGGTACCAACAACAACATGGACTCCACTTGAGAGGATGCGTTGATCTTCACGAACACTAGTCCCACCCACACAAGCATGAACCTTAACTCCAAGATAATCACCTAGTGCTCGCATGACCTTCTCAATTTGTTGAGCAAGTTCACGAGTGGGAGCAAGGACCAGTGCCTGGCATTCAACTAAGCTATAATCAAGCTGCTGCAATATTCCAGAGCAGAAAGTCGCAGTTTTTCCAGTTCCAGATTGGGCTTGCTGAATTACATCAAGACCCTTGCAGAAAGGTACAATTCCCCTTTGCTGGATTGCGGAAGGCTTCTCAAAACCTTATCAGAAGTTACATAATGTCATTGTCCAAATTTGTCATGCTGGAAGGTTAAGAGGTATGTAACTTAACTGTACACTAATATCCAATTTGATTCGATTAGAAATAACAGTAGGGGAGCCCTTTGAAGGCATTTCAAACTTTTTTATTCAATGATTACATAAAATAACTCAATTAAAAAAAACATATATTGGATTTTCATGCATTAATGCACATACCATATGCATAAATACCCCTAAGAAGGTTCTCCTGCAATCCCATGGCATCAAAGCTTTCATAAACTTCATCATAACTAGTAAAGAAGTCTTGACCATCAGATTCAAGCCTGCTCCAATCAACACATCAAACCAATAATGAGCATATAACTATAGGCATCAGATATATGGATTATGCATCAAAGAAACTTAAAGCATATGTGCACTGGTGCACCCCTGCAGAGCATCCAGCAGTAACTAAGAAACGGAAAACATACAACTCATTCATCTTAGCATCATATTGACGACCATCAAATTGTGATCCCTCTGGTGCCACTCCAGCCATGACTGCAAACTCTGAATGAAATCAAACATCAATTCATTCTATATCTTGCAAATCAAACTTGAAATATTTTATGATACATCATAAGAAATCAGAATTCACACAGTTTGTGTAGTCTCATTCCAAATCTGTGTCAGGATTCTGTTATTTTCTTTATTTTTTCCCCTTTTTGAGATAAACCGTTTCAGGGTTCAGCAATAGCATCTGACAGATACAAACGAGAGGTAAAAGACATCAAACAGCAATTTTTTAAAGCATAACATGCACAACCTACTCCATTTGACGGTGGGAGCATGCATCGATAACATCAAATAAGCCATTGCCCAAGGCACGCCAAATAAATCTTTATACATCAGATATATCACGGAAATAATATTAAGTAGCCCACCAACGGTTGCAAATGCATAGATTGAAATACAATACCATCAGAACAACTAAAACGAAGTTGACAGCAAGTGAATGAAACATTCAAACATACAAAAAAAGCCTTATTTCAAGACAAAAACTCGATGTTGATGGATTAAAAGAAAAGCAATAAAGCAAATACTGCAGGCAAAAACGAACAGGCTTTATTAAGCTGAGAAAAGAAGATCCCGGTGCCATTCGTGTTTCCCTTGTCCTTAAAATATACAGAACCAGACTGGAACAACCCAAACAGCTTTATTAGTTACACTTTTACTTCTCCGAGGTGTTGAAGGTTAATATGGGTTCTTCGTATAAAATTTTTTTACTGAGCACGGAAATTAGACAACTCCGCCGAAATTATCGATCTATGAAACAAGCAACCAATCTGAACCAATAATTAGAAATTAAGGATGTTTAAAGACCGGCACTTGATGAAATCAACAAAGGGGCAAAGGAAGGGGGAAAAAAGCCCCTGAATGTGACACAACTTGTGGAAAGGACGATGAAAAATTAAAAAAGCAGGAAGTTCAAACCTTTGACGGATGAGAGTAGGAACTGAGAAAGTGAGTAGATTGTGGGTTTAGGGTTTCCCAAACTCCTCGGATCTTCGATGTTGGAGGAGTTGAGGAAGGCGACTTAACAAGGAAGATACACTGGCGATGCGCAAGGGTAAATTGAAGAGACCATGATTGGCCAATGGCTATTGGTTGGGGAATTTTGTTGCTTTTGATGTCGTTTGTCGGTTTTGCCCCTGATGTTTCCTTGTTATGATGTTACCGCTGGCCATTCCCGTTAGACGAAGCTAGGACGTCGTTTGAGGCCCAAAACCCTCTCCCTTGGTCTTGGGAATGGCGCGTCACCTTCAGACACCGCGACGCCTGTTTAGTATTTACAGTGAACAAAAAATTAAAATTAAAATTTAATTGTATTTAAAATATATCATGTTTATTATATTTTATTATTGATTAGAACTTGATTGCGTTGTTTTTAAAGTTTTTAATTTAAATATACAAAACATATTATCGAACAGTTGTATTAACAACCACATACATTTGGGGTGAGAAAAGAAAATAGACAAGTTGATGCAGCACCTTCCTTCTTGGTTGTCAATGGAATTGGATGAGTTTGGGTTTTAGAAATTAGACAAGACCAGCCTGTTCAATTGGTTGAACCAGGGTGCGGTCACTAGCGCAGTCCGAGTGAGGCAGAAAAGATGGAGTAATTCAACTGGTTTTATGAGAAACTTGACTGGTTAACCAATTTGGCCAGTTCAAGAGAAAAGGATATTATGCAAAAAATAAGGAGAATCAAGGAGATTTGAAAGGAAAAAAAAGAAAGGAAGACATTATGCAACAAAAAAAAAAACACAGCCTTAAATGTATCTTTTCAGTCACAAAAACTATCAAATATTTTTTTCTATTTAAAAATATAATACATTTTTAATCAATCTCATCTTTCAATAAAGTAATTAATTATCTTTAAATTAATGCTTATTTATTTATATTTATTCTTATTTAATAAAATTTTTTATTTTAAAATAAATATAAAATAATTTATTTATTATAACCATTTAAAAAATATATTAATTATATTTTAATATATTAAAAATATCTCATATTTTTTAATATTTAAACATTTAAAAACTAGTTTACATTTTTTTAAGCAAGGAAATGTGCCATGAAACCCTGACAAGAAGAAAGTTGAGAATCTACAGTTTGAGAAGACGACAGAGAGAAGAAGACAGACGTTTTGATGAAATTGGAGGTTTTTGGCTTGACTTAAGACTTTTCAAGAACGTCTAGTTTAGAGGAAGAATGCAACTTTTCTTGGCAAGGGCGTTCATTTATCTTGTCATTTTTGAATTTTTAAACAAGACTGGTATATGACTTGATCTGTACAATCACTCCTAATCCAAATCCAGTTCAAGTAAAATGAGCATGGCCGCGCGATAAAAAAATAATACTACTTCATAAAAAAAATATCAAACATTTTTAATTAAACCTCATCTTTTAATAAATTAATTATAAAAAATAATAATTACACTTTAAAAGATTAAAAATACCTTATATTTTTTAACATTAAACTCTTCAAAAAAAATATCTTATATTTTTTAAAATAGAGAGTAAATAATATGAAATAATATTTCCAGCATATGACAATGATTGGGTGATTTACAGCCATCAATGAGGGAGTCGAGTAGAAAACAATCAATACCCTGACGAGTAATAATAAATAATTTAAATCGCGTACACAAATGAACACTATATTAAAAGAGTTTCTCTCTGACTAAAGTTCTCAATACTTGCATATAAACTGGGGTTAAATAACAGTTTAATCTCTAAATTATAAATCCAACAACGTTTAAGATTTTAAACTTAGTTTTTTGTTATAACTCCTGAACCCATCTGCTTCACGTCCTTCGAGATCTTTGCATTTACTAGCTTCTTCATTAGGTTTGTGATATCTTGGCATGAGCTTCTTAGATATTGATATACGCATGACTAAGAGGCAGTCGAAGTTACCTAATGAAGACCCACGTTGGCTATGCAAGGCCAATCCTTCTCCAAAGTGGTATAGTTTGCTTGCTTAATATATATGTGGTCAAATCTTCATATTTTTGTACAGGTGTAAAAATAGTAAAATAGGTGCAAGGCATACCATAGACTCAAACAATATTAATGCCTTCTTGACTTAACTTCTATCAGCGAACAGCCTCATGGAATTCCTTATCACAGTTTTATCGGGTACTAAAATGCGAGTTTTGCATAAAATTATATTTTTATTTCTCTATTCCATGTCATGTCTGTGTCATTATATAAGAATAATGTTTGTACGTGTTTTATTTTTTTATTTTATCATAAGAAAACGTGTTTATTCTGGTAAAAGTTGAAAATGTAAATTGATATTTATATTCTTTAATTTTTCGAAACCTTTTTTATGGCCAAAATAGAATTATTTGAAACCTTAACCCTTGGTTTCATCGTGAGTTTCATGGCAATTAGAGTTATGTTGGATATGTAATGTTTCCCCATAGTTAAGTTGCACCGACTGGAAAAGAAATCTCATCATCTAAGGCTTCTCCTAAACTTTTAAAACTACGATTGATCAGTATGTATATACGTTACATATTCATGCAATCATCACATGACTTAAGATGGATCGTCTCATTATGTCATTGAGTCAAAAAGACACAAAAGTAGAGGACTTATTTATAAGCCCAGTATCCTGGAATTAATCTCTTACGTTAAACTTTTGCTCACTTAATATCAACAATTCAGTAGACAACAACGCGAGCGCGCGCGCGCGCAGCTGTATTACAGATGACTATTCCTTTTTTATCCTCTTGCAAGTTTGGTGTGAGAAACTCATTTGTTGATATCTATGCAACAGATCGATTAGATCTCATTAATCCACCGTGTCCTATTTTTTGAACGCACTTCATTGTGTTTTTTCTTGTGGAACTGTGACTGCTAATTTTGTATTTATATAACGGGACTCTTATGGGAATGATAAAGGGAAAAAATGAATGAAAAGAAGAAGATTTACAATCTTTGATTGTTCAGCCATACGTTTGCTTGTACTTTTAGAGGCTGATGGTTTGAATAAACTTGTATGATTTGAATGATACATTAAGCATGAGATCAGTTGCTAGCAGCTTTTGCGATATTAATTTAGAGGTTTCTCAACTCATATACAGTCGATGCGTATCTAAAGTTTCTATTTTTTGGCCAAAATTAATCATATAAGTTGACTTGAATTGAAATATACCCAAACACGTGTTCGCCTAGCAAATATTTTCTTTAATCTAATTTCCTCTCTTCTCAGCAGGTTAATTTATCATCACTATCATTATGCTACTTTCATTTTAATTTATAAGACATTTGGAAGAACTTTGACATTAAAAAATATGAGATGTTTTAATAAAAATAATATTTTATAAACATTTTTTTAATATTCTCCATTTCATTTTATTCTCTATTTTCGATATTCTTTTACAAGTAGAATATTTATGAAAAATATTTTTAAAAGTTTATATTTTTAAATTGTAAAGTGCTTCATCTGTTTTTGAATATAAGAAAAAGTAACTAACTCATACAATTTAAGAAAATTAGTTAAGTATAATAATTATGTTTAAAAAATTTAAAAACTGTACTAAAATATACTCGTACTTAATCAAATAAATCTACATTAATGTTCTGTCTTGTTGATGAAAATTATGATTTTATGAAGGGTAATTTATGAAAATTGTGTGATAAATACTTATTAAAATGTATAATTTTACTCATAAAAAATTTATCATATGACAGTTTCTCATGTATTCAGAAATGGATGGAGTATATTTAATGAGTTTCACTTATATGTGTGATTTTTTTTAAAAAAAATATCTCATAATTTTAAATAGAAGGAGTACCTTATGAGATCTCAATTCTAATAACTATTTTTCAGGTTCCATTCTACATCATATAAGTAAAAACTGCAGTGAAATGCACAAAGTAGCAGAAAAACACAAAAAAGAAAAAAGAAAAAAGGCCCAAAAAAAAAAGACTAAAAGCGTAGCCCAAAAAATTGCAGAGCTTATCGCGGAACCATTGAAGGAAACAAATCATTCATATGTATAGTCGATTTAAGAATGTAAAGCATAAACTTGAAAATAAAACAAATTCCAAAATCAAGCCCAAGTAATACATTAATTAAAGCAGACCCTGTAATAGTTATATCTACAGAAAAACTGAAGACAAAATAACAAATAAAATAATGACACCTCAATGTCACTATTATATTTTCAAGATAAGATATGTTTAATTAATGAATTAATTAATTTCATCGCTGCCGTGCAACCAAAAACGACTCTCGTGAATTGTAAATTCGTAATTATGATATATGGGCTTCGTTTGCATATCGTTTCGAACCTATTTTGGTTCACAGGATATTGTTAAAAAAAAATGAGAATGGAAGAAAACAACTATGATTCGTATGCCAGGGAAATGAACAAAAATTGTGCCCAGGCCCTTAATACTGTTTGGTTATAATTTTTAAAATAGTGGATCTGAATGCTTAATGTAAGGAATTTAACAATAATCATATATAGCATAGTTTACTTTGATGATATAATCATTCCAAAAACTTCTGAGCATGCGTGGCTGCTCAAGTTTGGAACGGAAGCTTGAGATCCAAGGCGGCTAGGGGCTGAAAGGAAACATGTTCCGTCACTGACAGATTTGACCTTAGCGATGCATTAGCTTGACTCATCAGTTTCGAGTGGATCCATTCCGGTAAAAGAGACACGTGGTGGGCGTGTGAGTGGGTGCGGTCCGCATCAGCAGCGCAAGTTGAGTGGGTCGGAAAGGCTTGTCTCACAAAAAGTTTAATAAGTTAGTTCCAGTCGCTGTCTTCTCGAACAAGTAAATGTGTAATTACATAATACATATACACGATAAATCCTCTGTTGGATTGTGATTGGCCCCCACCGAGACTACTTCTATTGGTTTCTTTTCCGACCGGTAATGTCATATGGGCCTTTGACGAGGCCTAACGTTGAGTGCCCACGGGCTGAAGGAACGCTAAATTAAAAGCCCATTAGGTCTGCTGGAATGGCAAGGAAGCCACTCAGTAGCAGTCTTGAACCGTTCGATAACGTGTGGGCCCACCTCTCCGTTTTATAGAATTAATTCCGATACACACATGCACTCTTTTCAAATCACAATAAAAGTTATTTTTTAAAAATTTTATCTGTATTAAAATATAAGATATTGAATAATTTTTATATTTATTTATTTAATAATATCTTTATTTTATTTATTACTCCTTTTTTTAAAATAATTACTATTATCATGGTTTTTATATAGGGTATTTAATAGGGTATAAATGAAAAGATGTAGATATTTTTAAAAATTTAAAATTTTAATTAACATTATTTTTATAGAATTAATTAATTAATTATGACTTATATTGTGGTCTAAATGGAGTGTGTGTGTATGATTTTATATAATTTTAAAATTTTTTATGAAAAATTTATAAATGTAAAAAATATTTAAAAGATAACCTAGTTATATAAATTTTGAGTTATAAAAACTATGTCATTAATTCTAAAGTCATATAATTATTTAACAAAAACATAAAAATTCTTATTTTTTTATTTAAATAAAAAATGCAGGGATTTTAATTTTTAGGAGTTGGAAATTTTAATTAATCAAACTATAAGACTCAATTAGAACAAAATAAATTGCAGGAACCTAATTCAAAATTAAAAAAAAAAACTATAAGAACTCACACACACATATTCCGTGCATTGTGATTATGAGAAATAACTTATAAAAAAGGTAACCTGTTACTTTTTATATATTTCTTATTGATTGAATAGAAATAACCTTGTGCATTTACACAGGATGTGAAATAAATTACCTAATTTGCAACTTTTAAATGGTTTCTAGCATTTTTATATACGGATATATTGATATTGATAATGGCAGAAAAAATTGAATATGTTAAAAAAAATAATGAAAATAACAAATGCAGAAGAGTTTTTGGTGACGACATCATGAAAAATTAAAGTTAAAACAGACGAGTCACGATACTTTAGGGTGTCGTGATCTGAACACTAATTCTAATCCGGTGCTGTTTTTGGAATGAGAGTTGTGGCAATATTAATGGATGATCGAAACGTGGCGTGGATTCCAGAAGTGGAGTGAATATGAATATGGAGCGTCAGCCACCCAATATAGCATCAATGGGATGGGAGTCTGCACTCCGACACGTAGAAAGTTGGAATATATGGACCTCCCTCACATATGATGACCCATCACATAAATCCAATATATCAATTATCAGCTTCCATCTTCCTCGCATATGCACTATTATCACTACTCTCTCCGCGCCCCACTATAAGTCGCTTTGAAAAAGTTTGGTTTGATTCAAAATATAGAATATTGAATATCTCTTATATATTTCATTTTTAAATTTTATCCTTACTTTATTAAGTAATTATATAGTAAATATGTTTTGAATAAGTTGGGTGTTATATTTCTTATACTCAATGACATGATTGGAAAAATACAATTTTTTGAAAAAAATTAAGATTTTCATCTCTTTTTTTTAGAAAATATATTAGTTATTAATAACTTATAATGTAATCCAAATGGAGTAAGTCGTTTGGGGTAACCATTTGGGAACTATATTTTACTGGGTGTTTAGTTAAGGGAGGACGTAGGAGGTTAACAGGGATGAAAAGGTGATGGGAATGGCTTGATACTATTAAAAAAATATGATTTAATGATGACATTCAACGAAGGAAAGACTGCAAAAATTTAGTGATTTTTTTCTCTAGTTGAATAGGATGCATGGGGGAGGTATAATTTAATTTAATGATTCTCTTTGAACATCACTAAAATGCACAATTAATAAAAAATGTCCAGAGTAGAAAATTTTTATAGGGTAATTTATCGATTTCAATGCCTGGCCATATTTAATTGACCACGCATGTTGCCTCAACATATGTGTGTGTTATATGTTAGAGTTAGACCAAGGACATGGAGATCCAGCTTCATCGAGGATGAGGTGTACGTCTTCTCATGTGATGATCGTTATTACAAATCCTGGTTCGTGACTAGGGGACAATCATTGTTAATTGATATCTACAATATAATTAAATCAATTATATATAGTATGGTTTATCAATTAAAGTCCTTACCAATTATGTATGCCTGCGGCCTTGTGCCATTTGAAAACATATTATACTCTCTTCTTTAAAAGATATAAGGTATTTTTAATCAAATTTTATCCTTCAATAAAATAGTTATCTGCTTTTAAATTAATCCTATCTTTTCATATTTATTCCTATTAAATATTTTATAATAAATATAAAGTCATTATTAATATGGATATTTAAAAAAAGACAATGATTACACCTCAAAAGATTAAAAATATCTTACATTTTTTAATATTTAACTCTTTAAAAAATATTATATATTTTAAACGGAGAAAGTATCAGGATAGTTTGATAGAGAATTCACATGAGGGGGAAAGAGATGATGCAGGCAATCCAACAACGCGCGTCGACGAGATCAAAGATCGAGTAATTTAGCACATCTTTGTGAGATTTTCAAATTCAATATTCGTGACGGAAATTAAAATAATGGGGGAAATAAAAAAAAAGGAATAAAGTCAGAGTTCTTTTCAGGAAGAATTAAATAGATAAAGTAAAGAGATGGCAGTGAATTATGGGATGTAAAATATATATTTGCATGTGTGAGAGAGAGGGCTAAAATATATAATAATGGTTTAAGTATAAACAGCGCTCGCCACTGCACCAAGGAAAAAAGAAAAGGTAAAAGAAAAGACGAGAAATTGTTTAGTCGGCCGCTTCCTTTTAAATTCCTCACTCTTCCGCAAGGTGTGGTTTGGATTGAGAAAATTATGAGAAAAGATAATTTTTTTTACTATTTTCAACCCATTTATAATTTTCTTTACTTTTTTATTTTTTCTCTCCTCCTCTAAATGAAGGATAAACCCCACTCCTGCCCCCTCTCTACATGCATTATTAACATTTAATTAACCACGTCAAATAAAGAAGTATATATACATATCAAGGGGAAATGATATAATTGGTTCCTTGTATGGGAATTATTCATGGCGAGAGCATACATCATCATTTCTAGTTTGGATTATGACTTGATCAGAAGTATTTAGTCATAACCATAACCCAAAATCTTCTCTTGATCATTCTTTTAATTCAAGCATTAATAATTCAAAAACGTTGTACCAATCGAAATGAAAGTCTAGATGCCAATTGCTTCTTTTTATTTTGGATTGTTCAACTAATGGTTAACATTCTCAAACATTACTGTAAGATGATACCGCATCATTTTTTTTAAACTTCAAATGGAATATTAATACTGAGCCAATCAAAAGTTAAATATATCAATTGGAATTTATGAAAAGACTTATAGGAAATATTTTCCTTTTAGCCTTTTTTAAAATAAAAAAAAAATCCTTACAGTAAGCCATCAGCATCATTGTCACTATTATTATATTTAAAGAGTACTTGTCAATAATATTGAAATGTCCAGATAATTTTTTAGCCGACCAATTACGTAGAGAAATTTAACGCAAATCATACCACTGATGAAGTTAATATAATTGACCTTACATATTTATATTTTCTTATTCATATAAATCCACAGCCATCTAAACTTAAGCCGAGGAGATAATAACAATTGGATTTGCATTGAGATTCGGACTTCAAACCCTGTTGATATGATGTGAGAGAGAGAGAGAGAGAGAGAGAGAGATTTCAAAAGTCTGTAAAATTATTATAATCCGTGTGTGTGTGAACCTTATTTTCTTGGGAGAATGACAGTTAAGGATTTCCTAAGGATATTAATTTCAATTAGGGATATTGAAAAATAAAAATCTCAAATAAGGACCGTGGTCCTTAATGGGGATAAAAAAAGCATTGAATTGTCGAAAATGCCCCTGAGCTCAAAACAAAGGTACCGCGCATGAGAGAGCCCTATTCCTGCTCTGTTTCGGTGTCTTCCTTGGTTGCTCCTTCTCGTCGTCTTCCTCTATTTCAACTCGGCCAACTGCTTAGTCGGTGATTGGGTTCTCTGTATCAGGTCCAGGGGTGCGCAATCGCTGGTGAGAGGTCCTCTATTGTTGCTCCCATTTTCAGTCCAGTGTGCATGCTCTGTGTCCGGTATCCCCTCTTCTCTTCTTCTAGGTTTGGTGCCTCTCTCTGCCTCTCTCTCTCTCCTTCCATCCCTCGATATGTTCTTCGATGGGGGCGAGAATGGTTTTGTGTTTGTTGTTGATTGTGCATTTTTTTTTCTAGTATCATTCCAGTAAGGTATTTGCAAAAGAGAAGAAACTGCAGTAATATTGATTTGTGATCCCAAAATAGTTCCATATTTGTTTATATTTATGCGATATTCGAAACCTGATTTTTTGCTCTATTCTATGATTTTGCCATGAATTTGGGAAGAAAGAGTGAGAAGCCTTTTATTTGTTTGGTATTTTTATGTTGTAAGATGAATTTATTTTGTTCTGTTCTTTTGCTAGCCGAGCACATATACTAGCAATGAACTGGAAATTTTGTAACAGTTGGTTATGTGTCTTTTAAGAAGTAATGAAACTCAGCCCATAGCTGGCTGTTTTAAAACATAGGGCCATTACAAAAGGGAGAAAGGCACTGCTTAACAAGGACTTTGGACTCTTCCTTGATTCCTTCCATGTGTTGTACCGAAACTTAGGTTCTACATTGGCATGTTTGGTGTTTGGTCTCTGGATTTGGAAAAGCTTTCCTTTTCATAATAGAAGAAAAACATAAATATAGATTGTAGCAGAAAGGTCGATAAGATATTATAGACTAATAAAATAGTTAAAAATAAGGGAGAATGACAAATAAAGAGCTTGTAATAACATTAATGCCAAATAAGGAATTTTAGTATTGAAACATGGTTGAAGGAGTACTGAAACTTAGAAACATTAATGTTGAAAAGTCTTAATTTGACATTAAAGCTCTTATAATGTCCTCATAAAATAAAAGTTTGGCAAGGTTCTTCTGACTTGAAAATTTGCTTGTGTAAAAGATGAATGCAATCTTGACCAAAAAATTAGCAAAGTTAGGGAGGCTGTGACTATGACTTTCCCTGACCCTCGTATGTTCTATGGAGAAAATTCAGATTTCATGTTTGGTAAATCTAATAGTATTATTTTGTGTATTCATTGGTGACGTTAGATACATTCAATAGTAGTTTGTTTTTTACCCTAATTGTTAATGTGCAGGATAATGGCTAAAACAAAAGAAAATCCTTTAAGGCAAAAAAGTTGTTCTGGTTTAAGCAAGTTTAAAGAGGCATATCGTGGCAAGTATACAACCTAGGGAAATGATTTGAAAAAACTCAACGTAGAAGCAGTTGCAGCATGGAAAAAGTTAACATCAGAAGAACAAGATCACTATAAGCGTCTAGCTAAGGAGGAAAACGCTGGTATAAAAGCTTATGAGGTATATTGTTTTTGACCTCAAGCATGAAAAATGTGATGAATTCAAGTAATGGTGCTGACTTGTTTTACTTGGAATGATTTCATTTGAGACAAGGTGTTCTTCAACAAAGATGAAGGAAGTTTTTGATTATATCAAAAAGCGAAAATCTTTGAGGGATAGGGTTAATAGAATAGGATTTGGTAAGCTTTTTTAAATATTAAATGTCACAAGTTGCCTAGAGATTTATGCGATGAAGTGATGAAGCATTTGATCCTCCTACATCATCCCTTTTCATTAGAGGTCAAAGGAAAGTCATCAATGGCAAAGCAGTTCATGCCTTAGTTGGCTTGCCTAATGATGGGAAGATAGTTTATATGAATGGGGATAAGAATAAATTAAAGTTGTTAAACAAGGAGTTTAAAAAAGTATCCTATAATGTAATTAAGGATAGGATACTCTCGGGGAAAGAAAATGATAAATTTGAGTTTCTCTTCATTCTCTATTGCTTAGGGAATTTTCTTTGTCTAAGTTCGAGTTCCAAAATAAATGATAAACTATTGAAAGTCATGTCCGGGTTAAATTTGGGAACTGTACATTATGATTGGTCATCTTTTATCTATTTGAGCTTGGAAAGGAGGTAGCCGAATATAAAGTATGAGAGAAGAAAGATGGGCACAAAAAAACTGTTAGAGGATGCTTATTTCTTCTTGCGGTATGTAGGTAAATTAAGATATAATTTGTTATAAATTAATTATTTTGCAAAATTTTATGGGTTATATGATATAGATGTAAATATGCAGATTTTCTACTTTCAAATGTTTCCATTGGAGCCAATTGTGGTGTCATCGCAAGAAGATGCTCTAGAACATTGGACAGAGGAGAGAGTGACAGCACGAGTTCAACTTGAGAAGGAAAGTGATCATGGCATTTTGTATCACCCTTCTCGAGGACATGACAGCTTCTCAGTAGAGCTTTCAGAAATGACTTTATTTTATGATCCGGTAAGGACAAAATGATGGTTGTTAATTAGCAAAGTTATTTTTTATATAATTTTAAACATATGACATTTTATATAGTGCAGGACATAAAAGAGGTATACAGAGATATTGTGACCTTTACACGTGAAATTGCACAAAGACTCCTCAAGCTCTAAGATAAAAGAAGAGGAGAGGAAGTTGTTGAATAGCATGATGGTGAAGAGGAAGAGGAGGAAGAGTTGGAACATGATGACAAAGAAGAGGAAGGAGAAGAGACAGGAGATGAAAATGAAAAGGAGGGAGAATTCGGAAAAGATGAGAAGGAAGAAGAGGAAGGACAAGTAGAAGGAGATGAAAATGAAGAGGAAGGAGGACCCAGAGAAGATGAAAATGAAGAAGAGAAGGGACAAGTAGAAGGAGATAAAAAAGAAAAGGAGGGAGAATCGGGTGCACAAGAAGAAGTAGAAAAGCCAATTAGAAAAAAAGACTCTAAGGGTGAAAGAACACTAAGACGGTCACAACGACAAATCGTCAGCACTATTCGTTCACCCGTTTTGGATGATAGAGGGAAGGCAAAAAGAGGACATGAAGAAAGAGGATAATGTACAGAGAAAGAAGTTTACCAATATTGTACAAAGTCTATTCCACCCAATGAGGGATATGAGTATGATATTTTACCTTACTAGTTCATGCATTCATAATCGATTGGTTGATATAATTTTATTTTCTGTAACAGGAAAATTGTGGAGATTGAGCAGTATTATGTGACAAGATATGAATGCAAGTATCTAGGTCCTAGACAATGGATCAGTAGTTCGGTGAGCAAGTGTGCTAGTTAAAATAGATCAAGTTACAGTAAAATTTTAATGTAACTGTAATTTTATTATATAGGTTGTTACATTAATTGGAAGACTTTTGGTTAATGAGCAAAAGGAAAAGGATCAACTTGTGCGGCGACATATTTTTTATCCAGATTTTACGATTTGTCTTACAGTTTAATTCCTTTGTTTTATTAGGTGCTTACAAGTTACAAGTGTTACATTTTTTTCATTTCAGGGAACCATAATCCACCAACAAAAAAGATGGGACTTGGATAGCCATTTGAAGGACTTCATGCCAACTACTATCGGGTATAACATAGGAGATTGCGATTTTATTTTTTTCCTTATAGTGTTTGCATTGCATTGGTTTTGCTATGTTGTGGAGCTGAAAACAGCCACAATGTATGTGCTGGACTCGATGCTACCATCTGGTAAAGAATCAAAGAAGAAAAAGAAGAATATAAAGAAAGCGAAGGAAGCGATGTTGTCAAAAGAGAAGGAAAAAATGGCATATTTTATGGTATGCCTTTTCCCATAAAATGATATATAAAATTTTGTTGGTAAAAGCTTCTTATTCACTTTATTCTTATTCTCAGAAGAGCAGGTTTGTAAAAATATTAATGAAACTGAAACCTGAACTTGTTGATGACAATTATGACCTTGAGTTGAAAGTGGTGCCTATAGAACAGCAACCGACGACGTGAGTAAAAAAGCTGAAATTGTGTACATGTAATTAAGTGTATATTTCTCAACTACGTGCTGATAGATTTCATATTTTTTGTAGATCTGATTGTGGAATGTATGTCATCTTTTGCCTTAGACAGTGGAATAATACTGCACGAGAGGAATGGGGTGGCCTTACTATGCTTCCTCTAACAATGGTAGGAACAAATGTTAAAGTTAAGATATAATTTGTTATGTGTGACAGTTTTCTATCTTGTGAGTTGACTTTATCTGATTGTATAGGAACAATTGAGTGAAATGAGGAGTCAGGTATTGTATTGGTTGGTGACTCATCCACACAACAGAGTGGGCTCTCAAGTCATGACGTCCATTTCGAATGCTGGGCATTCATGGTCCAAAAGATTGAAATCATAGTGCAGACATTTGTGATATGTAAATTAAACCTTTATGTAATTAAGTTTTTTTCAGTGACTTCTTGTATATGATACAACAATTAATTTAAAAAAAACTTTGACTACATGTTCAAGAAATTTGACAAACTGTTATTGATTTTCATTGACTCATGTTACTTTTAAAACTGACGTCCGGTTTTTCACAATATATGTTATGGAATTTCCAAGTGAGGTTAGTGGAACACAAATTGTGCCTAGCAGCTTATCCTTACATAATGAAGTCCCAATTCATGTTAGGCTCTTTCAAAACATACATGCAGCTTTTTTCCAAGTTAGGTTAGGACATTCGCAAGAGACTTTGCTGGAACCCAACTTGTGCCACATCGGTTTCCATCAAATAATAAATTTCCAAGTTACATTAGGAACTTTGACAACATATGTTAGTTACTTTTCCAACTTAAGTTACCAAATTCTCATGTAAGGTTGCTAGAACAAAACTTGTGCCAAATAGCTTATCCTTACGCAGTCAATTCGCAAGTCACATTAGGCTCTTTCAAAACATGCATTCACCTTTTTCCCAAGTTAGGTTAGGCCATTCTCAAGTGACTTTGTTGGAACCCAACTTGTGGTAATACTTATCCTTTAACAATGAATTCCCAAGTCACTTTAGGCACGTTCACAACATACGTTAGTTATGTTTGCAAGGTAGGTTAGGGAATTTCCAATGGCGGTTTTTGGAACCCAATCTGTGGCAAGACTTACAAAAAAAAAAGAGTTCCCAACTCATGTCAGGACATTTCACATTATACATTAGCTACTTTTCTAACTCAGGTTAGGGAATTCTCAAGTAAGGTTACCGGATCTCGATTTTTGACAGGTATCTTCTGATAAACAATGACACCTAAGTGGGGTTATTCATTTCACAATTTATGGTAGAAATTTTTCTTGCTTTGGATATGAAATTGCCAATCAACGTTATTGATTCCTATTATCTGACAAGTCTCTTAATTGTCTGAAATACTGCACAAAATTTTAATCCCAAATAAGGTTTTATGTTGTCAATAGTTACATTAGCAATATCCCTATACTATGTTAGTGAATTCAACAATCTTATGCCATGATAGCATTTTTACTTAGACAAATTTAGACCTGAAATTTTCATGCTTTATATTACATTGATTGCAATACATGTACACCATATTTGCATCCCTTTTTACCCAAAAAATATCCCAACTACCTAAATGGTACCTATGCAGTCCTTATAAAAAAAACATGGACTGCAATCCCATTTACATAACCTATCACCTCCATAAGTACAAAAACATATGAGGTGGCTGCCTGTACAAAAGGTCATTTAATAGCAAAATGCACAAAATAAATAAAAACCATATGCATTTCAATTTTAAACTAACTAATATGCATATGGTTTTCACCCCCTTTCAATCCCTATATTGGATTAGGATTCCTACATCTATTCTTGGTATGTCCAGCTTGATTACATCTTGAGCAATGATACACTTTTTTATTCTGAAACTGTAACTCTCTTCGCTTGGTAGGTGGTCGCCCTGGAGGACGTATAGTCAGTGGTGGTTCCAAAAAGGTATTCTTTTCATAATCTTCATAATGTAGCTCGGTCAACTGAGGCATGTCAATGGTTTCTACTGAAATCATTGTGGAGCTGTAAATTTTTTCTTGTGCACGAATAGTGTAGCATTCTTCAACATATGAATACACATTACCCTGAACTAATTTTATTGCTGCACATGCATGTGCACAAGGAATTCCTACCATTTTCATTCTTGACAAGAGCATTCTCGCAATGTTAGATTCACTCTCAAGTCATTGTTTCCTACCTTCACTAGTATCATATTCACACTATAATGTTCAACCACCATAACTTCAACTCTCAATACATTCTCCCTCAATTTTGCCTCAACACGTGGTCCAACTCCGTTTGACCAATTCGCCATTTCTATTTTGCTATTGTATAGCTTCCTCACTAATTTTGCTCGGTGCTCATTTATCAACACACATATATGATGTTTTCTCTCTTTCACTAACCAAGCATTGAAAGATTCAGCATGGTTTAATGTTATATTGTCCCATCTTTTGTATGAAAATCTTGCTAACGCCTAACGATTTATGTCCCCATTTGGTTCTAACCATCTTGCCAACTGTGGAGAGAAAACCATCAAATGACCCATAGCAACATGAAATTCTGTTTCCAACCTTACATATGCAATATTATCTAACAACTTAAGTGCATCTTCCTTGGTCATCCCATCAATCCTTCACTTGCCTCTATTAATTTTTGTAAATTCTGAGCTGCAATTTTCTTTGACATGATGATAACAAAAAGCATGTCGATTGCCATCAAATATTGCATGCACTGCACCAACAATAGCATTATGCCTGTCTGACACTATGGTCAATTGAACTTGGTGTGTGATCTCTCTCACATTTTCAAGAAACCAAGCCCAATTATCATATGTTTCTCCACCCACTATTGTATAAGCCAAAGGAAATAAGTCATTATTTGTATCAATTACAGAAGCTGCTAGCAAAGTCCCCTTATATAGACCGCTTAAATAACTTCCATCGATAAACAAAATTAGATGAGCACTTTGGAGAAACCCTTTGATACAGCATCCATATGCAATAAAAAGTCTATCAAATCTATAATTTGTCGAGGCAACCCACTTTGCAACTGTGTCTGGGTCCGTCTCCTTTAATTTCTCACAAAGCCATGGAATCAACATGTATGATTTTTGTGGAAGCCCATGTATTTCCTCCAATGCTCTATCTTTTTCCCTCAAAGCTTGTCGATATGTGAGATTTAACCTATACTCTTTGTAGAGGTTTTGTCTAATCTCATTTGAAGTTTTCTCTACATTCCCCCTCACAGCATCAATGATGATTGATGATGTCAATCTTGAGTTAGCCTTTTGCTTTAATAGGAGGTTGTCTTGAGCAGAGTGCATGTGTTCATTGTGGAATTTTTTCATACACAATATAGAGGTTGTCTTCCTAAGAGCATAAGCTGATATCTTCCATTTACAACCATCAATATTGCATTTGACAATCATCTTCTTAGGGCTGTTTCTCACAAATATGTAACCAAACCTATGAGCAAGGCTGTATTTATATAGTACTTTTCTGAATACAATTGCATCATCAAATGTCTGGCCAACACCCATAAATAAATCCTTTCATTTGACTGAATTAACCTCAGGCAGTGGTGCAAAGTATTTTATGTTGAACATGGCAAAGCGGGTGATATACTTTCAAGCTCTTGCCTACAGGGAGATCCTGGCAGTGACCATGTTAACAAATTCTCCATCCTACATTTATAATTACTTACAGGTCAATATAAATGATCATTAAACTAATTAAACACATAAATAACTAAGAATAACAACTTACTCCATCGAGTTATCCATTGTTCCATTTATTTCATTATCATTTGTCTCAACATACACATGTGTTGACTCATCATTATACTTTATCAAATGTTGTACTCCCTCATCGTTTAACAAATCTATGTATGTGTCTTCACTAAACTTCACTGTAAATTTTAAGTCAGCTGCACCACTTTCAACTCCTATCATTGATGACACCATCCTCAACAGCTCTTCATGATTTATGCCTTCTCTAATCAATTTAGAAATTAACCTCCCACCTTCATAGGTCATCTTCCCTTGTAAATCTTTTACAAAATGTCCATCAACATGAAGATAACAAAATACTTCTTTTGCTGAAGTACTTGCCATATGGGAAATAAACCTGGAACAATTACAAGCAACATACAAATTTAATACTTCACAACTGTCCATTCCATAATCCCAA
Source organism: Prosopis cineraria (assembly GCF_029017545.1). Classification (NCBI taxonomy): domain Eukaryota; kingdom Viridiplantae; phylum Streptophyta; class Magnoliopsida; order Fabales; family Fabaceae; genus Prosopis; species Prosopis cineraria. The sequence continues at coordinate 824,642 of NW_026555339.1, read as the reverse complement.
CCTTGACTACATAAATTCAACATCTATGTTACATTTTTCAACATTCACGTACTTTTCAACACAGATCATAAAAATTCAGCATCCATGTTACATTTTTCTTGTTTTTCACTCCTCAACTTTTTTAACTGTGTCGTTCTCGGAAATCATTTCTTTCGCATGTCTATATATAAAGTCTAGTAATCATTAAGAAGACTACTTTTTTTTTCTAGGTATAAAACAAAGAGAAATGGTGCAAGACAGCATTTGCAAAGATTAAAACATTCTTTCTGTGCGTGCATGACAGAGGACATGTGTAAAAAAAGAAAACAGAGTAATGGAAAAGAAATGGAAGAAGAAGATGCAGACTTCACTTTCATGCATGGTAGAGGACGAAATGTAAAAGAAGCAATGCATACAATTACCTATTAGAAGACGATTATGCTCCACTAATTTTTTCCTAACATTTTCAGCGCACGAGAGCACACTCCATCAGTATTTTTTCCACTGAAAAAATAAGAAAACAGAGCACACGAGATGAGCTTCTTTCCTGTTACCTTTCAATGTTTAGTGAGGGGACAGTTTTGTAAACTCAAATTTGTTTTTTATCCCACTTAAAGACCATATCTTTAATTGAAATTTCTATTTTTCAGGATCCCTAACTGGAATTAATGTCCTTAGGGGGTCCTCAATCGTCATTCTCCCTATTTTCTTTATTTTCACCAATTATCTCCCTAATCTGCGCATGTTAACTATATTTTTATGGGAGAATGGCATATAGGTTCAAGAAGATTAATTAATTTAAATTAAATTTTGAATGTTAAACTTTAAAAATTTATAAATTATTTTTTAATTTTATAATTTTATTGTGATGAACTTATGATTTATTTTTTAAACTTTAACATAGTTATATTTTTTTATTAAAATCTAAAATATAAATTACAACTTTATCATAACAAAATTACTAAATTGAAACTTAAACTTATAAATTCTTACAATTTAATATTTGAAGTTTGATTTAAATTAACTGATTCCTTAAAAACTTTATATCATTTCTTCCTATTTTTATACCTCAAGGGAGAGAAAAGCAGGTTAATGATTAGTTGTATGAGTGATGACGTCATCTGCTGCCATTGAAATTGAAAGGGTTATTCAAACCCAATTACCCAACATTAATATATCTGGGTGTGTACATGAATGTATCTCTCTTCTCTCTCCCCCTTAAAAAGAACTAAACTAAGGGTAAAATTTCTGAAGGAGATAGAACAGAAATGCGGCGACTCTGCAGCGGCGGATATACATCAAAATTCAAAATTTACCTTTAGCTTTCATTTCGAGCTTTGACATTGCTCGTATTTCACGTTGGAAGATTAAAAGTTATTACTGCACTGCGTATACATCAAGACACACTGTTTGATTGATATGAACGTGCGTCAGTCAGTAGTCAGTACAGATCCAAATCATTAGGCAATCGTGAGATGAATATGACAGCTGAATAAGAATCGAAGACAAAACTTGATAGTGGCAACTGGCAAGTAAAAATATCTGGAACAGTGTGCATATATACTGTATTTGCAAGTTCCCAGAGAACACCAACAGGGGATATATAAAGAGGATCGCATTCGTCCACAGTTTATGCATGAGCAGGAAGGATTAGGTTTTATCGTTATCGTTCCCCAGTCAGCATATCTATATATATATATATATAAAATATGGAATAATCACCACCCACCCACTTGATGAAGAATTCTTGGCAACTCCCCAACCATAAGATGTGGGGCTGCAAGAATGTCATATTCGTTTCATCAATTATTGAATGAATTTGACCATATTCTTTCTCTCTGATGCCATTCATCGATCCTTCCAGGCCAGTGTGGGAGCCCATTTATTAAAGCTTATAGCTCAACCGTATATATCGTTGGGACCAGTATATCTGATCCTCTTCGCAGCATGCCTTACCCTAAAATGACACGTACCACACTTGTCGCTAATCTTTGTTGACTTCCTCTCTGCGGCTTCCCCGCCTCAGCTTGCCGAAAGTGTTCTGCAACGTGCTTCTCTCTAAAGCCCCATCTCTTTATCTGCTAAAAAAACATATACCAGGCTTTAATTTCCTTACCCAAAAAGTAAAAGACACACAACCCATCAGCTTCCACCCATCACTCCCATGCCACACCAAGATGCTTATCATCATCATACCTGTTTGATCGTTGCAAGTGGTCCTACTTTCTTTATTCAACAAAAATTAAAGTTTAAATCTACATGTTTTTTTACCTTTTTTCTGCCAAAGTCACAAAGTACACTAGAAAGAATCAGCGTGCTGCATATTGTTCATCCTCTCCGATCACCCAAAATGGTTAAGTCTAGAAACGCTCACCTCGTATGCCTCGTCCTTATTCGGAAAGCCCTCTGGTACCTCACACCTCGTCTCATCATTAATTTCATATATAATCAAACATTAATATCATATGTGTATGTCTATATATATATATATATATATAAAATCACTCGTACTTAGCATTGCTGTCTGGTCTCCATACAGTATGATCATTAAGCCTGATGTGTGTGTGATGGAGTTAGTTTGTTTACTCGAATAATTAAAGAGGCTATACTGCATGCGTATCTAAAGCACAAGGGAGTTGGCCAATCAAAGTGGTTTCAGGTTTAATTTAAGTAAATAAAGCAAAGTATCAAGTGCAGTATTAAATATATATTGATTATGCAATAGCAATGGGGAATTAATGTGGCATGACGTCCCCGCAAGGCACGCACTTGTTGCGATAGATTCGAACATTAACGTCAATGACCTGCTTTTGCATCAATAATAAAGGTTTAATTAAGATAAAGCAAAAGCATTTATACTTTAAACTGCTGGGTCTGTGTGTGTGTGTGTTGATGATCAGTAATTGGGGGGGTGAGCTGTTTTATTAAAGGAAGAGGGACCTGCCACTATATGGTTCCATGCGTCGGCCTCCAATTCGATCTCCAGCTCATATCGCGGGAATTACAAGGGTGTCTTGAACATTCCTTCATTATTTATGTTTTCTGTCACATTCTTCGTTTTTGACAATTCGCATAACAAGAACCTTCCCTTTCTCATTCTTTCATTCAACTTAATTATTCTTCCTCGCTGCTTCAGTTTTGAATCAAATCACTCACCAAAATCCTGCAAACCACTAATCACGACTTAATATCAACCAGTGGCAGAGCCACGTGTAATTGAGGAGGCATATGCCCCCTCTCAAATGGAAAAAATTACTTAGATGGGATAAGGATATTTATATTTTGCACTTCCTCTTTTTTATATTTTACATTTTAAACTCATTTCATGTTATTTTTTTAACTCAGATCCAAAATTAATTTTTTAACTCAAAAGCCCAATAAATTTTAGCTCACAATTTCAATATACCCTAATAGTAATATGATTTTATAAAAAATTAACATTTATTAAACCTTTAAGAAAATAAGAAAAAAATAAACTAGCTCGTGTCATTTGAAATCTCAAATCAAATTTGAAAAAGGAATCGGTTGAAAAAGCCTTTTCTATTATGAAATTTGTGAAAAATGGTTGCATAATTGAATGAGCAAACCATGAATGAATGATTGTTTCATTATTTATATTGAAAAAGAAATATTTAAAAGCATTGATAATGAGTTGATTGTTCAATGATTTCAAAATATGAAATCATGTAGAGAAAATTTATAAAGTATGTAATTATTAAATAATGTTTTATTATTTTTTAAATTATAAATATGTAAATAATTTTGCCCCTCCTTGCCCAGGATCCTGGCTCCGCCACTGATAGCAACTATTCATGCAGAAGCAGTCATGTATAGCAATTGCTTTTCATGAGCATGAACTCTAGGGCTCATGATCAGATTTTTATTTACTTAATCAAAGACCTAATTTGAGCAGCACAATCTTTGAAGGAGATAGAACATGAACGATGACAACATATACATTTTATGAGAGAGAGGAAATGGAAATCAGAGTAAAATTAACTACAATATAATCCCGAACCTTTTCACCTAGCTTTATTAGTGCCTGATGAAAACTATTATAAATTGGCGCAAATTAGTTTCTGACAATTCGTTATATAGTTCCTTATTACCACCCTAATTTAACTCGCTCTATATATGCCTTTTCTAATAGAATGAGTTTCCCTACTCAGAGCTTCAACAAATTTTAGGATGACGAATAATGAATCTGTATTAATCTGTTTCGTATACTCTTTATTAAGGGACGAGATGGATCACTCGGGCATTCATGGACCATATAGGGTTTAATGAGCCGAGAGGGCTAATTGATAGCAGCAAAATTCGTGTGATGTTTAAGCAAGCAATGATTGGATAGTCAATACATACTGATTTACGGGCTCGATTTCTCAAATTAATCCAGTCAAAACAAATTAAAGGAGCTAGCGTGCTAATAATAATATTGTCCATGGATCGAGGAGACATAGTCCGAACGAAGCAAGAGATGGAATAAAATTGACAGTGATTAAAAAAAGAAAGAAAGAAAGAAAGAAAAAGAACTACCAGTGATGCCTTGGGTAGCATCAATAAGGATAAGTGAGTGGTTCATTGCTTATGGGCATGGATGATAGATAAAGGTAAAATAATTAAGTCTCCACACTTTTCTTTTGGTTTCTGCTTTCTCTTTTTCTCTTCTGCAAGATGTTTAAAATAATATGGAATGACCAATGGGATAAAACCCACATATATTCCTTCCAAACGTGATGATAGCAAACTCTCACAGGCTACAGCTCTATATAAACCCCATCATCCTCATGGCCTCTTCGCACAGCAACATTCTATGCAAGCTTCCCTAGAAAGGCAACATGTTTTGGCTTCAAGGGGAGGCAACGAGGGGTTCTATCTCCCCCAAATTAATCCCTTAATTAATTTTTCTCTGAAATGATCCGATTATTGGAGGTTGCAGGTGGATCAGAGCTATATCTGCAAATAAGATTTCAAATGGAGAATTTGAAGGGTAAGGGAGGTGACAGAAGAGAGTGAGCACACATGGTACTTTCTTGCATGGTTTATGCTTGGAACTATGCGTGCTCACTCTCTATCTGTCACACCCACCATCTGCCCCCCTTTCTCTCTCCTCTTTTATTCACTTTCTCTAATATCGGTATCAAACTCCATCTCTATATCTATCCCTAACCCTAACTTTGCTGCACATGATAAATACAGTATATATACGATCCATGTACGATTGTTTATAACTAACTACACCATATAGCCAGCTTATATATATATATATATATATATCATAGTCAATTATGTGCTGTTTTGCTGTTGATGATCTTAACAATTAGGTTCTTCTAATTCTTGCTATATATGGGAAGCATGTTTTTATTAATTTGGGATGTACTGGACTCGGCGCGCAAATAAGTGCTAACCTGTTGATACAAGAGGCTGTTGATTTCTTTGCTGCAATTGATTAATTTACATGTCATCTTCAACTTGTGAATATGTGCAGTCATGTCAGAGACACATGAATCTATTTTTTATCCTTATTGGTGTTAATTATTTGATTTTCACGCTTAATTAGAAGAAATCTTATTAGAATGGTAGGCTGTTTAATTAGTTTTCTTTCTGCTTCATGATATTATAACTAATTTTCTAGCTATAATATAATCAAAATCGCGTATTTCATCACCAGATGGAGACAGCAAGTGACAAATTAATTATGAAAGGTCTTATTTTTGTAGTGTTCTTGCTTCTGTTTGGATCTGCCTCCAGCCCTACTGGTGGCCTGTATAGATGACTGAGACAGAAAGCTTCATTAATGGTGGAAACATACAAAGGCTTGTTCTTGATTTTTCCCCTCTCATGTTGTCCATCACGTTGGTTTGTTCCTCTTTAAAATTAGTGAAAGTTAAAGTGTGTATTCAAGGGTTAAACTTTTGCGATTAGTCAGTCTTGACAGATACATCTGGATTTTGACTTCTTTTACTTTCACTGATATCATTAATTCATGCCAACAAATACAGCTCCACGAACAGGGAAAGATAATTGCTTTTGAATGTTATTGATTTCAAAATAAATCAAGCAAAAGCTCCGTTTTATCCATAATATATATATATTCCACGGTCTCCAAGCTCTTAAGACTCAACATGAAACAAAAACATTATTACAGAAGCAGCGATAGCAACATGCAAGTCTCAGGCCAATATCTTCGTAAACTGACCGTGCAATTTCGCGTGTACCATGAAATCATTGCTGCACTATTTACTATTCTATTTAATTAGTTCATAAAAAGGCAAATTGCCCTACCTTTTAATTAAGTTCTCCAAAATATGCCAACATTTCATCTCAAATCCATGTTTTGATAAAAATATCTTTTTAAGATATAAGAAATTTTTAATTACATATTTTAAAGGCTTATATTTTAATGCTATTTAACAATTAGAGTGGATGCCATGCACTCACACATAGTTCAAGATGGAGTATAAATATGCTTCTTAGTTCTTATATTTTACATTTATAGGTTTAGCTAATTGTACAATTAGATTTTTTACAATTATAATTATACAATCGTCCTCATGTTAATTTTTTTTTTAATTTTCAATAGTGCAGATCTATAGTTATTTAATTTTTATAAAACTTGACATGAAGAAATACTAAATTATTCTAATCTTATCGTTAAATATGCACAAAATCACATTATTGCAATGGAATATGCACAAAATCACGCTATTGTTTAAAAAAAAAAAGATTTTAAGCACATTATTGTGGAAACGAGGATTTTGTTCACATAATCCCCCCAAAATGCTCCAAACTAACTTAAATATTACATACAAAACTCAACTTTTTTAGTTGCCATTACGAATTTTTATTTCTATATTACTTTAAAATACCTGTATAAATTCAATGGTTTTCATGTTATTTATTGTTATGTTATAAAAAATATCAATATATTAAAATTTTGAAATGGGAGAATCGCATCCAAGCCTTTTGAAGAGTATTATTTGCAAACAAAGATCAATAATTAGTCATCACTTGAAAAAAAAAAATAAGTTCATATTTTAATTTTAACAACAATTTATTTTATACTGGCCCTTTCCTGTTAAATAACATTTTTCATAGGTTCTTGAATATGATTTTCTCTTCCGAAATTGCCACGTCTAATGTAAATGTAGTGTGTCATCTCGTGGCCGTGCAGCCTTATTCGTTCAACATATACTCGGATCGCATATAATATTATTAATTATTAATTGTTATATTAACGAAACGTTTATTTTGGGAATGACTGAGAATCCATCATACTCTTTACATGATTAGCCGTATAAACAATTGTGATGCTATGGTCAAAGAACAGGAATTTAATACGATTGTTTGTTCGAATGTTGTGGATGAAAATAAATAATGTTGAAATTCTAACGGTTCTCGAATGTCAACCGATAGTATTAATATTGGGTAGATATATCGGAAAAAATATTACGATATGCACGTCTTTTGTCAGTCCAAAGGGAGCGATGACATGTATCTTAAATAAGCAAAAAACGTTGTAAAGCTATTCGAACGCTTCGTGTACGCATTTACACGAGAACATGCATGCAAAAGAGCAACCCAGTTAGAAACTGCTTGGAATGAACATACGCATGCTTAGTTTTTCACATAAAAAAATCGGATATTATTTTGGTCGAGAGAAACTCCAAGTGATTTTTGTTTTCTCTTGTGGACCTTGCTTAATACTGTCACTATGTCTTAAAGAGGCTTGAGCGGTAAGAAGCACGAAATCAATAGATGTTTGCCACGTTTGCTGAGAAGCAACCACCAGCCCATTCTGGTTCTCTGTGAACCACGTTCTGGGGGCCAAAACAGAAAACACAACCCTTTCGAACAATAACCTACAATCATCGTTTGCACTAAACAAAAAATGTGCTCTTGAAGGTCAAAAACAAAAACGTGCTCTGCATATTCAGACAGACCACGCAGTGTACAACCAAACATGCAAATACGACAACCATGTGTATGTCCAACCAATTGGCGCGAAAAATAACATTAAAAAAAAAAAAAACGACCAAGTAAGTTGAAGAACAATTCTGCTCTGCAGGCCTTACTTCTGGCCTCCAGAATCCAGATCCCTTTCTCCACCAAGATATAAATTTAATAACTGACAAACATTGTCTATGATAGCCACATAATAGTCCTTCAAAAATGAAGCCAAACAAATTGCTACCCACCTTTTGCTGAACCAACTTACATTTCACTTCTCGCAATCTAGGGAATGAGATCAGAACGAAAAAAACCAAACTTGCTTTGAATAAAAGGATGCGGATTTTAATTTCAATTTTTGTGGAAGAGCAGGATATTTAAAGCTGTACTTGGAAGATCATCCTTTAAACCATTATCTAGGAACCAATCGCTGACAATGCCCTGACAAGTTGAATCTCTAGCAGGCCATCTGTCCGCTAATCTGAATCCATATTGCCCTGCAGCTGAGAGTAGGGATGGTTCATCTACTCGTCGGAAAATATGGCAAACAATTAGTGCAGGCTCCTTATTATCTTTACTGCTTCCGCTGGAAGCAATCAGCTCTGCTGCAGTTGCAAACAAAGGCAATATAGCTTCAGGAATGTATGTCACATCCGTCCCCACAATGACATCAAAGCCTGTATTACTCACTTCCTTCATCTCTTCAATATGATCCCTGTTTCCCCACTCGAGTCTCTTGGTAATCAGTTTAGTAAGCAGTGGTGGTGGAAGATTAGATGCAACATTTTTGGCAAGGAGTTTGAGAGCAAAAGCATCTCCATCAGTGGCAACTACAAGGCTGGCATATCTAGCAGAAACCATCGAGCAGATTCCCCCACAGCCACATCCCAGCTCCAAGACCCGCTTCCCTTCAACAATATTGGGATTTTCTGCCAGGATGGAAGCCATCAATTGAGCTGATTCCCATAGCATCAACCCTGTTGATTTGCAGGTATGTTGGTACTCCTTTGAAAGCACATTGATCCTGAAATTCCACCCTCCAAGGTTGACCTCAATAATCTAACAGGAAAAATTCAGAGTGCCAAGAATCATGCATGTGTCCAAATCAGGAAAACCGTAGTGGCAGCTAGGGTTATATTAATAATATAGAGCCAATAGGTAATCTAAATTCAGATGAGAACAGCAAAAAATTGCCATCTCAACAGAAAATAGGAAAAATCTCTATATAAGTTCTGGCAGATTCATTTTTTCTGAGTGTGGTCTCTGATAGTTTTTCTGATATAACTTGGGAGAAATGAAGGTGAGAGCCATAAAGTTTAAACCTTTACCTCATTCTCACTGGAAGGCGAGACTCCAAACATGTCAACTGCCAAACCCTCAGACAAGTCAATCGCAGGGTCATTTACGGGACCCTTTACATTATCTTCCTTGACTTCCTCAGAATCAAGATGATCGGCCTTTGGTTCAGCTTCTTTACTGGAGGAAGAGTTGGAACTGTCTGTAATCCGGCATACAGCTTGCACCCAACGCCTAAATCCCAAAAAAAAAAAAAAAAAATTGAAGAGGGGCAAGAAAAAAAGAAACTGCACTCACTATTTATGTAGATGTACAGGAAAGCACTTTTTCTTCTAAGCAGGAGATGGCAGGAGACCAACAATGAAATTCCATCTCTAGATTGGAGTGCAGAAGTAAAGGCATGCAAAAATCACCATTCTTATAAGCTTGTTAAATTACCACAGAAAAAATGCATAAAGAACAGAAGGAGTGAGACACATTACCGATTCATTACCAACTCCCTTGAGCGGTTCTCCACTTGTTTGCAGCACACACCAAGTTCTTCAACGTCAAAACCATTTTCTTTGAATAAATTTGTCAAAAACTCATTTGAAAAATAGTAAGCACGCTGAAACAAAGGAATATTGCATTAAAAATAGAAGAAGAGCTTCATGTGTGAGCTAAACTGCAAAATAACATGGCAAAAGTTGAATGCTTACGGTGCCGTCACCTCTAACATAGAAATTATCACTAATCTTTTGATCCTTGCCAGAGAATCTTTCCTATGAAACAGAACAAATGGAGATATCAAACATGGGCTGTTAATAAAGAAAGGGATCAATCAAAATTTGATAGTCAAACAGCCACCCGACCAAGGGAAAGATATGACCAAAATGGTATTGTGCTGATCACTGACCATATTTCAGCTAAAGACCATATAAAGCATTCAGTAAAAGTACCTAAAGCAATCTAAAGAGGGAAAATACCTGAATTTAATGTCAACATGTTTTTAATTTCAATGCAAATCAAAGAGTGACAAGTGTTTAGCGGGATTGCCAAATTGTCTGAATTTAGTCTAAACATAGGTAAGAATGGTCAATGGAAATTTCGAATAGTTTATATGAATTATAATGAGAAAACAAATTTAAATTCTTCCAGTTATCACAGTGAATTATCTATCATAAGAAAAACATATGGACAACAATTTGGGTACTTATAAATTTTGTAGCAGAAGACTTCAATAGGAACAGCAAAAATTCAACCTGAGCAAGGTCTCCAGTAGCATAGTCTCGAAACAGCACATAACCATTTGGCTGAACACCAGGAAAATGGGAATCAATTCATAGCCCAAAACAAGTTATATGGAAATATTAATGAAAACATAGCCTATCAAAAGTAATTAATATTAAAATTTCTCACCTTGATAACCTTTCTAATGTTCTGCAATACTTGATGCATCTTTTCTGGCGACACTGCAGATAACATAAATACCTGCTTAACATGTCAGCTACTTAAACAAGAGGGTCATAGTTAATTAAAGGCACAGAATTTTATTAAAACCAACCAATAAAAGAAAATTTCATCCCATAATTACTTTACTATAGCTTCAAATACCATGGTAACAATATCAACCGATGATGGAGAAATATGCTTGCACAGGTCGTCAGCTGTCAAATCGGAGACAAAAGCACTAACACGTGACTCCTCAAAATCTTTATGTGTCTGCAATAAGCAAGCAAGATGAGTTCATTCTTGTTACATCTACATGATCTGTCATACAAACTCAATCCTGTTGAACCTATTTCAATAAAGTAAACTGCCAAAACAGACTTCCACTAAAATAGCACCACATTCTACATATCCTATAAGTATAAGCCACAACAACCGCAGCACAAGACCATCAATATGTTGCGTGCTTTTATGTCTAATGCTTCTATAGTTACAAGACATGGTCACACACTTGCATCAATAAATTGAATCACGAAGCCTTCAGCCAGCCAAATTGGCTAACATGCATACATAAGTGTGGTTGATGATGAGAGACACTATATAAAAGAAAATTTCCAACCTTGACTAGCTCAATAGCTCGTGGTGAGAAATCGCATGCATAAACAAAAGCGTCTGGGTATAATGCAATCACAGGAAATATAGTATTTCCAGCTCCACAACCAACCTGTTCAGGAAGCAGCATTACTTATTAAACAGCTTCACAGACCAAATAACCCCTGGAGAGGAGCATAAATAGAAAATAAATTTCAGTGATCAATTTGACCACCACAGATCTCAAAAATAATGAATAGCTAAGGAGGGAAACCAATATCGAATGGTTCTCACTCCACCACCACAGTATGAATTGAAGACAAGACTACTTTCCTTTTCACATTAATCCAAGTGTTCTGTTGTGGCAGGCAGATACAATCAAACCAATTGAATCATCATATGATAATTGGAAAACCAACCGAAGCAGCGTGTGTTCACAAAAAGAGGCAAGCTATATTTGCATAAAGAAGGGGGAGTTAGGAAGAGAATAGCACGGATGGGTACGTATATACCTCCAAAATCACTTTTCTTCCAGCTCCCTGGAGTTGAAAGTAACTTAGACAATTAGAATCTTGAGCAGCACTTCAGAAAATAAATCAAATTACAAATTAAAACATCATTTCCTTCCACTCACAGAAAAATAGCTACCCCACTCCTTATCCAAGTAGTGCCGATCTTTAAAAAACTGAAGGAAAGATGCAAGAAAAGAAAAATAGCATTAGCAATAGTCAAACCAATTATGGAAAAGGCGATTAATAAGTGGCTGGGAGTAAAAAAAAAAAAGAATTTGATGGAGTGACGCAGATGGAGCTAGTAGAAAATAGATAAAGCAGTGACATCCCTTGGGTTAACAGAGAATATAACAGGAATAATTAACAAGAGTTACGCGCGCATTCGACGAAAAACAGAGGAGTAGGAAAAACAAACCCTGTCTTGGTGCTTCTTGTAGAACACATCCCAATACTTTTTGGCTTCTCTCTCATACTTCTCTGCAAATAAACAACAATTTTCAATGCTCGGGAATTGCAAGCAGAATGACGAGACAGAGAGAAAGAGAATAGAGAGACCTCTCCAGAAGGGGGACACTCCAGTATTTGTAGTTGAGTAAATTTGTAATCTTTGCACTGGTATTTGTTGCTGCTCAGAATCTTGTGTACCTGACGCCATTACCATGCCTCTTTCGCGGGGTTTTAGTGTTTTACATGGAGGAGTCTTGTAAGTTAATTTAGATCGAGTATTCATCAAAATTACAAGCAGACATCCGTGCAAGACTCTTTTGGTCAGGCCCCCGACACAACCAGAGGGAAGATTCAGGGCTTTATACACCCCGCGCCTAATCCAACACCCCCCCCCCCTTCTTTCTTTTTTCCGTATTTTTCTTTAATGTGCCACTAGGCTGTGTGTCGTCCTCCGCTATTTTTTTAAGTTTGATTAAATTATATTAATTTTTTTTAAAAAATATATCTATATGTTTGGAAGTCAACTGATATTAGAGACTAAATTTTATTTTTAAAAATATTACATAAATTTATTTATATTAATAAAAAAATAAATCAAAGAGAAAATATTAAATACATTTTTTTGAAAAAAAAATTAATTTAGTCAATTTTTTACAAAAAAGAAAAAGATAATAAACTTCTTCTCGCTGATTTCATTTTTACCATCTACTTCTATGTTTGATCCAAAAAAAAAAAAATTTACTTCAATGATCATGTGATTCAAGAAGTAAGTAAGTTGTTATTTACAAAAGTAAATAAGTAAGAGATAATGAAAGATAAGTTACAAAGAAATCAATTAATTAAAATTAAATTTTAAAATATTAAATTTTAAGAATTTACAAATTTGACTTTAGATGTTGCAGTTTCATTGTTCACAATTTATATTTTAAATTTTAACAATCAATCATGTTAAAAATTTAAAAATAAATTATAATTTTATTACAATAAAATTATAAAATTAATAATTACACTTATAAATTTTTAAAATTTAATATTTAATTTAAATTAATTAATTTTTAGACTTTTTCGTCATCCTCATAACACAATGAATAACTTGCTTAAAGTATAAAATATATTCCTTTTATTTAAAAATATAAAATATTTTTAATCAAATCTCATCTTCAATAAAATAGTTATTCACTTTCAAACTAACCTTATTTTTATATTTACTTTTATTAAATAATCTATAATAAATATAAAATTATTTATTAATAAGAGTACTTTTGAAAACAGATCAATAATTATATTTTAAAAAATTTAAAAATATTTTATATTTTTTAACAATCAATCTTTTTAAAAATAATAAAGTTGTTAGTTAAAAATTCCTAAACGGACGGAGTATGTTTTAACTCAAAAACAACCGAGAAACTCGAAACTTATTTATCACACCAAACTCGAATATATTTCATATTAAATTTAATTTGCATGAAATAGTAAAATGGGGGCCTCTAAAAAAAAATAAAAAAGTAGGAAGTTTCCATTTTCTCATCGGCACGGCAAAACGCCAAAGCCAGACTTGAGCCCGTCGAACGAAGAAAGAAATTCTGAGTGGATCCAGATCCGGCTCCCAGAAGTCGAAGCACTGCCATTCCAAAACCGAATGAAGAAGACGAAGCTAGGCAGTTGTTAATTTCTCATACACAGCTACGTTCTTCGTGGTCTTGCACAACAGATCCGTGTCTCCTTCACTTGTTCAAACTGCAACTGAATAGCCAATTCGGACACCACCAAGTTCGTAGCTCCGACGATGGAGTCTGAAGGTGCAGCGGAGGGGACGTCGCCCGTCCCTAGCCTCCTTCCTCTCGCCTCTGACTCCCAGCAGCCCTATGTCTCTGAACTCCTCTCCTTCACTCTCGATCGTCTCCACAAGGTCCCTTCATCATTTCCTCCTTCAATTTTATTGCCCGACTTATTTAGTCTCATCCAACAAATTGTACTTTCATATCTACGATCCTGCTTTGATATTTTCCGTTTCCATCCGTAATAAACTCAATTTTAGGAACCAGAGCTGCTTCGGGTTGATGCGGAGCGGATTCGAAGGCAAATGCAAGAGGTGGCAGTGGGTAATTACCGAGTGTTCATATCTGCTGCCGACGCCTTGCTTGCTATTCGCGAGGAAGTCTCTTCTATTGACAAGCATCTTGAATCTCTGGTGCTTATTTCAAATTTCTTGCGTTGTTTATCTGCTTTATGAATTGTGTTCTCTAGATGTATGGTAACTTTTTGTTTTTAAAACGCTACATCTTAAAATTTAGATAAACGTAGGCATGGAAATGCATGAAAGTGCACTTAGATGTCATGACACCATGGTAAAGATCACAAAAGTATTTCATAGAAGTAATGTATGGTTGGCTGTGAAGGTTTCTGATTTTCGAATTACAAGAAAGTATATAGATATGTATCTGCTGATGTTGCAAGTGCCTGAATATTTAATGTGACTTTCTTTAGTTGATTATGTTCATGGATCATATATATATATATATATCGTGATTGAGACCTGGAAGATAAATTTATATAAGCAAAAACATAGCACTTCGTGCAAGTCAGCTTGGAAGTTTTTTCATAAAAATATTGTGGGTCATCCCAGTATCTTTTCATTTCTCACAGATTAATGTGGTTCCAAAACTGACATCTGGATGCACTGAGTTCATAGAATCTGCTGAGCAAATTCTGGAGAAGAGGAAGATGAATCAAACAATGCTAGCTAATCAAAGTACTTTACTCGATTTGCTGGAAATTCCTCAACTGTTGGACACGTAAGGATTTAAAAAAAAAATTGTAGCATTTGAATTGCCCGCATTATCTCACTTGACATGATTTAGGGTAAACAAATGAATCCCTTTTTGAAAAGTCATCTAAATTTTTGTGTTTCTGCAGATGTGTAAGGAATGGGAATTATGATGAAGCTCTGGATTTGGAAGCATTTGTTTGTAAACTCTCAACGATGCATCCAAAGTAAGTTTATATGATTCCTCTCTTGCAATTTTAACATTTAGTTTTGCTATTTCCTGGGGAGGAAAGCTGTAGATTTTCTGCTTACTTTTTATTCCCCTGCTCCCCACTTGTATAGGTTACCTGTTATTCAAGCATTGGCTGCAGAAGTTAGGCAGATCACCCAGTCTCTTCTTTCTCAACTTCTTCAAAAACTTCGATCTAATATTCAGGTTATTGTATTTGTTATTTTAAATTTATGAATAAGCGATGCTTGATTCATCTGTTAAAATGGTTTAAAATGTTAACGTCTTATTAGTGCATTTTCTCTATCACAGTTACCTGAATGCCTCCGCATTATTGGATATTTGCGACGAATAGGAGTATTTAGTGAGCATGAAATGCGACTGCAGGTGACGTGTAACTAAATTTCCCGCACAACATTCCTCTAGCTTTATTGCTTGTATTCTATTTGGAGGTTTTCAGGTTTCCTAGGTACATTCTTTTATTTTATCTGTCTGTTTATAACTAAGCAATTATCTGTTTTCAGTTCTTGAGATGCCGAGAGGCATGGCTTACAGGCATACTCGAGGATCTCGACCGGACAAATCCATATGAATACTTGAAAGGGATGATTAACTGCCACCGAATGCATCTATTTGATGTTGTTAATCAATATCGGGCAATATTTGCTGATGACACATCAGGAAGTGAGGAAAATTATGATGGCGGGCTTCTGTTCAGTCGGGCAATGCACCAAATTACCTCACACCTCCAAACTCTGAAAGTTATGCTTCCTAAGATAACTGAAGGTGGATCACTATCAAATATTTTGGATCAATGCATGGTGAGCCTGTTGCATCACAATTTTCCTTTGTGCTAATAAAGTGATTTTTAAAAGCAAGAAATCTCTTTATATTTGTTTGCCCCCTTAAAATTAATCATTCAGAAATGCAAAGGGAGAATAAAAACTTAAAATTTGTATGCTTGCTTGTCCATATTACTATTTTGGGAAATGGAATCCACATACATACATCTAGTTTATACTTTATACTTTGGCATCAGCTTATGTTAACTTTATTCAATTTCTTTTCAGTACTGTGCTATGGGACTTGGTTGGGTTGGACTAGATTTTCGGGGCTTACTTCCATCACTTTTTGAAGAGTAAAACACATCCTTTCGTGATCTTTTCATTTTATATCATTTGTAAATCTTTCTTGACATGTAGGTTGGCTGCATTGCAGGGCAGTTCTTGACTTATTCTCAAAAAATATGCGTACAGCAGTAGAGAATTTTCAGGTAAATGAACATGTGGTGAAGTTATGATATGTCATTGTTAGTTTCCTGAATCTGAGGTTATGCATGAATTTGTATTAGTTGCACAACTATGTCAGCCCTTGGCCTCTCATTTCTTTCTTCTCCTTTGCAACTAACAAGTGGCTTACATTCATGTGATGATTCATCTTCTAACTTCATGCTCTTAGTTGGTCTTGGATTCACATCGTTGGGTTCCCCTACCAGCAGTTGGCTTTCCTGCAAATACTGTTGGTGAAGAAACTCAGGAGGACGTCACTCCACCCTCTTATTTGATGGAACATCCTCCTCTTGCTGTTTTTATTAATGGTAAATGCTTTCTTCTATACTTCTTCAGGAAATTGCTTGTCCATTATCATTTGCCTATTAAAAGGATGGGTTTCTGTAGACTCAAATGAAGATAATGATGTTGTTGCTTTCATTAATTAGTTCGGTAGCTCATCTTGTTTCTTTTTTTACAAAGGGCGCCTGGTATCCTAATTTTTTTTTTTAAGCAATGTTATCTTGGAATTTTTAAAAAGAGTGCAATTTTGCCTTACCATTAACTTCCCCCCAACATTGACGATTAACCAAGGTTTTTTGACCAAAACTAACGGTGACATGACAATGTCCATCCATTCAGAAATCTCTTTCGCTCACCCCTTTATCTGACAACATTGGGCACCCTGCTCCATTTCTGTAATCCAGAGCTTTGGCTAATTTAAACAAACCGTTGAACCCCATCATCGCCAACCGATCTCCACTGGCAACCCATATCAGAAATGACCGAATCTTGAGACAGAGGAGAGGGAATAAGGGAAGTAGCGGCGAAATGACGAGGCTTAACCAGAGAGGAAACATTTCAGATTGGTTATTCTTGAAAGAGAAAAGAAATGCGAGAGATTGAAGCAGGTGGGTATAGAGGAAAGAAACAGAAAGAGTTCTTGAAGTTGGAGCTGATAAAGAAAGCATTTCAGATTGGTTATTCCTTGCTTTGTTCTAACATATGCATTCACTTGTGCCCATCTGCTTAAATTATTAGTATAAGTTACTTCTAATTAAAATGCCCAGTAGGAGCAACGTCAACATAGCTGGCTGGCAGGGTGCAACAAGCCATTCAGCAATGAATCTCTCTTTCTCCTCACTCTCTGCTCCATCTCTCCCCCTTCCATACTCTTTCCTTTTAATTTCATCTTTTTGGGTTAGTAAATTCGCGGTTACATCTCTCCAATTTTACACTTGCACTGCCTGGATCTTCCTTCTCACATCCCCTCTGTCTTCTCTGCGAATCTTATGTCCTGCACACGACACAGAAAATAAACCCATTCAACCTACGTATTAGACAACAAATATGCCACTTTCTACAGCCCTCAATTGTATTCGAACTAAATGTAAATAAATCAATCTCTCTCTCTCTCTCTGCGCCCGTTAGTCTTTTCTCTCTCTCTATCTGTCTACTTCATATCTTCATCTTCTATTCTTCTTCTGCTTCAACCATCCCGGCTTTAATTTGATTTTAGGTCGGCTGGAAGCATCAAAGAGAATCTAAAGGGTCCGTTCTTTATTGTGGGTTTACATGTATATGTTGATCATTTGATGAATTGGATGGGTTGGTGGAGTAAGTCAAAATAATCTCGAAAGTGTTTGTCGGCGCAGTTACTCAAACTTGGCGTTGCTGAACCTGGAGAAAACAGAGAGAGAATCAATCTTGGGAGGGGGGGGGACAGAGATTCCCACTGGACGATACCTGTCACCTGATGGTCAACTTTCAATTTTTATCAGTCGACATTATTTAAAGTCAACGGCGGCACAAAATTGTACCCCTTTTGAAAGTTTTGGAACAACATTACTCTGAATAAAAGTTTGGAATCCTAGGCGTTTCTCATGAAAAGTTCTAGGACATTTTTGCTCTTTTAACTTTTTAATAAATGGCACGCTAAGTGCTGTACTGGATAGCATTAGATTTATTTCAGAGGATTAGATACAAAGACTAGACTCAAGATATGGATAAAAAAAGTTTTCATTGCCAGAGTCATTTACAGGAACCCCCTTAGATGGAACTTTAATGGATGATGTTTATCATGATGCCAGAAAGTTTTTCATATGTTACATTGTTTTCTCCTGCTTCTCCATGCCAAACTAATTGTGCTGGTATCTCTCTGGTGTCTGCAGGTGTATCAGTGGCAATGAATGAGCTACGTCCTTGCGCCCCTCTAAGTTTGAATCATGTCCTTGCCCAAGAGTTGATTAAGGGATTGCAAGTTGTCTCTGACTCTCTGCTGAGATACAATACGACTCGAGTACTCAGAGAAAATGAGTCGGGACTTTTCCTCTCACTCTGTCGGGCATTTATAGAGGTATTGGCTTTTGTAATTTTAGTTGTTTACTGCAGTTAGTCTCAATAAACTGCTCTAAATCTAGAATTCCTTCACCCCCATTTTGTAGGTTGCCTTTCCTCACTGTGCAACTTGTTTTGGGCGTTGTTATCCCGGTGGAGCTGCTCTTATAATGGACGCAAAGAATGTCTACGATGGAATTAGCCGCCTGTTAGCAACTTCTTCTGCAAGGGAACTCCCAAAACCGGTGAACAACGGGGAACTGAGGGACGTAACTGAGAATGGGAACCTGCAAGCGGTGGAAAATGGAGAAGCACCCGAAACTAAACAAACTGAAGGCATCAATGCTGGTGAGGAGATCGCAAGCTCTGCTTTGCAGACAGAGACGACAGACACTAATTTTGAAAAGACATGAATTGAGACGTTTAAGTAGATATAGATGTAATTTTTTCCCTGGGCTGCCTTTTGGGCTATTTCTTTATTTTTATCCTAATACTCTTTTGAAAAATGGGTTCATCAGCTGTAACTACGTTGTTGAATAATCTCATACGAGTTGTTTAGATGCAGAGGATTGAGTGTGTTAGAAGAAAGGGGGAGACGATTCAGGCACATTCTTTTTTGTTTTGCCCTTCAAAGGAAAAAAGTAGTTTTTTGGGTCCTTTAGTTTATTTGCCTGACAATGGGCACTCTCGTGATGGTGCTTCTGTTCGTGAATCATTATTTGTTTATGAGGTGGTATGTGCTTGTGTCCTTTGCTGTGGGCGTTTGACGGATGAAAAATGTTAAATAATTAAAATGATAATAAAATTAACGATGCTTGATTAAATTATTTTTATTTAAACTATTTTTAAGACAAATGCTTGTTTTATTTATTATTTTTATTGATTATTGATACTCATAAATAAAACATAAAATAATACAATAACAATTAATGTTGGTTTGCGATTTGAGAATATAATTATTTCGAGTCAAAATAAAAAATAACAGATTGCAAGACACAGTGAGTTTCGACTTCGCATTCCGGGTCCGGACTCGTTACCTTTTTCCCCCCCTGTCCATATGCCTGTTAAAAAAATGACGGAAACACAAACCCTATGACCTGAGATTATTGATTCAGATCCGGTTCCCAGTCTTGGTCTTATGAGTAGTCATTATTTTGGAAATCCAAAAGTCCTCTCTCTCGAAGTTGCGGGTCGAGGTTCCATTCAGGCGGAGTGAAGCATTAGCACTAGGAAAAGATGTCGACGGTATACGTGTTAGAACCGCCGACTAAAGGGAAGGTGGTGTTGAACACAACCCATGGTCCGCTCGACTTTGAGCTGTGGCCCAAGGAAGCCCCCAAGTCTGTCAGGAACTTCGTGCAGCTCTGCCTTGAAGGTTACTATGTTAACACCATCTTTCATCGTATCATCAAGGACTTTCTTATCCAGGGTGGCGATCCCACTGGCACCGGCACAGGTTCTTTTCTTTCTCAATCAAACCCACTATGCCTATCGCCTGGTCGCCCAAATGGAATATTTATTTATGAATCTTTACACAGTTGTTGATAGCGGTGCATACTGGTGCCCGAAGTTTTGCTTTACCCTCAAATATCTTCCTCAAAATGATAATTGGCTGGCTGGGGACTTGGGTTGGGGCAAAAAAAAAATAAAGAATTGCTGGAAATTTTACAAAATTCTTCTTCTTCTCCTTTGGCGCAATGACAATTCAAATATAGTGACTTAAGGGATTTTATTCACTCAATTTGAAAAAATGACGTCCGCTTCTAAATGATGGTTGGTTGAATTGGCTGTAGCCTCTCAAGTTCATGACTTTCTGATTACCGGCTAGATTGTAACTTATCCTAAATATGGCAGGGGGTGAAAGTATTTATGGGGGTGTCTTCTCTGATGAATTTCATTCGCGTTTAAGATTTAAACATAGAGGGTTAGTCGCAATGGCAAATGCTGGCTCCCCACACTCCAATGGGAGTCAGTTTTTCATAACTCTAGATCGTTGTGATTGGCTTGATCGGAAGCATACAATTTTTGGAAAGGTATTTGATGGAATATTTTTGTTGCAAAACCTTTTTACCACTTGTGTCAATTTTGTGGATTCATTGAATTCAGTAGTTGTTTTTAGGTGACGGGAGACACTGTATACAATCTTCTAAGATTGGGTGAACTTGAAACTGATAAGAATGATCGGCCTCTAGATCCCCCAAAGATATTATCAATTGAGGTAGGTTGAGATTTTAATTAATCTTCAAGCAAGAAACATAAAATTTATGTCCAGGGATGAGTTGACAACCAAGTTTCTTCTTGAAACGCTTCATTATAGGTATTATGGAACCCATTTGATGATATTGTTCCCAGAACAATTCAGCCTCAGATCCAAACTACTACTGATACAGAAAGTAAAGATTCAAAGAAAAAAGCTGTAAAGTAATTCTTTTCACCTCAAAGAATGTATCTTGTTAGAACTTAATGTAGTGACTTGTGTTAGTGAAATTTCTCTCAGTATTTCATTGCTTGTTTTGTATAATGCAGAAAACTGAACTTACTTTCATTCGGAGAAGAAGCTGAAGAAGAGGAAAAGGAGCTGGCATCTGTAAAACAAAAGATTAAGAGCAGTCATGATGTATTGAATGATCCTCGTCTTCTGAAGGAAGCAATTCCTGATAGTGAACTGGTAAGAAGGCCATTCCCATCATCCTGATTATTATATAGAACTCTTTCTTAGAATATTGTATGTACTGATCGAGTAATTCTTGGAAGCAGTAATCACTCATATCATCTCAAACAATCACAATTTACGGATAAGCTATTGCTGTAAATGATACGTCATTTGCCCGTTCATAAGTTCTCTTGCATTATATGATATCAGTGCTTTTTTCAGGGCTCATCTGGTGGTAAGTCAACAAGAGATGTGCAGTTATCTGTAAGGGATGCCTTGAGCTTAAAAAAAGAAGAGTCTCTGAAAAAACTAGGAGCTGATGAGGTGGCCAACCATGATGACAGTGATGATGATGATGAGGCAGACTTTGATGCCAGAATGCGCAGTCAAATACTTAGAAAACGCCAAGAGTTAGGGGATTTACCACCCAAGCCAAGGTTGCAAAATGGTATTTCAATCATCTTCCTTATATTTCAGCTAGTAAAGTTTTCAAACTCTGATTTAAGGAGCACTTCTGTTTCTGCCCAAGGAAGCTTTAACTAGGTCATATTACTGACAAGATGCTCTTAGAGTAGTCCTTAGACTAGGTAGTGACCTTTTAAATCTTCTGGGAGATTCTGCCAAATAAAAAGGGAAATTAAGGGCATCATAAAGCTCGAGTTTCTTGGGTCATTTCCGAGCATTAAACATAAAGAAAATCAAAGGAATTGAGGCACTTTTGAACCATCATTGAATCAGAGGCAATGAATGCTGGAATTTGATTTGTACTAATGACTCATTGAGTTATTTGGTGCACATTTATTTTGATATTCTAGTATCCTGTATATTTCAGTATAAGATGCCATGGTATAAAATACCTTTTTTGGTATGGCAGTTGATGATATTGTACATTTTGGGAATGTTATTTACTCTTTCAGGCTTGAATCAATTATCATTTTATATTTTTAATATTATTATTATTATTTTAATTGAAAAATAACTCTAGAAACTTTTTTTTTTTTTAAAAAAAAAGGATCATGCGTAATTTATTCACACTTTATCCATATAAAAATAAAAGTGAATATCATTGTTTCAACATGTGCCCTGTATTTTACATGCTTCTTATTTTTTTAAACAAAAAAATGCTCTGGGGTTTGTAATCATATAAAGACGAGGATAAAAATAGTAATGTAAACATATAACGCGCTTTACCCTATGACATGAGAAGACAGTGTACTGGCTGTTGATAAAGAACACTTTATTGGCTGAAATATGATGTTAGCATATAATATATGATCTCAAATGCCACCCAGTTATCACATAACAGCACATCAGTGACTAGTATCCGAAAGCTATCCGAGATACCATGGTATGTGAGATGACTGGTCAAGATCACGATAAACCTCCAATGCTTCTATAAGAAGTGTGTATTTATCAACACTATAACCGTTAAATTTGTCCGAAATTAAGCATCAGATTGCTTGAACAGCTTGATGAAATCTGTTTCTTCTTATTGAAAATGATTGTTTAATTGTTAAGGCTCACCACCTTGTGTTGTCAAGCAGGAAGCTCAAGTCCAAAGAACCACAATTCACCAGCAATCAGGTAAGGATGTTAATCGTCAGCAACCATGAAATTGTTTTGGGGCTTTTATGATTATCTAAATGGTTTATTATCAACTTTCAAGCTAAATCTAAAGGTCTTGTTATGATCGACAATTGACAGGTCCAATGCTGTAAGTGTTGATGATGATCAACCTAGGGTGGAAAAATTGTCCATGAAGAAAAGGGGAATAGGATCTGAAGCAAGAGCTGAACGAATGGCAAATGCAGATGTAGATTTACAGTTGTTCAATGAATCTGAGAAAAATAGACAGTTGCAGAAGCAGAAGAAACGCAGAGTTCAAGGACGTGAAGATGAGGTATGCTTTGACTTTGATTCTACTATGTCTTTCTTTTCCTTGTTCTGTGTTCCATCTTCTGGTTTATGTGCTAAACATTCATCGTCTATACTATCACGAAATATTGTGAATGGGGGATCGATTGACCCATGCAAACTGAAACATACCAAGACTCAGAGTAGTCTGCTGGAATTTTAGGTGTATACCATCTACCCAGTAATGGTTGAGAGTTAATTGAATGTTTGGTGAGACGTCAGATCACTTCCTCACAAATTTGGCCAATATGTGGGAGAGGGCATGTTGCTAAGAGCTTGTATCATTGTAGACTTTTCTGTTTAGAAATGCTTTTTCTTTTTCTCTTTTTAAATTTTTTGAGGGGGGGTGTAAAATAATGTTTGGAAAGGGAAAAACCGAAAAAGTAGTGTGTGGTGAAAAAGTAGTTGTAAGGCAAAGCTTATGACTTGTAGATTGAGTATCCATATTTTCTTGCAATCATCCGTGGGATTCTTTCGATCACCATTTGTTGATAATGACCTTATTCTGTCCCTCTCCACTTTTGGATTTGGATTATGACCAGGTTCTAGCAAAACTAGAGAAATTTAAGAAGGCTCTATCAGAAAAGACCACACCCTCAACTGGTGGATCTGGAGAAGTAAATGAAGAGGACTTGTTGGACTGGAAAGGAGCTAGCTTAAAATTTGCACCCGAGCCTGGCAAGGTGTGTATTTTGTGGTGTATATTTTTATTCAATCTTTTCAAATAGACTGCTTTGATCCCAATAGATATAAATTCAGCATATTTCCCTTCCTGCACGTCACCTGTCTTTTTGGTCACCATATTTAAATATAATGAAAGCAATGTTATCACTCCATGCCATTCAGCTGATGGTTGATATATAGATA
The DNA here is from genome assembly GCF_029017545.1 of Prosopis cineraria. NCBI lineage: Eukaryota > Viridiplantae > Streptophyta > Magnoliopsida > Fabales > Fabaceae > Prosopis > Prosopis cineraria. The sequence goes on along the minus strand of NW_026555339.1, from coordinate 800,404 downwards.
AAACATTTCTTTTGGGGTCAAAAAATAGCTGAGGTGCATAAGTTGGAAAATTAAAAATATTTCCTTGCTAGCCTTCAACTTGGGCGTAATGTTATTGTGACTGTGCAGGATCGGATGTCACGCAATGACGACCCTAACGACTATGTCGTGGTTGACCCCCTTTTGGAGAAGGGAAAAGAGAAGTTCAATAAGATGCACGCCAAACAAAAAAGACGAGAGCGAGAGTGGGCTGGCAAATCCCTTACTTGATCTTGTATGCACACCACCATGGCTATATCAGACACATCATATGCTCTTTAAGTTCTGGGATATTGGGTCAAGAGACAGTACAGTATTTGCACAATAGTTGGATGACTCTTGAAAAAGGCGAGGGAAATTTTGGTTAGTGTGAGATGTAGACTTTGACATGCCAATCTGTACAGCATCTTGTTAAATGTCTGTAATAGCTGCTTATGACTTGGGACAGATGGTCACATATTTTAGTAACTCTGCCAGCTATTTGCTGTCTTCACTTTTAGGACTCCTCAGTTCCTGATTTATACGGATCGATAAAAACAGTTTCAACTTACTAATGTCACAAAATTTTCTTCATCTTCACACCTTTACCCTCAATTAATGCTCCATCTATATTCATTGCACCCCCATTACTTTGAAAATCATCTTCTGAAACCCCAAAGTGAGAGTGAACAGAAGGAGGGGGAAAAAAATTAAACCACAAATAGAAAAGGAAAATTGAAAGGAAGAAACTTCCACAAGAGGCCGCCGCAGTTAGGTAGGGCAATAGAATTGTATTGAGAATTGAGTGGTGTTCAATGGTCCTCCCCGATGGTCCCATAATGTCACACTCTTTCTCAGTTTCACACTCACGCCTCTCTTTGTCCTGTCTCCTTCCTGCAAGTGCAAATTTTACCGGGAGCTTGACAGTTAAAATATTTAAAAATTGAATTGATAACAATTAGCTCCTCAATAAAATTTTATTTATAAAGTTATAAATAAAATTTATAATTGTTTAAATTGATTTTTTAACTCTTTTTAAAAAAAAATTTGTTGAAAATCTACTTATCATTAATTCAATTTTTTGGGGACTTAGCTGTCATTCTTCTTGTTTTATTTTTAAGCTGCTTTATTCTATTAAACAATTGATACAATTAATTATATATATATATATATATTTTTTAAAAAAATATTTTCACTCTTAACAACTTGCAAATATCATATTATTGGATGATTATTTATTTACCATATTTTAATTCAAAAAATATAATTACAGAGAATAAAACTAAATTTAATCATACTTTGTAATCCGAACCAGTGACCCTAATATTAGTCATGTTTTGGTAATCGTTTTTTAAAGAAATGAAATGCAATGAATCTTTAGAATCGATTTTTCTTGATTTTTCCATCAGCTTGTTTATCACTGCTTAAATTCAATTGTTATACAAGGGAAGTAGAATATAATTATTCTTTCTTCATCAACTATAGCTGTTCGCACAAATAATAAAAACGTGTTTTTTTTTTTAAGGTTCCAAATAATGGATAACCAGCAGCGGGAATATGAGGAAAAGAGAGAAAGGAGTGGAGAAATTCTTGCATGTTGCTGGAAACTTGGAACGCCTAATAAATATTCATTCCAAGGGAAACAATCTAAATGATGACAATTTGATTTAATTATAGATACAAAGAAGTTGGGATTAAAAAACTTATAAATTAAAGTTTATATAAATTTCAGGGAGTCGGATATTTATTACACTTATAAAATAATAGATAATTAAATGCTGGGGTGGTTAACTAATCATCGCCCCACTCTATCTCTCCCTATTTATCACTATCTTTTTAGTATGTATATGTATTTTTTTTATTAAAAATAATTTTATTTAAGATACAATTGAATATTAATTTTTGGCAAATTTTAAATCTTGATTTATTGCATTATCAGGAAAACGAGCTCTTTTAACAAGATTGAATCTCGTTTATCTATTCACCACTAATTGATAAATGAAATGATGGTAGATTAATGGTATTTATTGGTGAGAATCCTACTCAATAATGCTAATTGATTATGATCTCATAATGCTATTACCAGCATAGAATAATCAATACCAAATTCTTCCACGAATCTAATACGTGTATGCGTTTATTTTATTCATCATATATAATCAAAAGTCGTTACTTTGTCTGAACTTAACTGCATACATGAAGCTGTCGTGACGCCAAGTCAAATCAAATAAAAGAATTACTTGTAACAAATGATTTTCTAAGTCCTCTTGATGCTGTTGTGTTCACACTTCACTTCAGCAAAGTACTATTTCATTTTACTTTTCAGACAAATACATTCACGTCGTAATCACGACTAGTTAAAATCATTTTCCTGTTCTCAAAATCTGAAAAAAAAAAAAAATTGGACAGGAAAACACGATTACAAATTTAAAAAAATTATAATTAATATATTTGACAAAAAGGAAAGAGATATGAAAGAACAGTAAAATAGAAAACAGAAGAAGATCCAAAGTTATAATAATGTTAGAGCTGGATCAGACCGATCATTTCAACTGATTTAACCAAAATCTGGTCATAAGTTTAATCCAATTATAGGAGAAAATTGATGAATTTAAGAACAATAAAACCAATCAAAATCGGTAGAATCGGTAGAAAAACTGGTTGAAATACTCCTTATTTTTTTTATTTTTATAAATTATAATTCGAATTTATAAACTATAATTTAAATATATTTATACCTAACAAGCATTGATGAGTGAGTAAAAAATAAATAAAATGAAAGAAAAATATACATAGAACATGTATATATGTATATGTTTTAAAGCTATAAGTTAACAATTACGAAATAAGTATGTATATTTTGAATTAAAATGATGAAATATTGATGTATATTATTTTTTTTATTTTTTATTATTTTTAAAATTTAACAATTAATTTACATTATTACATATAATTCATTACTTTTATTTTAAGCATAAATTATTTAAAATATATTAATTTATTTGTAACCAGTTAAATCACAATTTAAATCATGATTTGATTATTAAATCATGAATCAATACTTCCTCAATTAATTTAATGATTAATCCAATTTTCTTAACATTCATTTGTAATTGTCATAAGTCATTTAAATTTGGGTTCGCGCCCTTTTTTATATGGCTTATCAGGGGTTAAGCCCAAATTTTTCTCGTCTTCATCATCTACAAATAAAACATTAGATTTCTCGAATGTAAATATACTTGTTAAAGATAGAGATAGAGATTCAATATCAATTACTTTTATAACTTTTTTTTCATCACCTACAATGAATATTAACTAAATTATGTCATTATCAATCAAATATGTGTGTGTGTGTGTAAAAATTTGAATTTTGATTGATGAATGTGAGTTGTTTATATTTTTAAATATGTTGTTTAATTTTTAAAAGAGTGTGAGGATTTTAATTTTTTTTTAATTTCAAAATATTTTAATTAATTCTTAATTTTATTTTAATTTTGTAGAACAGAACTTTCGGGCTTGACCCTGAGCCTTTTATATAAGAGCCAAGCCTTAAAAAAATGACTAAAAATGGAGAATTAAGTTCAAGAGCCTAGACCCTTAAAAGTTAGGTCCGCTCATATTCTCAGCTCTAATTGAGAGGGGAGATAAGGGCCTTGGGGGAGGGGAGCATCTATTGATTATTATTATTATTTTTTATTTTAAATTAAAAATTTAAACTATAAAAGATAAATTTAATATTAAATAATCTGAATCAACATTTATATTATCCAATTAGTATATAATTTTATGGAGTCAATTTGTTTTTTGACTGTACAATGCCAAAATAAATAGCACATCACTTCTTACCACATTAATAAAAGTTGCATTTATTGGCATTAAATTAAAAATTAAAGAAAGAAAAATTTAAATCAGACATAATTTATTTTTGTCATAGGTATATTCAAATCTCAGAGCCCATCCTTGAGGACGAGAATTTCCCTATTTCCTTGGCATCCTTCATTGGAAAAGTGGAAGGAACAAATGATAAATTAATAGAGAGGTCCTCTGTCCCATCTTTTAAATGATATTACAAACCATTTTCATTAAGACTAATAACGAATTTGAATTGGATTAATAATTTTAATTCACTCATTCAATAAGTGTCTTCATAATAGCTACTATTAAATTTTGACAAGATCTCAAAATCATCAAAACACATTTCTCTTCAAAAATTTTTTTTTAAAAGACTTCACAATCAGAATAATCCTCAAATCCAACACTTTCTTTAAAAATTTGAGATTTAATATCTTTTAAGTATCATATAACAAAAATTCCTAAGTCGTTCGATGTTATCATGTCGTGCAACTCCACTCACGAGAGCAAAATTCACTAACAAAGGTTGGTAATTAGAGATATATTTTAACGTATATAATTATCAATATATTAGTAAGTGTTAACATATAAAATATGAAACCATCCTCCAAAATATAGCGCAGCCTGGTTTACTCCAAACTCCGTATAAAAAAAGGCAGCCGCATTTTTGTTTTCTAGTTATTATATTTTTTAGTTGGGAACACACCTAGTTATTATATTTATAGCATATTAAAAACACAAGGATTCGTCGTTTTCTGAATATGGAACTCGCGTTCACACTGCGGTTTCACACCATATAATCATGAGCTTGGAAGGTGAAACTGAACGCCAAGCGAAGACGACCTCGTGCTTGAGTGAGCTGTGTTCCAACTTGCATCTTCGTTTTCCGTCTCTTGGTGTCTTTCTATGTATGAAGCTCCAAACTTTTGCCGACCCACAATCCATCTCTCACATCCATACCTTGCTTCACCCTTCTTTTCATCAAATGAATGCCGACACCTCCGGGAAACGGCGCCGGAATATTCAACGACCTCACGACCCCGATGACGGGTCTTCGACTCAAAGCGAAGGAACTCAGGAGAAGAACGAATTGAAAGGTATTCTCACTTTGCTTCCATTGCCGGACGATCATGGAAAGAAGCAGGATGGTGACGATGACCTCGACAAGTTCTCCTCCACCGAGGACGAAAAACCGAGTCTCAAGAAGAACGCAAAATCCATGCCAGAATGTAACTCCTATCTTCATGACGATCACGATGAATTAGAAAGGACAGAGCGAATTCGTAAGAGAAAGAAATCCCGTGGGGCAGCTTTTGATGTACCAGAGCTCAAATCCGGAGCAGCAGATAGTGGGCTTCACTACCAACGTAGGCTATGGGTGAAAGATCGTTCAGGAGCTTGGTGGCAACAATGTAGCCACCCTGATTTTCCTGAACAAGAGTTCAAGAAAGCGTTTAGGATGGGAAAAGCTACTTTCGATATGATCTGCGAGGAGCTCAATCCCGCGATCGCGAAGGGAGACACGACACTGAGAAATGCAATTCCTGTAAGGCAAAGAGTGGCTGTTTGTATGTGGAGGTTAGCCACGGGTGATCCTCTTCGTCTTGTATCACAGAAATTTGGTTTGGGCATATCAACTTGCCATAAGCTGATTCTGGAGGTCTGTACAGCCATAAGGTCGGTGCTGATGCTCAAGTATTTGCAATGGCCTGATCAAGTTACGCTAAGCAACATCAAAGCTGAATTTGAATCCATCTCAGGGATACCCAATGTGGTGGGGTCCATGTTCACCTCACATGTCCCAATAGCAGCTCCCAAGGTTAATGTTACAGCTTATTATAATAAGAAGCAGACAGAGAGGAATCAGAAGACTTCGTATTCAGTCACAGTTCAGGGTGTTGTTGACCCAAGAGGAGTATTTACAGATGTTTCTGTTGGATGGCCTGGTTCTATGTCTGATGATGAGGTGCTACAGAAATCTGCACTCGGTGAAAAGGCTAACGGAGGACTTCTGAATGGTATGTGGCTTGTTGGGAGTTCAGGGTATCCTCTAATGGATTGGGTTCTCGTGCCTTACACTCAGCAGAACCTGACATGGACTCAGCATGCTTTTAACGAGAAGATTGAAGGGATTCAAAAGGTTTCAAAACATGCTTTTGCCAGATTGAAAGGAAGGTGGGGTTGCCTGCAAAAACGGACAGAGGTGAAGCTACAAGATTTGCCTCTTATCCTTGGAGCGTGCTGCGTTCTGCATAATATATGTGAATTTAAGAATGAAGAAATGGATCCTGAGCTCAAGGTTGACCTTGTAGATGATAAGATTGTGCCACAGGTTGCTTTGAGATCAGAAAACTCCATGAAGGCTAGGGACCTAATTGCTCACAATCTTTTACACCATGGCCTTGCTGGCACTTCTTTTCTGTAGTTTCGTTTGTTTTTCTACAGTGATACTGAAGTCATTTATCATTATCTTTTTATTTGGTCAAAGTCATTTATCATTACTAGAAGGGGCTTTGTGAAAGATTTGCTCGCACCTTCACCAGCTGTATGTTTGTAGTCTTAATGGAGCGCTAAGTTATGTGTAAAATTCCCAGACTAGAATCCTATAGTTCCATCTAATGACAGAAGAGAAGCAAGATATGTTGAATTATGTAGAATATTCCCTTGCCCCATCCTTCGCTTTCCATGGATTCTTTTGCAGTATAATGAAATCTTATGAGCAAAGATAACCACAGACATGCTTCTGCGTACGTGAGGGAAAAAAGAGAGACATGCTTCTTCTGTATGCATTGGCTTGACGATGCAGAGGTTTTATATTCAGCCACACGAAAGTTCACTAACTTTGTCTCGTTTCGTAAGTAGGAGGCCAGAAGAGCGAGGAACACACTCAGGTATCTTCATTCATAGTGCTTCTCGTTGACCTTGTCAACAACAAGATTGACCTTATAAATAACATCTCTCTGCGATAAATGCTTTGGTTTGCTGAAACATGACGGAGCAGTAGTTCAAGATTTTAAGATTTTCTGCGAGGTATATAATTGTATGTTCTTCATTGCTAAATTATACGCTAATTGTTTGTCCCAAAAAAAAAAAACCATATGCTAATTATGTACCATCACATATTTTAAACATTCAATTATATGGGAGATTTAATCCAATTTGTCAAATCATCTAATTAAATTGTTGGCATAAGAAATGTTGCAGAATCAACCCGGATTAATCGGATTAAGTATTTGCCCTGTACAACTCTGTGTTGGTATTATTATTTTTGGCGGCAAATTGCCATGAGCTATTCTGTGATACATTCTACGAACAGATGCCTTGTCCTTTTTCCAAAAAAATTATGTTAAATTAATCCATCGGCAAAAGCGAATAATCGTTAACAAGATGTTAAATTTCTCATAATTGAAGTCTCAATTGTCTTGTTTTTTAAACGCTTCCAACAAAATTTAGAATGTTTAGTTGGGTTTTTAATAATAATAACAATAACAACATTTTAAAAAATAATATTTTTATCAATTTGAAAAGATACTCTAAATAGCTTCTAAAGTAATTAGGTGCATTATTGATAAAAATTAATCAAAAAGAGAAAATAGTGATAAAGATACACAAAATATAAAAATATTATAAATTCTAAAAATCACTGAACAATATCAGGCCAAACGATAAGACCGAGCAATAAATATTTTTTCATGATTGTAACCTCAAACCCTTAAACTTGACTGCTCAGGAGATTTTTAAAATTTTTCTTCTTGAAATTTAAACTTATTTGCGTAAAATCGTTTTCGCAAAACCAACAAAAAAAAAATTATAGAATATCTCAAAATAACTACAGTTCCAATAACATAAAATGTTGTTTGGATGAAAGCTTTTTGAAACCCTTTTTACAACACGCAAGCGTGACGGCATGTATCATAGCGCGAGTTTGCATGTAACTACTATATTCTTATTATCATTCCACTTTCCATATTTGCAATTTGGATTTGTGAACTAAGGCTCTTTTTTCCCCTCAAAAGCTGACTTCCCTGGCAAAGTGATCAAAGCATTATCGTGGAAGGAAAGAAAATTAGCATGGCCTTTTAGCTATGTTCCCCCAACTCCATTAAGAATGTGCCAAAAGAACGTTAGGATGTAAAGAGATGACATTAGATTATGACAGTTACATCAGTCAAGCCAAGGGGGTTCACAACTAGGCACGTCAAGTGGCAAGTCACTACAAGTGCATCTGCAATGCACTTGATGCCCAACCATAAAGCTAGAATACCGAGGATCAGCGGTTGCTTTGGGGCTAATTATCTGCATACATTGGAACAAACCCTTTTAATCTTCCATTTACTATTCAAACTACCCCCAGGCTTGGGAGCGAGATGAGAACACCATAGAAATAAATTACAGTAACATACTCTGAAGATGATAATGCATAAAGTGATTTAGGGACAAAATAAGACCCGACTTCGAAAGTGCAACTCCTCAAATTGTGAACATGGTAAATGTCCACATCCTACATGGACTAAAAACTAAATGATAATGCCAATTTGATCGTCAATAGATTCAGCTTATAAACATGCCATAACTACCATCCATATATTTCTGCATTTACCACCCAAGCAAGTGATCTAATTCTGGAATCCAAGAGCAGATTTCCCAAATTAATATAGTTAATCTTGACAATATCAAACACGTTCCCATCCCATAATAGCCATTCCAATCAGCGTGGCACAATAAGGAGCTGCTTACCTTGATCAGGGGGTGGACGGAAAGGAAAGTGAACAAATTGGATTCTTAAGGTCTGCGATTCAGGTTTTTTATCATCAAACTTGTAGCCTGCAGAAAATATCACATTCAAGTAAATGACTAATATGTCGCACAAATGTTACATGATAAAGCATCTTTTACTTTAAACGTAATATGACAAAGTTTAAGCACTGGTTGTTAGTGTAGCGGCCACTAGTATAAATATCAGCAATTATACTTAAATGAGCATAAAATCAACATATATTTATAAAATGTGTTTTTCCTTCTTTTTTTTGGTGGCGTGAGAGGTGGGGAAGGGTGGGGGCTTCTGTTGACCAAGAATGAAAAAATAAACACAGGTATAAAAGACCCATTCAAAACATAAAGAAAGAAAGGAGGGGGAAAAAAGCCACTGCCAATGGATTCACAGACATCAAGAGAATTTCCATTCTCAGTTTCTCTCATAAATAATGTCAGAGAAAATAACCACAACACAGAAAATATTTTGCTCTCCGAAGGACAGATCTCAAATTACAATTACAATCATAATACAGAAAGACCTTACCTTGCAGAGCCTCCATAGCAGTGAGAGCACATTTGGAATCAGTGAACTCTACAAAGCACAAAACGGAAGCCTTGTCTCCACTCTGCAGTATGGTTGATCATCTTAAAAACTAATAAATATTAATTGACCATATAAAGAGAAATATTATAGGTTAACCCCACGTTATAATATAATTAGAACCTATAGCTATGCCATGAAACGTGGCGGAGGGAAAAGTCTATAGCTCACAGCGCATAATAATCATTTTGTCATGTCCCATTATATCAAAGGTATTCTTTTCCAAAACAGAATATTAAAAATCCATATTATTCCAATCACATTTCACACATATATAACTTGAATAAGAATTTTGCAGAGAACTCAAGGCACATGAGTATCATGATCTGCAACATTTTTAAATCTCAAAGTAAACCAGAAATAGCTACAAGCCAATGGTAGATGAAAATCCACAGAGAATATACAATTCAATCTCATTATTATTTGAGCCTCTTATTCAAAGGAAAAATCTTGATTAGTACACTTACACGTCTGGGTTCCTTGTGAACAACTCGGATATCCTTATAGCCAATAAAGGGGCGGAAAAGATCTGTAGATATGAATCAAGGCTAATAAAGAATAATGAAAAGAAAATTAGTGAAATTTCAGTTACTTCCACTTTCATTTCCATAACCTTGAAATGGGACATCATTTGTCTAGGAAATGTTTCTGTTATACCATAACTTAAAAATCATGGCTAGAAAAATAATATAGATCCAACAAGAATCCAACTTCCAAGAACTTCCTATTGATTCATTATCAATACTCCAAGGAGGCAAGTAACGGAAATAAAGAGAAGATACACAAGTAAATATGCAGCAAAGGATACGGCCAACTTCCCTTCTAGTACAGTCACTCGGAAGTCCCCCAACAAATATAATGTTTGAATCCCCTGCTGAATTTGGGAGAGCATTGTATGTACTTTTTAATGCTGATCTTCCATTAGTTATATCAGGATCTCCTGGGCTGATCCCTTGTGAGAGATCTCGTTTTTTCCTTATTAGATCAGAATATTCATGAGATGCATAGCCCTTTGTGTGATCTCCCACACCATTATCAATACCATATGAACCAGTGTGAAACGAGTTTGTCTGCACGTGGTCCAAGAGAAAATTTTAACTCACATTAATTTCACGTGAACTAAATATTAGATTGTCTAAAGGTTTTACATCTCCATGTAGGTAATCTGATCCGATGCCCTGAAAATCTGTCAAGCTCGATACATGAGGAGAAGCCAATGATGGTGCTTCAGATGGCATATAACCAGCAAAGCTACTCCTTGGAATGCTTGCTGATACAACCAAAGAAACCAGACAAAACGTTATTTTTGTGACCAATAGTAAAATACAGTACAAAAGGACAGGCAGCTAGAAGTCACAAGGTCAGTGTCCAGAAAATTTCAGCATTAAAAATAGTCTTCTGTAGGTTGAGAGAGTATGTATAGAGTACTTTCCAACTAATGTAAACATGGTGAAAAGAACTTGCTTTGGAGGGAGATGGATGAAATTACTGGGCAGAAGAATGTGTTTCGGATGTTAGACTCTATAATCGGTGATTGATTCCTTGAAAAAAAGTAATATTATATTAAGGATTTAGTTTGGCTTTGAACCTACAATAGAAACAACCCCTCCACCAACCAAAACAAAAAAAAAAAAAAATCCATTACCGGTTTCTAGTTAAGAAAAACGTAACTACCTTCAGGTAGATAAAAATCTGTAACTTTCACCAGTTTTTCTTTTGACTCAGGTATAAACTATAATATTTTCTATAATAAAACTCCCATCAAGATTAACATATAACACTGCTTTTCTGAGTTTGCTACCGATATGAGTGATTATTTTGAGAGCAAGCGCGAGCTTTCAGACTGCAGTAGCACAAACCAAAAGAAGACACCGAATAAGAGTCTTGCTATTCAAGATTAAATAAACACTTCTCGCATAGCAACTTGAATATTAACTTTCTAGGATCCTAACAGTAAGGCTTTCTACGAACGAGAGGCAGCAAAAATTTCTCATAACCACAAGTTAAATATTACCACCGGGGAAAAAAAGTAACACTCAATCACAGGCATTGCTAACAAAATGATGCTTCCAGAATCATGTTGACCGTGCTTTTAAATTTAAATTAGAAAAGCCTGGTAGTACAACCTGGAGATAGCATTGTTCAGCGGATCTAAAAACGTGGTAATTGGTAGACAAAAATATAGATTCTGGTCAATTCAGAACTACAGGTCGGAACGACTAGTGAACTCCACTAGCCAAGTGACCGTGGAAGGCGCACTAAAGACTATATCAGGCTTCTTGAATGATTTCTATTTCCCCTCCCCAACTGACACTCACTACGAACTTGAAGGTTTCATTTTTTTTATGCCGCCGGTTTCCTATTGATATCAACGGCACCGTATCTAAATTATGGAATTATCATTGTCAATACCTGGGTCTGGGGGAGTGCCGTATCTGCTGTAGTAGGGATCGGCCATGGACGATGTCTTAGTGTGCGTCCCTCTTCTTCCCTTGCTCTATCAGCCTGTATTCCCTAATCGATTTCGATGTTCCTCCTTTTCGCTTTCTTCGCTGCCTCGCGCTCTGAACTCGGGGGCTTCTGGTAACTACTCCGGGGGGAACCGGAACTGAGTTCGTTGCACTCCTGCCTCTCACATCGTACAATTAATTTACCCTAAATTTGTGATTAGTTTTAAAGTAATTAGAGGAAAAGTTATTACTCACTCCGATACTATTTATAAATCATTTTTATCAATCTCATCAATACCAATACAATAAAAGTACAAGGAATAAAAGTAAGTAAAATTCCAAACATACCCCTATATAATAAATTTAAAAAGTAATATTCTGTTGCTTTTTCTCTCTCATAAAGGGTAATTTTAGAAATATCTCTCAAATATTACCTAAAAAGACGCACCATGACTTATAAATAGGACCAAATATATCTTTTAAAATGAGACTTATAAATGAGACCGAAGGGAGTATTTTATTTTGAATGGTGAAGTTTTCTCGTAAGCATGCATAGATAAACAAAGGCTAAGTTATACTTTTTTCATAAGTATGTGTCCCAAAAGTCATATAACATTTAATAATATTTTATTAATATTTTAAAATTTAATATAAAAAATTTGTGATGAAAAATAACAATGTTAGAATTAAAAAAATTTAAAAAATATTTTATAAAATTAAAAAATTAATATAAAATTTTATATAAAATTGAGAGATAAAAAATATACTTTAATCATAAATGAGCATATATTAATTGAAAAATGGTAGATAAAAATATATATGTAAATATAATTATTTTTATTCTGCAAATTTATAAAATAAAAAAAAATCTATGCAACTCACCACTCCTTTTGAGGTTTGGTAAGTTGTTTGATTTAATTAAATAATTGTTAAAAAATTTGTCATAAAATATTCAAAAAGTATAAAATATTAATTTTTTGGAAGAGACATTAAAAATAAAGAGAATTAATTGTGATGATTGTTTTAAAATTTTTGAAAAAAATATATCTTGATAATTTTAAAATATCAATAAAATTCATTGATCATAGACGAGACACTTATTAAATGAATGTATTTAAGTTATATGTCGAATATTCAATAATCTCTAATCATTTTTCACTGTGTTCTAAGCTAAAACATTGTCCAAGAAAGAGATAAATGTTTACCATGTCATGTTTAGTTGTTAGTGTTTTTTTTCCTCTCCAAATTTAAGCAGATTGAATTCAAGGACTTGCTAAGGTCAAGACATGCACCTCCAAATTCAAAAGATCTTACAAAGACACTCATATATCACTTACTAGTAAGGTCATTATATTAATAACAAGATGTGAATTCATGATTTATAAGTTATTAGCAAAGACTTTACCAACTTAACTAACTTTCAGTAGTTAATTGTTAGTGTTTCTTACTAATAAGATTGGGTTTAGCAGAAGGAGAAAACTTATATATTCAACGTTATGTACTTAATACATTTGTATTCAATTAAATTATAATGTCCGGATCTTTTATAGATTATTTATTCTATAATAATTTTTGATTATTGATTAAACTAATATATTAAAATTTACATATCATAATTTGATTTGATAGAAGTATGTAAATTATATAAGACTAAGTATATAAGCCTCACCTTTAGCAGAATAAGCTAATCTCTCACATATATTTCAAACAAAGTTGCTTTTAATAAAAATACAGCTATTAGCAATCAGAAAATTAATAGTACCACTTATAACAAGTGGGATGAGGTGGTGAAATTGTTGGATGAATTTACGTACGCACACATACATATAAACACGTGGATAGAAGAAGCAAGCATTTATCTAGCAAAATAATCCGAAACATTCACACGCTAATCAATTATATATTTTTGTATTTTTTCACAGTTAACATCATTTGATTTTGTCTAACTGGCAAAAAATAGCTACAGATTACCTTACAGTATAATATTATCCTTGCCATGATATCCTCAGGTACGTGATTAAATTTTAATTTTTGAAGCCCGAATTAGAGGGACTTGAAAATATTACATTTAACTAAAAAGACCAGGTCAAGATTAATACCTCCATGATCCACCCTTAATGTTCAAAATGTGAAAGTGGAGAAAGTGATTATAAATGTGGAAGAAATATTTTTTAGTTGAAAATTATAAATGGGGTTAATAAAAATGCTCTGTGTGCAAATTAACTAATTCTATGGGATGATCATTTTTATTTTAGAGTGTTGTCTAAAAATTTCCTCTCATGCCAACTTAATTAATAGATGACATAGGATTTGAAAATCTAAATCTTTTTTCAAATCATGTTCAAGCCTCTTGAAATTTTACTAGGTGTTTGGTTTTATGTTCACATTCTATAACAATTCATTTACAAGAAACATGAGAGTTGATTGGATTTGACAAAAAACACATTCAAAGTGAAATTAGATAGACTTTTAGTTTGGAGATAAACAATGAAAGACAGATTTACACATATTTGAGGATATAGGCAATTGTCACCACAAATTTGTGACACCTTACATAAATATGAATTGATTTTTAATTTGCCTTTGTTAATATGCCAGTTTTAAACCCACTAATTAAGGAATGAATAAGGGAAGAGAAAGAAAAAGGGAGACGAAAGTAATAGTCACTTAGCTCCAGGTGGAGAGTTGTTGTGAAGAATTTGTGAAAGAAAATATAAAGTATAATTAAATTTAAAATTTTAAATTTAAAGTATTAGGAGGAGTGAAATTGACAAAAAGATCATGAAAATTTACAACAGTGGATAGCAAGAGAGGATTGGGATTTATATTTTTAGTGGAATCTTTTTTTTAATTTTTTTTCTAGATTTTTACTAAAATAATTTTCATAGTTTAAAATAATATCTTTATATATTCAATTTATTGTTTAATATCTTTAGCAAATCAAATTATCATATATGGTAGGGATTTCATTATTATTTAGGGTTAAGTATAAAAATGTCATTGATGTTTTTTCTAAAGTATTTTTTGATATAATTTCGCCCCAATTAATATAATCTCAGTTAATGTTTGACCGGATTGACTATTAACTTAATAAATTTGACCGTGAAATGCTATGTTGGCATGCCACCGGACGTTCACACTGCTTTTCCCCGATTAGCTTCCTCCCTCTCTCTCTCTCTCTCTCATCCATCAGAATCTCATCTAAACCCATCTGAATTTTGTTCGAGAAGGGTTCAACGTTTAGTGCTCGATTCAAATATTTGGGATTTAGTCATTGTTCTAGAAACCGAAGCCAAAGCCTTGATTTGGCTCAAGCAAGAAAGGTTCGTTGATTTTTGATCTGGGTTGAGATCAAGATGGGTTCGCCTTGATTTAGAGTCAGAAGCCAAAGCCTAGATTTGGCTCGACAGAGACAGATCGAGACAGAGTTAAGGAAAAGCTCGCGTATTCTGGTTCACAATCACATTGTCGCTACTAAACCACTCGGAGAGGCTTAGTTTAGGCTTCTTTGTCGACATTAATGCTCGGTCTTACTCTGGTTTTCTTGTAACGAAGGTGAGTTGGGTTCTTTCACTCGGTCTTACTCTCCCGATCTTGAACGATAACAGAGTGGGTATCAACAAAAGAGAACTCCGGATTTGCAAGCTTAAAGCTTTTCTTAGGGTTTTCTCTCAAGCCGAATGCATTCTCACTGCTGCCCAGGTTTGTTTGGGATTCAATAGGTTTGATTTAGTTCACTTGGTTTTTGCGTTTGATCGACAATGATTTGTGGGTTTGATCAATGTTGGATTGTTGAGGAAGAAAATGCAACTTGATCGACGCTAATGATTGTTTGATTTATGGGTTTGATCTGTTTCAGTGTTTCTCCTTTTATTTCTTTCCTTCTCGCTGCTGCCCAGATCTGTTTGATGATCCACGCTGACGCTAATTTACGGGTTCATTCATTAAGTTTTGTTGGGTTCAAATTTTTGTTTTGCTTTATTGTTCTTATCCTGTGTTCTTCATTTGATGGGTTTGATTGTTCTGGCTTGATTGTTATTCCCTTGTGTTCTTAATGTGCTGGGCTTGATTGTTCTGGCGTTTCTGATTGAGGAAGGGAGGAAGACGAACAAGATTTGGGTTTGGAAGAGGGAAGTGGAAGGGGCAGAAATGCAGAATAGAGCGGTGGTAAACGTGGAAGGCTGGAGGCTAATGTGGCAAGCCAGCTAAACAGCTCACGATCAAACTTTTTGACTTAACGGAGAACACGGTCAAACCCTTACCGTAGGGTGAGATTATACTAATTTGAAAAATATTAGGGGTGAAATTGCGCTAAAAAATAATTTAGGATATGAGGTGCATCTGATTGATAACACGGAGGACTTTTTTGTTCCTTAACCTTATTATTTAAATTAAACAAATAGTTAGTGTTCAAATCTCCACTCTTGCACGTTTAATAAAACCTATCTTTTATGATTACATATACTAGCAAATTAAATTTCGTTATCAACAAAATATATAATGTTTGTGTCTCACCTAAAATAATTTTGCCTCCACTGGCCCAACTCCTAGGCATGCTCTTGGAGTAATGACTCAATTTTTAGAAGGCTTGTTATTAACTAGCTTTCTCGTCCAATAATGTATATAATTTTTTCTTCCTCGTGTGTAATTAGTATGACTTGTTATGTGTTAAAAATTTAAAGTTGGATAACCATAAGTGATCACTGTAACAAGTCAATAATAAGTAGTAAAAATACTTCAAAATGCTTGTTGAATACAATACTCGATACTATTTGCAAAATTTAATACAATGAAATAAAAAAAAAAATCGACATTCTTAAACAAGCTTATAACGTCAAATAGGTGAAAGCGGAACTGATGTAGGTGAAAAGGGGATGAACAGGAGTTGAAATTTACAATACAGTGTTTTATACATTTAAATCCCAAATACTAGCCTATACCTACCAATGTTGGCGTATTACGTGTAAAACTTTTATGCCCCTCATAGTCTCAATTTCACTAAACTTTTTGTCGAAAGTTTGTAGTTCATAAAGTCCAGGAGACAATTGAGGGTAACGATGGTCATCAGTGGCAAGTACGGCATGCAATTAAGCTTCTACCCGAGGATTGGCAAATCAAGGTGAATTATACATGCAAGGAAAACAAGTGTGTCAATTGGATTGCAAAATCTGACTTGAATCTATGTGTTGAGCGTAAAATTATTTTTGAACCTCCTAGAGGTTTCATTGAATGGTTGTATTGAGATAAAAGGAATTATAATGATCCTAGTTTACTTTTTAGTTAAATAAGAGTTTGGACTTTGCCCCATTTTTGATAAAAAAAAGGAAAAATATAATTTTTTATTTTTGTATTTTGTTCACGTTTTTTTATTCTTATACTGTTGTATTTCATTATTTTTAATCTTTTTATGGGCAAAGTATAAGGACTTGAAAAGGATTGAAAATAATAAAAAATAAAAGTATAAAAACTTAAAATATTAAAAAAAATAAGAATTAAAAGTAAAATGTAAATAAAGTTTAAGAATTAAAAGTCATGTTTATTAAAAAAAATTTATGCCCCTCAAATGTGCGCTCTCATGGTGTGATAAGTCGTGTGTACAATACTTTTCCTCAGTTATTTTATCGGCCTCAGTTTAAAAATCACACCACAGACCCAGACAGAAAAGAATCCCTGCTGAACGTTAAATACACTAACGATCTGAACGGCGAAAGAAGCCACACAACACTGATCCGCGGAGACCAGACGAAGGTTAAGATAAAATTGGGCAAAACGTAGTTTCCGATTTATCATGGGGGAAAATCTCGTCTTAGAAGAAAGAAAAGGTTTGGCCAAAACATGGAAAAGGGCACGTGGCCTGGCACTTTCTTTTTTAGAAATATATCAATTAAATGGGAAAACGGCGAGGATAAAACTGGTACCCTCCAGATCTAGAAAAGAAAAATACATGCAAATACCGCGACAGCTAGCTAAGCATATCACTGGAACTTAACCCACAAAACAAGGATGTCTGAGCAGTGACAGCCAATCACAAGCCACAAAATTTAATAAGACCAACCACCTAACCAAGGAGAGTGGGCAGCACGGTCCAATCAAACCAAACAATGTGGGTCTTTCCTCGTTGTTTTCATGTCCTAAAATGCGAAAATGTCATTTATGATCTGACAGCGACACTTTCTCTCACCGCAACGCAATGTGTCGCACGCTCACACTCCCGCGCGTGAAGCCGTCAACCCTTCGCCAGATACGTTCCTGATTAATCCATTCCAGTTTTTGCTATCCTATGCGATCATCCACCCCTATTCGTAGGACCTCAAACCACGTTTCGCCACGTATGCACACAGTGAAACTCCCAAAGCATCATCACGTACGTCGCTGGCCAGGAGGACGCACGAGAATGGTGGCCGGTGCATCGGATAGCGCGACGTGCTACATTTGGACTGAATCTTTACCATTTTTAATGCTTCTTCCTTCGCATCATCCCCTCGTTGCTGCAATAAGAGCTCCAGAGTGTTTTTAGAGACTGAAAGCGAAACGCTGTCTGTGGGTGATAGAGAGAGAGAGAGAGAAGCGGAGGCTTTTGGGGGCTTATAGATACACCTGCAGTGACACATTATCACCCACGTTCAGAGTGGCTGCCTGGGCCTGAGAGCGAGGCAGAGAGATGGAGGATCTGGAGGAGGAGGAGAAAATAGAGGAGGAGGTGCTGGGGTCGAGCTTGACCATGGAGAAGGTTGCGGCGGCGAAGAAGTTCATAGAGAATCACTACAGGAATCAGATGAAGAACATCCAAGAACGCAAGGAGAGGTACTTGTGGGGAATTATTTGTCGATTTTCTTGTGATTGTTGAGTAACTGTAACTCTGGGCCCGAGAATTTCTGGTATTCGGAACTAAAAGCGCCCGTTAATCGTGCACAATGCAAATTGACTGGCAGATCTTTCTATTCAATCACTTTTCAACCTTCCCAGCTGTGGTAGATGAAGTAATCTAGGTATAGGAAACAGTAAGTAGTAGTTGTACACTAACAACTGAGAACTTCTCAGTCTCACTTCAATTGGTCCCAGTATAGCTATTAGGTTTAATGACTCAAGTTATCCATGCACTGTTTTAAGGCCAAGAGATTCTGGAACACCGTACACATAAATGCATTTGATCCTGGAGATACGATGAAAAAACTTCATCTCCATAAATGGCGAGAATCAATTAGAGGGATTAACTAAAATTTCTCTGTTTGAATTTCAGGCATCATGAACTATCGTTTCTTCTCTTTTACTGCTTTATTTTAGTGATCCGCCGCATATGATCCATGTTCGGTCGATGGTTTGTTTTAAGGCTTACAGTCCTCAAAATACGGTGAAAAATTTCATCTCTATTGATTGAGAGACTCAAAAGCAGGGATCAACATGAATGTCTATGTTTGAATTTAAGGCATCTATACTATCATTTCTTCTCTTTTGAGGTTTGTTTTGTGATCCATCGTGCATGACCCAGATTCTTAATGATTATCCCCAAATTAGTAATCTGTTCCCTTTCTTCATTTGGTGTAATGGGTGCATGCATCGCATTGTCCATTAGATCAGTGAGTTGACACGCCAGTCCAATCTTCATGTTTTTTTCGCTAAACAAGTTTCCTGGAATAAAAATCTGTAAAATTAATTGACTCCCTTTTTTTAATGGCTGGGCATTTTGATCAGTGGCTATTTTGCCATCTTGTCGTATTTTTGCAGTAGAGGTCTCTAGGAGTATCAATTATCTGAGTTAAACTAATGCAATCAGTGTTGATCCGGTAAACGTTCACATCTCCATTTCAGTCCCCATATTCTTGATGCACTTACTTTTGAATTGTTTGATATTCTAAAGAGTTTGACATTTCCATTGTACCATAAGATGCTGTATGTTCAAAGAATCTTTTCAAAATTTCTAGTGAAACACCTTAATTACTCCCATCATATGGCACTCTCTTGGTTACCTAATAGCGTACACAGAGGATTGCACATATACCCTAAACATATGATCAAGTTAGAGTCATTTTAAATTTTGTTAATGGCATCCTTTAGTTCTACATCTATGCTATTTAATATGTAATGAGCTGTCTCATGAGCACCTAATGTGCTTATTTGATGGAAGGAACTGAATTGGCTAGGATTTAAAATTTGAAGTACAATGACAATTGGAACTAAATATGTATTTGAGCCAAGACGAAACAGAGACAAGGCCATGCTTGTTATGTAGACCAAGCATTCCCGTCTCTGTTATAAATTCAAAAATTAAAAATCGTCTATCACCTGCAGCCAGAAACAAGTTCCATTTATTTAAATTTCTAGTAGTTATAGTTGGTACCAACACAATATGATGCTTTTATTGAAAAGGAATGAGATCGTAGTATTAATGGACTTTCTCATTAGAGCTCTTCAGATAGACACTTGCAAAAATTGCAGTAATAAACATTGTAGTTAAGTTAGTTCTTATCCTAATAGGGTGAAACTACCTATCTCATCACCTTATGTTTTTGAGCTTCCTCAGAGATTGAAAAGATAAAAGCATAGAGCCACATATTTTCCCCTCTCTGATAGTTTATATTCATCAGTGAGTTATGGAAGATACGTTCTGTACGCAGAAAGTTTTCATTTGTAAATAACACGTGAATCATGGTTGTGCACAAATTCTTTTAGACAGTCTCTTGTGTGATGCATGTCACCAAGAGTTTTGGAGTTCCTGACACAATTTCCTTTGATTTTAGACGTTGTATTTTAGAAAGGAAATTAGCTTCCTCAGATGTGCCAACTGAGGAAAGGATCAACCTCATCAAAGATTTAGAGCGAAAGGAGACTGAATATATGCGATTGAAAAGGCACAAGATATGTGTTAATGATTTTGAGCTTCTAACCATAATAGGAAGAGGGGCTTTTGGCGAGGTAAGAAATGTTCCTGTCTTATGTATACGTGCAATATTTTTGTTGGATACACAAGTTTATCTATATTTTGTGCAGAGGTGGATGCTTTTTTGCATCCTTGTTATAGCAGTTATTTCAAGTTTTTCAGCTAACTTGTTAATTTACAGGTTAGATTGTGTCGTGAGAAGAAATCTGGAAACATCTATGCCATGAAAAAGCTGAAGAAAACTGAAATGCTCAAGAGAGGCCAGGTGAAATCTTTAAATAGATTGCATATACCTGAACTTAGGAATCATAATGGATGTATGATATGGTCTTCAATTGTAGATATGAATATAATTTGATATTCTACATGGTAATACCAATCATGTTGCATCAGTGTATTGGTCTATGTGTAATTCATTGTTAGGTCATGGTGTCCTTATTTTTAGTGTTTTTTTTTTGGGGGGGGGGGGTTTCATCATAGAACCTTAAATATTTACTTACACCCCACCCCAGCTTTTGTTAGATATTCATGTCGTAGGATGTCTTGCAAAATGCCTCTTTGTTGTTTTATATGCAAGACATCTTTTTTTTTTTTTTTTCAGGTGGAGCATGTTAGGGCTGAGAGGAACTTGCTGGCTGAAGTTGCCAGCCATTGCATAGTGAAACTTTACTACTCATTTCAGGATGCTGAGTACTTATATTTAATTATGGAATATCTGCCTGGGGGTGACATGATGACTCTGCTGATGAGAGAAGACACTTTAAGTGAGAGTGTTGCTAGATTTTACATTGCACAAAGTGTGCTGGCCATAGAGTCTATTCATAAACACAATTATATCCACAGGTTGACTTTTGCTGTATTTCTATTTTTTTCATTAATATAATTTGATTGGATCAGGTTGTGGGTCACTTTTTACGTGCTAAAAAATTATTTAAATCTTTATTGTCTGCTTTTTAGGGATATTAAACCAGATAATCTACTTCTAGATAAAAATGGTCATATGAAGCTCTCAGATTTCGGCCTTTGTAAGCCACTGGAATTTACTACCCTGTCTACACTTCATGAGAATCAGACCATGGATGATGAAAATTTATCAGAGCCAATGGACATTGATGGATGCATTCCTGATACGGACAATGACAGCAACTGGAGAAGTCCACGTGAACAACTCCAGCATTGGCAGATGAACAGGAGGAAGTTGGTATGTCAGAAAATTTATTAATATAGAAATGTTGAGATGTGGCAGATAATATGTTCTAAATTATGTTTCCGAGTAGAATTTTGCTTATGTCTCAAATATAGAAAACTAAAAAGTAAAGGAAAGTTTTGAATTCTGGAAACTGTGGATCCCTCATTTGGTAATGTAATGGTCTGCATTAAAATAATTCTTTATATAGTATTTGAAAGTACCTGCTCATGGCTGTTCATACCCTAAAGACTGTTAGGCATAAATTATAATACTTGTTGATGTGCATTGGCACATGGTTAATACTGCATTTGCTTTCATGTTCTCATATAGCTGTTAAGAAAAGGTCTTTCTGTTCTCACATTTCTTTTCCTTTTATAAGGCATTTTCTACTGTGGGAACACCAGACTACATTGCTCCTGAAGTGCTGCTGAAAAAAGGATATGGGATGGAATGTGACTGGTTAGCTTTTGACTATTTTTGTTAGCCTTGCAATCTATTAGTCTTGAAGCTCCACTATAGGGCGCATTTATTTTCTTCCTTATAAGGTGCAACTCTTCTTTGACCGGATACTATTGGTCTAACAATTAAAACTTGTAAAGCTTTAAATGAGAGTGATAATTATAAAACAAAATCTGCCTTCTTACTTTTCAAATGCTTGATATTTCAAAGATTTTTTTTTTTTTGTATATATTCTGTTGTTTCATGTGTACTTGCTTTCATATGGACAGGTGGTCGCTGGGGGCAATAATGTATGAAATGCTGGTTGGTTACCCTCCATTTTACTCAGATGACCCAATAACCACATGCAGAAAGGTAACAGGCCATGATAATTTTTAAATCGTGAAGTATGTTTGCATTTCGTTAATTGTTTGAGCACCTTTACAGCTTGGCACAATTTCCATTATGACTATGTTGAGTTAGGATAATAAGATTCCCAAGTTTCTAACCTCGTTGAGGCTGACATCCTATTAAAATCTATCTTGTGTAACTAATGAGATATATGATTAAGGCTTTTTCCTTGAAGAGCAATAAATTTTGTAATTAGTTTCAAGGAGATATAATCATCTTGTTGGTTAAATTAATATTAAAGAGACTAGACTTTTGGAAATAAGGAACTCACAGATTAGAGCTTGGATGTTTCTTTCCTTAATGAAATGAGACAAACCGGAGGAATTAAGCTTCACTGTTATTAAGAAAACTCTGAACTAACAAATGCTTGGCTTGGAGAGAGGGGGCTGCTGGCACCAAAAGGGTGTTCGAGCTATTACTGGCAGTTGAATGAAAGAAGTTAAGGAGTTACCCATAGGCGTTCAAAGTGGTAAGCTGAGAGCAGAAACCTACATGGGGACATCATGTATTTTCTTCTTTCTCATGAAGTTTTTTATTTTAGTAAAAATGTGTATTGGTTCACTTTGAGGAGCACCAGTGATACTTAATTAGTCTTGTATGGGATACTGCGCCCACATATTGCCCTAATCTCACTGCCTCCCACTTTGTGACCAATAGAGGAGGAAATTTGAACTTATGATAAAATGGATCTTACTGTACACTATGCTCACATGCTTAATTATCTTCTTGCTACTGCTAGTACAATCATTCATTATCATGATACTTGAAAGCTCTTCCTGTGATGTTCATGTCTTTATTCATAAATGTTTTTGTATACTTGTTTCATCAATTGCAAGCAGATTGTTCATTGGAGAAATCATCTAAAATTTCCGGAAGATGCACAGTTGACACTTGAGGCCAAGGATCTAATATGCAGATTGCTGTGTGATGTTGACCATCGGTTAGGCACTCATGGGGCAAATGAAATCAAGGTAAGTTATTCAATTTATTTGAACTTTGCTATGCCAATCCTTAAATTTTTGTCTATTGCTTATACAAATTTTGTTGTATCAGGCTCATCCTTGGTTTAAGGGTGTGGAGTGGGATAAACTGTATGAAATGGAGGCAGCATTTAAACCACAAGTCAATGGGGAGCTGGATACCCAAAACTTCATGAAATTTGATGAAGTACTATATTAAATGATCTCTTCTTTTTCCTTTTTCTGTCCTTTTTAATGTGTTTTTCCTTATTGTCTTCCCCTTGATATCTAATGTCTGCAAGCTACTACCAAATTGCTGGAACGGACTTTATCCCACTTTCTTTGTTAAATCACTTGAAGAGAGTTGCTTCAAAATTACCAAGCAGAATATATCCTTTTGCTTGATATATGCTATTTTCCATCTATCTCTAAATTTAGGCTTTTCTCGTTTATATGAATTTTTCTTTTCCACTGAGCTAAAGGGATTCGTAATGTGATAAATGGTGATCTCATGCACGTTTTTATTCTGATGGGGCCAACAGTTATACTTTCATGATACATGGCAGCCAATGAAAACTAGGATCCACCCCCCCAACCAAAAAAAAAAAAAAAAAGTCCTCTGATATCCTTGCATGCCTTTATTCTGTTAATATGTGCTCAATAATGTTTTGTGCTGGATTGTCAAAACAAGACTTACGTTCCTTCTCTCTCTCTCTCTCTCTCTCTCTGTGTAATAGGTAGATCCACCAACAGCAGCAATAACTGGTTCTGGTCCCTCACGAAAGGTACTCAAGCTTGTGTTGATTTGCATGCTGATATCGTTTCCTTTCATTCTTTAAAGCATTCACTATTCAACATTTTCTGTTCTATTGAAGGATTAAAAGCATAGTAACTTTATTTCAAATTACATGAGAAAAATAAGCTACAATAAACAAATTTTCTACTCTCTTATTGAGGGTGCGTTCTTGGTTACCAAATTTGATTTCATAATTAGTGCGGTAAAACAATTATTGGCTCTTTTTTCTTCTTATTAGGAGGTTGGGCTGGGGAAGATCTGAATCTGCTGGTCTCCTTGAAGTTTAACACATCTATGTTACTGATATTATGACTTGCTGTAATACTTAGAAAGTTTCTGGTATATTTATGATGTCCCATGAACTTTGTGCAGATGCTACTAACACCCAAAGATCTAAATTTTGTTGGCTACACCTACAAGAACTTCGATGCTGTGAAAGGGCTTCGCCAGTCTTTTGGTACCGAACTTTTTACTCCTAATTACATGAACTGTTGCTCAGTTAGTGGTTGATCGTTATATGCTAGCTATAGTAAAAATGCTGGAATTTGTTTTCTCGTAAGTCAACATTCACGCATTCTTCTTACATTGAACATGCATATATAACTTAATTATAGTGATCGAGACAAGGAGTTCTCATTTCCTCAACAGGAAATGAACTCTGCATTTTGCAACTGACAAATTTTGTAATCAATTCAAGCCAGGCTTGGTGTCACAAATATTACGGATGGTGACCTTTATAATGCCCAAATAGTATAGAGGGTCTAATTATAGCCATCCTTTTATTTTATGGTCATATTTAGCCAATATGAAACGTGTAATCAGTTTGAAACCCAGTTATTGCTCTAGCAACAGTTATTCAACAACCCAAAAAGTCACCCAAGCCCTTGTGAAGGTCATCTAGACAGTTCCTTGAAGTGACCATATTCACCTTAAAATGATGAGATGGATTCTTGTACTCGTTGATGAAATATGTTGACCTCCTGAATGGATATTGTATCATTTTCGCCATTTATCTTTTAAGGAATAATTTCTTACTGAAACCCAATAAACTGATGGTCGTGCTAAAAATCTGCAGCTGATTCCATGCAAGAATTCTCTTCTAAACGAGCAGCTGAGGAAACAAGTTTACAAATGCTTGCTTCGTCTGGGGATCCCATGTTACCATGACATGAGCTCGTGTTATGCAAAATGAAGTGCATCATCACTTCATAATTCTGGTGCACCCGCTTTGGCTCTTTATCTTTGATAGAAGCCCATAACCATCTTTTACTAGCACCTGAGCTTCCATGCATTTGGCAGGAACTATGTGTACAGCAAGTAGTTGAACGACATTTTCAAAGCTTGTAGGGCAACACCGTGTGTATTTGAATTTGCAAAGTAGGAACCGAGAGTTGTGCAACTGAGAGCACCTGGCTGCCCAGGTTGGCCTGAGGAAGACTTGCCTTCTCTAGCGGCAGTTTTTAGTTGTGGACAACTTATTGAGGAACTAAAGCAAAAGTATCTAATATTATTATTTGATGCGATGTACACATTTATTGGACGAGAGCAGAAATGAGCTAGCTATAAAGAAATGAAATGATGCTTGGGGATATAGGAGCGTTACTTTCGGCTGTCGAGTTACTTTGTATGGAGGCCCTTTTTGAGTTTTTCCTTTAACCGATGATAAATTAAGGATTTCAAGGAGCCAATTTGATTTTTTTTTTTCCCTGTTGCAGGGAGCTTTACTTTTTTCTGTTTTATCACTCTCTTGAGTTGTGAGCATGATTTAGGCAGCCCCCTATTTTCCGTAGGTTCGTATGCCGTGATTAGGGGCCCCAAAAAAAATCCAATGATTTCTTTTTAATAATTTCCCGTCATATTTTTCAGAGAGTGTGTGTGTGTGTGTGTGTGTGTGATTAAGAATAGAGATGTCTTCAGTGCAGATAAATGGTCCCATCATCAAGATTCAAGAGTACCAATTATATCTTATCCTATATATTAGCGACTATATGAGAGCTTGCTCTCTCATGCGGGTTAATTGAAGCTTTAGCTTTCACTCCCTACCCTTAGAGGTGGCATAAAGTCCAAGATAAGCCGGTCTGCTTCCACTAATTTGAATATGATATTAATTATATTGAAGCATCCCTGGGCTCAGTGAGAGTAATTTTTTCATCTATGAAGTTTGAACAGTTTTTATTTTTATTTTTTAGGAATATTGATTTTCTTTCACTTAAATCATGTGTTTTTTATATTTTCTGTTTTTCGCAATTAATCCGGAAAGACAAGAACTTCCCCACCAAAAGAAGGGTTGATGCTTGATGATGATGGCAATAGCATCCTCTGCCCTCCTTATTTGCGTTGTATAGTGGTGGGTCACTGATTTGATAGTTGAGCCATCCCTTTCTCATACACAGTGTATACGTATTCGATGATAACAACGAAATTAATACATGGAATTCTAGAATTGCATATATACGTGTCTCTTGTTCGTGAATATGATTGCTGTAGATTGGAAAAAGCAACGTCATATTATTATTATTTTCTTTCGGATTACAGTTTCATGTTACTTTTACTTTTACCACGCGACTGGGGTTAATAGCTGACCTCTTGAGTTCATGGAAATTGAATACTTTTCTAATTCTCAGGCCTCAATTTACGTGAAAGCGAAATAAGAAAAGAAGGAAATTAATAACTGAAACGAATGCGAGCTTTGAGAATATTTTCTTTTGCCTTGCTCGTTTTCAACAACAATGGCTCGTTAGTTTTAGTTTCAGCGTGTGCATATCATGCTAGCTCTTGCAGTACATTCCTATTTTTCTGGAACTGTAAACCTCACCAAATAAGAACAAAATTCCGCCGTAAAATTACCGGAGTGTCTGAAAACCATAATACAGATTTGATTCCTAAACGGATGAAGATTGGATTGGTGAATGAAAAGCGAAGGTAGCAAGGGATGGGTGGAGATGCTTTAATATGCTCTTCAAGATTTGACATGTGTCCTCCTTCTCCCTTCCCCTTCCCCGTCACAGCCAAGCCTCTTTTTCTATTGTCCTTTTCTCTTTTCGAAGCATTTTCTTATGCATAAAAGAAATTATTTTTTTTCTTCGCTTTCTTCTCCACTCCATTTCTTGCGCTTCCACTTCCAAGTCTCAGCACCCGCTCCCCCACACAGGTAAGGGTATAAAAGAGAATATTAAAGATAAAGAACATGGCTGAGCTGTTATTTTTTAATGGTGAGCAAAACCCATATCTTGTTTCTTGATGCTTTTTTCTCTTCCATGGGTTTCAGGTGTCACAGTGAGAAATAAGAGGAGAGAGGATAGAAGAGAGTGGGAAGAAGGGAAAGGAAAGAAGGAATAGTGTAAAGACAACACCCTGCAGTTGACAAAATTTGGTGGTGACTCCTTTTCTCTTTTCCTTCTTTCATTGATTTATGATAATAATTATTAGAGCGCGCACGGTAAAACTAGATGAGGCTTAGATGCGTTGCCTCAGATCCAGGAAACTCAAGTGGTATGTGAGAAAAGGGTGTCATCTTTTTAGGGTTTCCTTCTGATTCTTGAGACTTCGCCTTTCATTTGTTCTTTCTCGTGCCCTCCTTTTGCAATCTCTTTCATGTGTTTACTGGATAAGGAGTGTCTTTTATTTTCTATTAATATTCTCACTTCAATCCATTTTTGCTGATAACTTGTCCTCTTTCAGGCTGTTTCTCTTTCACTTGAGTTGACGGGGGTATACAGGGAGGAGTCCAGAGAAGTTTCCTTAATGCCTGATAAGGTCTAGATAAGCTATTTATATGGTGTTTCCACAAATGGAAGTTCGGATCCGTTGTTGTTGACCAGATCTGACTACCCCATTTCACTTTCACCGCCTTTTAGTTAGTCCATACGTTGCATCGCCTCAATTTGCTTCCTCTTTTGGTCGTACCGGCTTCCTTAGGC
>NW_026555339.1:0-172058 GCF_029017545.1 Prosopis cineraria | reverse complement strand
ATGATAGAGCATAATGACGTTGTACAATCTATGTAGCCAATTTCACCTAATGAGATAAGGCTTGTTGTTGTTGTTGTTTTCTTGTTTGACTAAACATTTTCCTATCGATATGTTTACATGTATATGAGGCTATGAACCATGATCTAATGTTGATTCTTGAATCTTGAGTGCATGCATGTATTTACCTCACCAGTTCATTGGTTTGAGAACACTTTGATTTTATTTTATACGTGGAAGGATTAATCATTTGTGGGATCTATATTTTGACTTAATTAAAACTCAATTTTTAAATTTTCATTTGATACAACTCATTTCTTATACTTTTGACTTGGTTGAAATTTAAATGTCTGAGTTCTTAAGTTTTGACTCAGTGCAACTCAATCTTTAATAGTTTTAGCCATTTAAAACACAATTTTGGGAAATAAAATTATAAGGATTAAAGTTGTTTTTCAAAACTTAGGGACTAAAGTTTTAAATGGTGAAAACTATAAGGATTGAGTTGCATTCAGGTAAAGTTTAATAATTGAATTTCAATAGAGTCAAAAACTGTTGGGATTGAGTTGTTCCTACTTAAAATTTATGAACCGGGTTAAAATCAAATCAGAACTACAGAGATCAATTATATAATTTTCCCTTCATAATTTTAATTTTGTTTCCTATTTTTTCGGCTTGCATCTTACTTCAAGTCATTTTTTTTTTGTTGGTGAAAATGACACAGTTCTTAATTTCCAGCTATGGAATCCTTTTCCTAAATCATATTATGAGATACAACTGATGCCTCTACATTTTCAGGTAGTGGATCCTTCTTGCGGATGTGGCCTTTTGCACTTTAGTTTTTCTTATAACTTCATTGATTTCATTCTTTTTTTTCTTATTGATTTGGCGGTAGATGGCGTTCCGAAAGAAGGACTAAGAATTCAAGATGTACTTGTGAGGATTGCAATTCTGGGGCTTGATAAGGGAAAAGTGAGTCCTTCTAAGAAACTTGCTTTATGTTCAACTATTTGTGCTCATATAATCACTAAAATAAGTGCTTTCAAGCCTGTGATTTCACTTTGTGGAAAGCTGTTCATGCAATTTGATTATAATTCTATGGCTAATTTTAGATCATGTCTGGCATGGATGTATCCACTAACACTAAACGAACCCAGTAATCTGTTCTCTTCTCTTATGCTTTTGTATTTTGTTTTTGGAAGCGCTCATGAACTTGTATGTAACCTGATGAATTGGATTATTGATTTGTAAGTGCTTTTTTGGACAAAACTCTGAAAGATTAGCTTATGACAAGGTACCAAATACTGTTTGTCTTTTGGTTGTTCTGTTACTGTAAGTATTCTTTCTTCCCCAAAGAAAAAGAGCATTTTCATACTAAGGCATTTCAGATTTTGGCAAAATAAATTAATGACCGTCTAACAGAGACCGACTTACTTGTAGCTGTTTAGTTTAACCGTGAGTTTTTTTAAACTGAGGGTCTTTGTATGGCTAGTCTCAACTTCTAGATAATTTGGAAGAAAAGCTGATAATATTTACTGTTATTTATGAGAAGGGGATGGGTATACCTTTAGGGAGTATGATGTTCAAGCGACTATATAAAAGTTCAAATATCTCATTTACTTGCTGGATGTTACAGTTTAGACTGGGGAAATGCAGCCTGAAGAATGATCACTCTAAATATAATTACAGTTTATACTATCCCTTAGCATGATGGAACATTTTTTCTCTTGGGATGTGAAATGACAGTTGAAGTTTGCATCAGAAAACCCTGGGACTCCACTTTTTTTCAGATGAAATTTTATTTCGCTATCCTAGTTTGAAGGGTGCAAAGTTTTGGAAGGAGGAGCATGATTTAGTGCTGCTGCGTGCTGTATTGAGGTATATTTTCCTTCTAATAAACGATCTTGTCTAATTTCCATGCATAGGCATTCCTTTGCTTCATCCTCAAATTTTCCTCTGTACCTCTTCCCGTACAATAGACATTGGGTATCATTTCATGGCATAATAGAAGACAACAGTTGTTTCTATAGGGGGAAATTAATCTGGCAGTCTCTATCGTCTCAAAATATCTTTAATCAGGTCTTCGTAGTTTTTTTATTGGGTCCTTATAGTTTCCTCAATTATAAACGTTGGTCCGGTGTTCATAATCTGTTAATTTGTAGGCCAAATGGTGTTATTGGCTGATGATGTGGCTCTGTCTCAGCATATATGGATTAATGTCGCCACATGATTAAGCAAAATAAACAAACATGGATTAAGAAAAATATTGAAGTAGTAAAAGACAACATTACCCTCTGATAGTTTTACACCGTACCATTTTTCCAGATTCTTCCCTTCTTCCCCGATGTATGGCAACACCAAGGTGCATCAACACCACAATGTATTTTACTAACCAGACAACAACAATAAGCATAATCAACAAATTTTAACAAAAAATCAAATAATAACAAATTTTACTAACCACAATCTAAAATGTTCCAGAAAAATCAAATAATAACATAATCTTCAAACGGATAAACATCCTCCTCATTGCTTTTGAAACCCAGATCTAACATCAATAAAGGGTGGGAATCAATGGTCGCTGGGGAAGAACAAAAAACTCAATTTGCTGGTTTCAACTTTCAAGCCCATGCTCATTGCTGAAGAACCGGAAACAAAGGTAGCCAAAGGTTGCTATGGGAGATGAATCGCTTCACCACAGTAGCTTCGCTTTTAAGCTCATGCTTGTCACTGAAGAAGAGCCAGAAATGAAGGTTGCTAAAGGTTTCTGGGGGAGATAAACTGTATCACCACAGTAGATTTGGAAGCAACGTGGGATTGCTTCTGGCATCCATGGTGGAGTCAGATATGGAAGGCTTGCTTTGCTTTAGCATGATTTTATTCATTGCAGTTAATATCACTGTCACTGTTAATCTCACCATCTATTGTAGATTCCTCGTCATCACCACAGCATATTCAGCCTTCATTGATGAAAAAACTGCTGGACATATTTGGAAATTTGAACAAAATTTAGGTATTTTGTATTTTGTAGCAACTTAAATGTGGCTTAGGCTGTCAGCATCCATGTCATCCTTAATTGATGGGATTAATGTCTATGATTGAGAAAACTATAAGGATCCAATAAAAGATAATAAACTACAGGACCTGATTAAAATCAGGTGAAACTATAAGGATTGACAATTAATTCTCTCTTTTTAGAGGCTTGGAGACCATATGGTTTTGCAAATATACTTAGATGGTGTTTGTATATTATTTTTGCTACTGCCTCGAATATACTCTATTACTTGAGACAGCTGAATGCCATATTGTTAGTTGGCTCTTTTGTTAGCATTGTGAATTTCTTTGTTGATATATCACTTAAACATGATTTTTTTTTCTCTCAAGGCACGGATATGGAAGGTGGCAAGCTATTGTTGATGATAAGGATCTGAAGATTCATGAGATCATCTGTCAGGAGCTGAACCTGCCCGTTATAAATTTACCAGTACCGGGTCAAGTAGGCTCTCAATCGCAAAATAGTGTAAATTTGTCCAACGGAGAAGCAGCTAGCAATCAATCTCGGGAAAATGATGTGAGTGACAAAGCAGCTGATGGTGCACTTGGTTCTGGTGATGCTAGGAGCCAAACACATTTACATCAAGAGTCCTCCATATTATATCATTTAGAGACATGCAGAGAAGACAGGTTGAGTTTATAAAAAAGAGGGTGCTTCTCTTGGAAAAAGGGATCAATGCGGACTACCAGAAAGAATGCTTAGTAAGTTTAAGTTTTATGGGCTCTACTGGGTTGAAGTGTTAATTGACCAGAAGATGATTTTAGATCTTTTTAAAACTTGCCTTGTCAGATATTGTTAACTTATGAAAAGCCTGGATCTTGGACACAACCTTCCAGTGTCTGAGAGATTAATGTGCTGGGGAAAAAACTCATAAATTTACAATCCAATGATGTCATATACAGCGAACTTTATTAAATGGATAAGACTTGTCAATTGTCATTGCTGATGCTACTGTTGTTAGTTTTGTATATGTTTGGAAGTTGGTGGGTGGAAGAAAGGATTCGCAAGAATGTTCAATTATGGTGGACAATGGATCCCCTTAGATCAGGAAAAGAGGAACAAAACGCAGAAATACACGAGATCTTTATGTCTCTGACAAGGAAACACCTCTGAAAAGATCGTTCAGAGAAACTTGCTGTGTAGCTAACCAGACGATACATCGTAAGATATGTGCGTAAACTTGGATTCAGGCATATATATTGAGTGCTAAATACACCGCCGGGGTCATATTCAGTGAATAAATTTTAGGATAGTGACCAACTTATCTTCATACCCAACCTAGAATTCATAGAATCTAGTTCTTTAGATCTTGATGCTACCTCTTAAGGCTGGCTAAGGTTTGAAGATGTGTAACATCTTTATTGCGTAGTGTTGACAGTTAATGTTCATTGTCCCTTTCTGGATACTCTAATCTCTTTTATCAAATATCATGGCGGGCAACAAATTGATACTACTGTCTCTTCATGTTTGATGTGTAACATCTTTTTTTCATGTTTGATGATATTAAATTTAGATTTCTAAGAATGTTAAATGCCTGTCATTGTTTTCGATTATAGACAGTAACTAGCATTTAACTATGGCACGCGATGTTAAAAAAAAAAGAAAAGAAAAGAAAAGAAAATCAAAATGCACGCATTAAAAAGTATTAGCATTGATGTGTGCTGATAATGCCACATCATAAATAAACCAGTACAAGATTATTCAACTGTTATATATAACGAAGACTGGTATTTCTTAAATTCTTGATCGTAGATATTAATATGATTGGGCATTTGTTATATATCGATATCTATTTTTTGCTTGATTGGCTTGTGAGTTTCTCCCCCATGACCTCTGCAGGGTGAAGTAAAAGTAAATGAAGTAACAAACAATGGACTTAGTTGTGAACCCACGGCTACAAGTATATCTAGTAACAAATCAGGGGAGACAGACACCCAAATGTCTGATCAACTGCCTCAAGTGGAGGCAATAGGTATGATCTTTTTATTTCTTTTCCCGTGTCAATTGATAGATTCCTCTCATGAACAGACATCAGCAGCCTCCTAATTTGAATCATATAAATTCGTTGTGTTTATAATTTTTGCCCTTTCTGCTTTGTTGTCATGATTTTTAGTTATGTTTTTGTCAAGCAGTTAGTTCATTGCAATTTGAGTACCGCAAGTATTTGTTGAGAGTTTTAATTGTAGCGGTTTGATTTTGTGCAGCTTCAGACAAGATTTCTGTTGCTGATGGTGATCCCAATCGTTTGGAATTGGTTCGGCTTTACAATGAGGTTATACATGATCTCCATGAGTTGTTTTTCCCCATTTAGATAATCACTTCATGAGTTAAAACATGTGCGGCGAACTGATTTATGGCGTATTATATGTAAGAACTGTTTTCCCCTCTGTGCTGGCAGATGTGTAAAGTCATGGACGAAAACACCAGTGCAAGAAAACTAGCAGAAGTTGACATGAAGAAATTGCTGACAATAGAGCCCATTTGCGACGACATCAATAGAATTCTAACACCCCTACAGCAAAGTCACCCTTCTGAAGAAAAGCCATTATTGATTCTAGAGAATAAATCAGCGGTTTCACCACAAAATGAAGTGGTGATTTCTCAAGATGGCAAACCTAAATCAGTAGGCAACGAGAGAACAGATCTGGTAATGGGGTGTCAACTTACAAAAGAAAGCTGCACGGTCCTTGTCCAAGAGAAGGAATCACCAAGTCTTTTAGAAACCAGGGGAAGTGATATAGAAATGAATGAAGCTGATAATGATGCTGAACTGAATGAAAAGAAAGAAAAATCTGACCCAGAGGTCATCTTGTTGGATGATTAAAAGCAATGCCTAATAGACAGCTTCGCCATACCTTAGCTTAGTAGTTTAAAGAAACATTTGTCATTCACTAATTGGGGAATAAGGAGCTACAACATAGGCACTAGTGAGAATTATTTTGCTTAAAGTTCAGTGGAAACTGTTCATAAAGTTAGTGTGTAGCTTTTCCAGGCATCGAACAGCCTTTGATCCATTGTATGTACCCGCTACCCCTTGTTCGATGTCCCATATAGACTCGGAAGCACCTCAGCCTCAATAGCTAGATGCCTGAGTACTGATATAACTTCACTCACTGGGGCCATTGGAAAGAAGTCCTAATATAATATCGAAGTATTTTTGTTCATTGAAAAATATTATTTAGGCCAAGTACATTTCCATAAATTAAACGGATTAATATTATATGATAGCATGAGCGTACTTGGCCAGTCTCAACGTGGGTTTCCTCCATTTGTTGATTTCTTAGTTGGGCTACTGCCTGATTCTTATCTCTGTTCAGGTTGAATTTAGTGTCACTACGCCTATCAGAACTTTTGTGGCTCTTGCTGCTAAGGTCGAGAGCACGAAAGCATCAATTTGTTATGTGCAAGGGGCGATGTTGACGTTGGATTTTATAAAACCATATACTTCATATTCTTCTCCCTCGATATTTTCTTTTGATCAAATTTCAATTTAGTCTCAGCGGCAATCCACGTCACCTTCCATTCATGATTAATCTGTTGGGAAGCTGAGGTTTGGAAGACTGACTGTCACCTTTTCCGCATCACCAGTGTTGAATGTTTATTTTGTACACCTATGACTGGATTAAAGTATTAATATTTATATGACTAAATTTGTTTATTATGTAAATTTGTATACCTTTTCTAGCCAAAACCAATGGCAAAAAATAGTAGAGATAACATCTTTTAAATTATGAACACAGCGATATTTCTGTAAATGAGAGCTATAATTAGAGAAGATGCAGAGATTGCATTCGAGATGAAGAGACGACGTTCTGTCATGAAAAAGGACTTCAACAAAACTATTGACGACGTTGATATTTGATAATCTATTTTCTCAACATGAGGCGACTTTAAATAATCTTAGTATGTGGTACGTGTCACTCGAACCTTTCCTTTATATTTTGTTAGCACGTAACTCATGCTTTGTATATTCTGTTTTGATTAACATGATTTACTAATTAGAAGAAGAATAAAAGCATTTCTATGCAAGCCAAGACGAACAATTTGTTTTAATTCTCATTCACTATCTTTGTACCTAGAGAAACATATGTCCATTCTCATTATCTCGTCTTCCCCCCTCCCTTGAACCAAATCGACCGCACGAATTTCATTCCAATTTTCTACTATTGCCCATACTATTCTATTCTTAACGAAATTGGGATCCTTCGTATAAGATAATTGGAAAATCATTTCATTATTATATACAGTTTGAAGTTCCCGTGACGGTTTTATCTCTTAAAGGTTAGCATAAAGAAAGTAATTAAAAATTAATCTCCGCTGCTTTGGCAATCTACTACTTCCGAATCATAACTAAACTGGCGCGAGGTAAGCCTAGAGTCTTTTTTACGGTAGCCCATTTTTCTTAATCTACATTTATGAATTGATCATGCACAGCTACAGAGTCTTACTCGGTACCTTGGTAGATTCCACCGGGCTATATGACACAAGGGTCTGTGTTAAACTGTTCTTTTATACTACTTCCGACTTTATTTATTAAAAACACGTCATAGTTAAATAGGCCGGGAGGACTTTCACTACAATATTTCTACCTCGTGGTCTGAGTGGACTATCCTTCACATCACGCGTATAACAGACAGAACTGCGCCTAGATATAAATATATATATATATATATATTGGTTACTAATATACGAATGGGATACGATGGCTATTTAGACAGATTATATATTGAAATTTACACGCATTCGTATGTTGGGACGCACGATGTACATGAGATTTCGTGTGCGAGCGCGTGTGCCGCCCTACAAATTAAAAGAGAGAATAAGTTCGTGGTATTCAATTCGAGCATATCTTTTTTGGTTAAATAAGATGGCAGAATAATAGGATAGTCGTTCTGACAAAATATATGAATGAAGAACTTTTTCCGCTAGCTTGGCTTCTTTGGGAAGTACTTACACAAGGCTGGCGAGAGCCACCGATTAATTAAACGAAGAATGACAGAATAGAATCGGTTTTGGCTTAATCAAAAGCCGCACGCTTTGATTCGACGAAACTTGCTTGACATTTAATAATTCATTTGTCATGTTATGATGGCCGTGATCATGACTCCGTTAATTCCTAGTTTATATATTATTCTTCAATTAATTCTCGTACCTTCTTTTTTTTTTTTTATTACTTTCCTTTGCTTCATTATCTGTTTTCTAGCAGTTGGGTTTCACTCAGTCAGCAGGGGTGTGTGTGTGTGTGTTTGCATGTAAAATTATATTTATACGTAACCAAAACGGCAAAACCACACTGAATTTTGAGTTGTCTTACAATATATGACAAGAACTTTCAAGTATTTACTTTATGACATGTGCCTAAGGATGTATACGTACGTACATACCAAAAGCTGCATGGATTGGAGGTATTATTGCTAACGAATGCATTCCCTTGAGAGTCCAGATCAGTTTCAACAATAATGGCAATATAGTATAGTAACTAGATGGAAGGAAGCGATTCAGACATACATAAAACAATATGGAAACGAGAAAGCCAGGAAAAAGAGTGGGAATGGGGGAGGAAAAAGGAAAGTGGAAAGCTAGAAACCTGAAAATGAGGCCGATGCTGGTAAAGTTGGGGACAAGAAGAGACAGCACTGGGCTTCAAACGCACGCATGCTTTTCCTACACCAGGTTATCTCTCTAACACGCCAACCTGTTCTTCCAACAAGCTTCATCCCCACTTCTCTTTCTTTCGATATTAACACTTCTTTTCATTCTCAAAGCTAGCAAACAAAACTAAAGTGTGTGCCTTTTGTTTTTATTTTTTCTGCGAGCTTTATTAAGATTGGGGCATAAATTATATAGAATCTCATTATTTTTGCGACAACCAAATAAAAGCGAACTGACCTTTATTTCTGGGTCTATTTTCCATGTTTCCCGAAAAATAATATCCAACTTTCTCTCTCGCATATAGATAATGATAGCGCGCATGTAAGTTACACTTGTCCTTTACTATGTTGTGTCTGGATAATTCTTGATGGTTAAAACCTTGAACTGGGCGACTTCGATCGTGCATACAATAGTACCATACAATATATGCTTGATTTTCTGGGATCTTGGTAATGATCATATCCCCAAAATAATTTCAAGATAAAAACAAGTACACATACCAGAACATGCAAGTAATTGTATGAGATAACATCAATATATATTACATAACACAATGAATGGCAATCAAAGCTTGATAATTAGCATTTATATTTTTATTTCATTTACGGAAGAATTCAACATAAATTTGACAAAAAATTAATAATATCCAAACATTTGATTCGTATAACAATGCATGACTTCTCTTGCAGAGTAGGAAAACTGGATGGGCATACAGTTAGTTAATGAAAACAGTTTCTACGGTTTAAAGCTCTGTCTCTTT
Source organism: Prosopis cineraria (assembly GCF_029017545.1). Classification (NCBI taxonomy): domain Eukaryota; kingdom Viridiplantae; phylum Streptophyta; class Magnoliopsida; order Fabales; family Fabaceae; genus Prosopis; species Prosopis cineraria. The sequence continues at coordinate 162,597 of NW_026555339.1, read as the reverse complement.
TCTTTTCTTTTTCCCATAAATTTTTAACCCTAATGGAGTACAAATGTCTGACCAAATTAAGGCCATTTGGTTGAATTAAGACGATAATTTTGGTTTGGAGATGACAATATACATCATGATAGAGAGGGTACTAGGTCGTTTCCTCTAAGTGCGAGCCAGATAATACAGTAGGCGACTCAACGGAAACTGCTTTTGCTAGCTGCTAACACACACACACACACACACACACACACACAGTACCATGCAGAATAATATATTTATTTTACCAAAAAGAAGATGCATTACTAAACATTCTTCATCCTATTATATAAACCCTCTTCATCAGCAACTTCACCATGAATGATGCTAGCCTCCTACTATAGCTAATAACATTCTCTCTTTTGTGTACTAACCTTTTGATTTTCCCTTGATCACCCATATCTGCGTCAGGACTGATCTCAGCAGAAACTAAGCCGGATTCAATCATGACCACAACCAGACATGGCAATTATGTTAGCCCTAGTAATGCCCTAGTTTCAATTTCAAGGGTTGTGTCTGTGTATCCAAAGCATGTGCAGGCTGCTGGGAGGGTTTTGAACCTCTCCAATTTAGACAGACAGTGTCCTACTCTGATGTACGTGGTGTTCTTTTATAACACATCTCAGGCTTTTAAAGATCTGACCCTTAGTTCAGTTTTCAGCAGCTTGAAATCAGGGTTGGAAGAAACCCTAAGCGTCTGGTACCCGGCTGCAGGTAGACTGAGGGTGAGCCAAGGCGATGGGAAGCTGAACCTGTGGTGCAACAACGAGGGTGCAATTATGGCGGAGGCACAAGCCCCAGTTAGAGTCTCACAACTTGGAGACTTGTCTCAGTACAACGAATTCTTTGAAAAGCTCGTTTATAAGCCACCTTTTCATGCCAATTTCTCAACATGCCTCTTGTTGTTGCTCAGGTGAGATACGTAATATGCGTGTTACAACCTAGCTTCACATGCATAAAATCTCTTAAAATCTAGAGAAGTCTTCTGAATATATACGAAGATCAGAAATACACGGCATGTGTAGATCTCTCTTACACATCCGTGAAGTAATTAGTTTCCACAAAAGTGATTTATCAAATCAATAATGGGAGGAGAATTAATTTTTGTTAATTTGTACTATATATACACACACAAATGAAAGAAACTAGGGAAAATAGTGATGAAGGACCGGGAAAAAATTTATATCAATCATTGATTGTTGTCAAAATTCAAATAAAAAGTCTAAATAAATTGTTATTAATTTAAAATAAGTTGTTGTTAAAATTTAAATGAATATTTGTTGATAAAAAACTAACCCGAATCAATAAATATTTATTTAAATTTTAATAACATAATTTTTAACTGATATAACTTTCTTTCGGCAGTCTTTGATTGATATTTTCTTAAGAAACCAATGTTGTGCCCATGTGATCATTGAATACATATATGTTCGTGCATGTGCATGAGATTATTCGGGGATATGTTGCCTTCACAATAGACAAGGGTGATCGCAAGTTCTTCCTAGATACTTTCTTTGATTAACGTGATTCTTATTCACAAATAAATTCATATGTATGCAATTGCCTATATTTTCATTTTTCTTATGGTTTTTGGTACAATTTCTCTACCTTAGAAAACTTTTTTTTTGTCCTCTCTTTCTCTCTCTCGCTCCCTCCCTCTCTCCCTCCCTTTGGGAGAGTGGGGGTGTGAGGATCGAAGCTACGGAATTAGACACGATCAATTTTTTGAAACATAAGAAAATAGTGATTTTTGGTATGCACAGGTGACGAAATTTGGATGTGGAGGGTACTCAATAGGGATTGGGACAAGCCACTCGCTATTTGACGGACCAGCAACTTATGAATTCTTGAGTGCATGGGCTTCTAACTCTGAAATTCTAAAAGGAATTAGGCATGGCGAGGTGGCAACACCAGTGCTTGAGAGAGGGATACTATTGAGTGGAAGTCGTCAAACCCAAAAAGGGACTATGCCTCTGATGAATATGCCTTCAAACTCAAGAAACTCTAATCATGATCAGCAGACAAAGGCCGTGGCAATAGATCATCTATATCAGCTGATAATGCAAGCAGCTTCTGAATGCAAAGGCTTTCACCAGCCAAATATTGGAGGCTCCGAACAAAACAACTATTTGCTAATGACCTATCACGTAAGCAGTTCACTCCTAGATTGCTTGAAAAGGAAACACTTCTCTATGAGCACAGATCACTCCCCTATATTTTCAACCTTCGAGGTTCTTGCATCTCACCTTTGGAAGGTAACTTAATTTCTCACTTCCTCTGGATCATGCATCTGCACTGAGGATGTTTTGAAAGGTAATCGATATTTCTACTCTCCAATACAAATTGAACATTTGTTTGATTATGGGATAGGCGAGGATCAAAGCATTGGGATTGGGAGCGAGGAAAGAAAAGAAGGTATGCTTGCAGTTCGCAGTGGATACTAGGAACAGGATGGTGCCTGCATCACCAAAAGGCTTCAGCGGGAACGCTTATGTTCTCGCGTCTGTGATGATGTCTGTGAGAGAAGTGGAAGAGGAAAGCTATGCAAGGATCGTGGAGAAGATAAGAGGGGCCAAGAACAGAGTGAACCACGCCTATGTGAAAGCCTACGTGGAGGCATTGGAATCAGGAGCACAGGGAAGCCTCCCTCCTCTGAAGGAGCTAACCTTGGTTTCTGATTGGACGAGGATGCCATTCCATAATGTCGGCTTCTTTCATGGAAAAGCAGCCTGTGTTTCTCCTCTCGCCTCTCCAGTTCCACAGGTTGCTTACTTCATGCCCAATCCTTCTGACAATGGAGCTGTTGATGTCAGAATTGGCTTGCACCCCCAAACCATCCCTGCTTTTGCCGACTACTTCCTATCCCAAGGCCAATAGAAAGGCTACATATATCATTTCCAGTTTGAATCTTCCAAGCAGAAACATCATGAACGTGTTCTGCTTAAAGGTTTACACTTTTCTGGACACCAAGTGTGGCATCTTAATCGGCCTAATAGCCACATAACTTTTCTGTTAAGTTAATTCATGTCAGCTTAACATGAAAACCCAAATTAGAGATAAAATTGACTAGAAAAATAAAATCGTGGGGAACGAAATCAAGAATTTTACAGTTGGAAGGACAAAACTGAAAATTTGTATAACCGTTCATGGACAAATATTATGATGTACTCTAAAAGTAAAGTGACTGTTCGTACAGTAAACTACTTTAATTTTGCCGTGTAGGGTTTGCTCGAAAGAGCTGTTTCCGGGGCCGGAATGTCGTTCTGTAAGCGATTACGCGAGAACGAGTTGATTAATAAATGTAATGATAAAAGGAATGTCCTTTTGTTTTGTGCCTCAACATTTGCATTCTTTATTGGAGAATCCCACGTCCAGTGTTAGCATAAGAATCAACTTAATCTTGATTTTGAGACACTAAACATATTTGCTAGCAGAGCATGTCTACAGAGACAACATAATTAATTCCATAATGCACTGTCAGACCCATGGACAAGACAACAATGCAATTTCATGAAGAGAAAACTGACAAGCCATTACATGTCAAGAAGTATCTATAGGGGCCACAGCCTACAGAAAACTAGAACCCCAAGAGAAATATCGCAAACTACAAAATTCTTCAACAAGCAAGATGCTTATATATAGTGCCAAAATGCTGTCACATAGATGAACCCGCGGTGTAATTGTTACACATGAGGTCTCCATCCAACAATTTCACCTTGTCTACATCCTGCGTCAGATGATAATTAATGTCATTAGCAGAACAAGTAGTTACCCAAATCAAAACCAAAATTCGAGTTTTTTTTTTTTTACACATTAAGCGTAGAAATTTAACCAACGCAATCTCTTGCGGAAATGTGTGAAACTCAGAAGGGCCAAAAAAGATAACTTCACAAAATTGATAGAAGTGAGAGCTGTGTATCGTTCATTTGACCAGTAGATCTAGACTACTACAGTGTAGATCAATAGAACATGAGACGCAGATAAAGTTTAAACATTAAAAAAAAATGGAATAACAAAAACCAGACAGAACATATGAAGCCAATTTAAAGACTAAATAACCAATTCGAGTCAATGGCGTATGAAGTCCCTTCCTCTTTAGCGTATAAAACAGCATCGATGTTGCTAATATCATTAAAATCTCCCATTTAAAGCTGATGCATTTTATCCACTCAAAGGAGAATGACATGCAAGAAGGCCAGCAAGTGCGTAATCATGGTGATAGAGAAGAAGGAAACTGATAGATAACAGGTGTCTAAGACAAGGGAACGTAATAGCATCATTCTACAGAGGAACAGTAATATATCGGACATTTTTTAAAGGTAATTCAGAACATGTAACGGTGTCTACACAGTAATCAGAAGTTACAGATAGATGCATCTACAAGTGGTCAAGCCATTAGTTATGTGAGGACTATAAATTAAAATGAGGAATCATGCAGAAACACCTTTGGAAGGGCCAAATAGCATTAATTAAATGCTATTACCTGTTTCATCATTGACCCGACTAAGTCATCCAGTGAACCCAGATTATTAGATATGCGACTCTGTTGTGCCTTCTGCTGGCCTGTGATATACCCTTGACCTTGTTTCAATGAGATTGCTTCAGCCACTTTTGCAACCCCATCATGCTTGGTTTGTATGGGATCACAACAATTGAAGTCCAAGTTTCGGTAGAAGGTTGAGTCTGCTGGTGGACTAGCTGGTCCACTAACACCGCCATTCACAGGAATCAGAGAGTTTATAGAGCTGCAAATAACATTTGAATGGTAAGCAGCATCCTGATTTCGGTCATCCCACCCTTGAAATGATACTTCACTGCTTATTTGCCCAGGTGTATTAGCAAAAATGTCTACTTGGGAATTCGAATTTTCTGTTACATCAGGGGCTTGAGTGTACATTAAAGTGATGGATGAAGCACCACTTGGATTCCTAACATGCAAAGGCGTAGAAGTCAAGTTCTCTGTAGGAAGTACGACTGCTTGTCTAGAACCCCGAGTTGGTGGATAAGAATTTGGATGGATTTGAGATGACTGCACACTATCAGACCAATAATCACCACAACTACCCTGATCCAGCAAAGAGCAAGAAATTTCTGAAGGTTGAGAATCTGTTGAAGATAAATTCTCATATGCTCTGCCCCGTTGTGTGTGTTGAGAATGTGCTTCTACCATAAAAGTGTTGTTTTTTACACTCAGAAGTGGAGTGAGTGAGCAACTGGCAGATACTCTTTGTGTTGGATCAAGTTGTTCACAAGAGATGGGTAAAATCATTTTATCATCAATAGCATTGGTCAGGTCTTGAGCAGGACTAAGGCCTTTATGCTTATGGTGTTGTAATTGATCACGCTCAGTATAACCTACTATTCCCGGAACTGCATTGCCATTTTGGTTAGTATGAACGATGGTTAACTGGAACTTGAGCGGATCATTCATAGAATTGTTTAAATTCTGTGAACAACCAAACTGAATATTTCTTGAAGAAGGCAGTCCATGCACACCCAGACCAGCAGGAGTGTTCAACCTACCAATCACCCCACTAGATGGGAGGGATCTGTAAACACTGTTCTGGAACTGTCCAGAAGCACTCAATGTTTGCAAATGGCTGAGCCCACTCAAAGAACCCATTCTCCAATAGGATTGATCCGCAGTACCTAAGGCTGCCACCAGATTAGCCTGTTGGTTTGCCACACAGCTGATTCTTTTCAGATAAAGCCTATATTTCTGCAAAACACCAGAAAATCCAATAATAAGGCTCCCTGGAAGAAAAAGTTCAGGTCATATTAAGATAAAGCAGGAAGGTTTAGAAAAATGCCTGGAGATGGCTAGCCACATTCTCCCTAGTAAGCTTTTCAACATTCATCATATCAAGAATCTTTTTAGGCACAGCCTCTGCCACCAAAACAAATTTATTATGATGCTCAAACTTGTTTTGGAAACGGATAATTTTTTGTCACAAAAAAGAAATACAGGATCCAGACTATAACATGATAATTACCCTCAGGGGCTCTTATGATTAGAAAGAGGAATCAATAGCATCTCCATAATAATAATTCTGAATAAAATTATCATATCACATAAAGCCCTAAATTGGATAGCAATAATATGCCCAGAATATTCATTAAAAAGGGGGGTTAAAGAAATCAAAAGAAAACAAGCCTTGATAAAGCTCTTTGGGGAAATTAGTTATAGTTTCAGTTGTAGGTAAAGGGCAAAGAGAAGAACATACTGTCAATGCCTAACTGATTAACAGCAGCAACAAATTTGCGGTGCAGCTCCACTGTCCAGACAACCCGAGGCTTCTTCTGTGTTGATGGGTCTTCATCATGGTCCTCATCTTCATCATTCTGATCCTTCCTTTTCTTGGTCATCTTTTGATCTATATTGCTTGTTCCTGCTGATGCTAGGCCACTGCCACTACCAGCATAAGGCTTGTCATGGTTGTGGGGGTTGTTCTGCTCCTTCGAGTCAAACTTCTTCCGCCTGATAACATGCTGCCAAATGTTCTTTAGCTCTTCAATTCGAACAGGTTTTAAAAGATAATCACATGCTCCATGAGTAATTCCCTTCATCACTAGCTTTGGGTCACCATATGCTGACAACACTGAAACCAAACATTTTATAACATATTAACTGCAGAGGACCATCCGCAAGCATTCTTAAGTCAGCCTACTGAAAACGTTAAGGTTTTATATTTGTAAAGTCAAATCATCTATGAAACTTCATTATTTTAAAAACTTTAAAAATCCTAATTTTCAACAATCTAATATTGACCGTCTTAAAAGACACTAAATTTGAAGAGAAAACGCGAGAAATAGAAAGAGATGAACTGGCAAAGATTTGTGTGCTTACTTATGACTGGTAAGTCCATCTCAAGTCCTACAAGCTCGAGTAGTTTAAATCCATCCATGTCTGGCATATGAACATCACTGATAACCAGGTCAAACTTGTTTTTGCTTTCTCTCAGCAACTTCAATGCTGTTCTTGCCTGACTAGTCGTTGTCACTGCAAAATCATCAGCCGTGACCAAAATAAATATCATTATAAAACAATACGTTCACAAATTTCACACACACACACAGAGAACACAAAACAACTGTCACATGTTCTGTAGATGAGAACTCCAATCAGTAAAACAGCACAACCCATCCCCTTGGTATCCGATTAAGATGAGATTCCATCGGTGAAACTCAAGAAAGGAGAGGTCGAAAGAGAAAGAGGGAGCAAGGGAGAAAAGATCAAGTCAAGAAGAGTGATGCTAGAGGAGGAGAGGCGGAGAGGTTGAGAATAGGACATGATGAACTGTGAAATGCAACCCGTCAGTGAACTAATTCATGTCATCCAGTAGAAAAGCCAACCGTTAAAGCTAACAAGAAGACTACATTGTATACTGGCCAAAATCTCCCGCATGCAATTAATTAATACAAGTCCTTCCAGTTTGAACATTACATAGCCAAACGAACCAACAGATTCAACATAGAAAAACCAGCTGACACTCAAAATCTATAAATATATATATATATATATAAATCCCGAACCCGCAGAGGGGAGATAGAATAGTGAAGGAGAAATCAAAAGAAGAAGGAGCAAACCGTTATATTGACATCTTCGAAGAAGAGTTTCCAACACGTAGAGGCAAGTCGGGTCATCGTCAACGGCAAGAACACGCATTCCTACAGGAAACTGGTCTCCGGGATCATCCATTCTGGTCTCCACCGTCATTTTCTTGACACGACGTACTCACGAACAAAATCAGTTGACGATGGAAGAGATTTTGAGCCTTAGACGGATTTAACTTTCAACTGTGATCACTGTTATATGGGTATGGAACCAATAACCACATGAAACGAAATAGATGCCAAGAAAAGGATTCGCATAGTCTAACGAATAAAATCTTTAGCAGGGAGAGGCAGGGATAAGGGGAATGTGATGATGTAGAGGAATAAAAACCATAAATTTGAAAGGAATTTAGCTCTTTTTTTCTCTTATTTCTCCTGTAACAGTAGATTAAGAAATAGAATCTACGACAATCTACAGACAGCGAAAGGGAATTGAATAACGTAGACTTGGACCCAAACGGACCTTATTTCTCGTTTTAGATACCAGGAATCCACCGAAAACAAATGCGTCATAACCACGCGCTTAGAGGATAAGAAAGAAATATTGGATGGACGGTGCTTGGATGGATTCTATGATTACGGATTCATCACTTGTGTTGCCAGTAAAATGAGATTGTGGTCGCACTAATCGTCCCTTGTGTTGCCAGTAATATATGCACTAATTACATTTCCTAGTTCGATATCCAGCTTTCAAATCAAGCCTTTAATTTTGAGAAACATAAATTTAAGTCTTTTGTTTGTTTGCGGAGCTCGATAGCTGAAACCTGTGCGTACAGATTACATGTATTAAGTTGGGTATTCGAATTCTGTCTCTTTAGGAGTTTTTCTGTTTTTTTTTTTTTTTGGGGGGGGTCATGTAGGAGTTTTTCTGTTACACAATCATTCAGTCAGAGTGAAAAATTCTTGGCACTCACCGAGCGAAATTAACGGTCATTGTCTATTGATAATTCAATTTAGGAAACAAGAAACATGACACTTTAATATATCATATAAATCATATTAATTAAAGATCTTAAAGTCTCCATTTTGTATATTTCAAGTTTTTAACCGTGTTGTTATTTAAGGAGAATAGCAGTCAGGTCCTTGGAATGAATATATTTGCAGACGAAACCCAATTGATTCTTTTTTTTTTTTTTGGACAGAGAAAAAAATAATTCATTAAAAGAGTCACCAATACAAGCACTAATCATTCAACCCAACAACAAACCCTTAACAAACAACAGTTCAAAATGCCCCACAAAAAAATTGAAAGACACAACAATGATAAGACCAATTCTTCTACACATTAAGAAATTAGCCAAGGTGTAGTAGACAGTCTTATGTATTTTGAAGCCCATGATAATCACCATGAAAACGGTTGGAAGGGGTGGTAGTCCAAAGATTTGCTCAAACATTGAGCCCACACCCTTATGCACCAAAGCTACATTCATTAAAGCAGCATCATCAACCACTCTCAACACAAGAGGGAAAGAACAACACTGAAAGCCAAAAATAACTTTCAGGTCAACAAAGAATACCATAGGATTGAAGCAACAACACCCACAGCAAAGCCAAATGATCCATAAGAAGCAATCTCTCTTATTAACAAGCAAAAAAGACACAAACACAAGCTTACAAAGAACACTTCTGCTAACTATTAAGGGCAAAACGATCTCCATCAACACCACCAAGAGAGCCCTCAACCCTTAGTACCTACACCAATTAATCTTCATGGCACTTTGGTGGCTATAAGCCAACCTCCTGAGCTCTCACAATATGCTTTCCCAAGACCTTTAACCATTACATCTTGAATCATCATCAGGCAGAGCATGAAACATAACTTGACAAATCTATCAAACCATAGCTAGAGATACACACCAAATAAGATAGAATCAATAGAGAACATAACCATAATACGAGCACCATCCACGTTAATAGCAAGCCCATATTCAATCAAGAAATCACTTAACTAGTCCATCTTCCCAGATGGTTTCAGAAAATATGAAGACACATTCATCAATTCACATATAGCCAACACTTTTTCATTCTCACTCATTTTCTTGCACAATAGATCCATTATATTGAAAAACAATCTCTATCAGTCAGGATGATTATTCAAAACTTGCCATTCGATAAATAGAGCATACCTTACTTGCTACTTCAGACTCAAATCGTTCAACCTAACAGACATTGGAATCATCCAAATTAACTTCAGAAAATCCTTCATATAGCTTCGCAACTCACCATTGTTAAGCATCATACCGATTATGCTGATCGATACATCCTGACCAACACTCTAGATCGAATAGTTCAGTTCACTATCCTGCCCTAACAGCTCAAATCCATGTCGAAAATCAACACTATCAAGGTTGATCAGCACTATTTCCTCCAGAACGTCCTTCTCCTGGCTGAAATTTGGCTCAATCTTTACCTTCCAATCCTCATCCTTCCCTTCCATGATCTCCTCTTCAAAATAATGATGGAAAGAATCAGCTTCTTCTATAGTGAGCATGGCCACCAGTGTAGACATCTCTAACGATCGTCGAAGAACAAGAGAATACAGACGCCATCTAGATGCCAATCAAGGCTCCCACTAAGGGGAGAGTCGAAGCTCCCATGCTATCATGGGGAGAGTCGGCACTTGAAACCCAACTGATTCTAATATGTCTTTGCAGATCCAAAAATATTATTTATAATTATGTTTCTAATTGAAGTGATCTAAATATGACATTATTGGATTTCTCTACTTTCTTCCTCACACTGGGCTCTACCCCATCCATTTAGCTTTTTCTTGAATAAGTTTATTAGCTTAGTGAGATACCTCAAGTAAATTAATTTTCTTATCAACGATCATCCTTAGAGCGAATCTAGTTTAGTAAATAATCTAGACAACAAAAGTTTTGCGGGAATCAATTCCAAAAGCTCGCCCAAGCTAGAATACATGTTTCCTTATATCCTTGCAAGACACGAGTTTTATTGTTTCAAGTAAACGAATGTCCATAAGCTATAATAAATTAATAATAAGAATTTTGTTCAATTATTTTGAGATCAATGTGCATGGTGGATAAATAAAAATAATTGAAATTTAACCTTTATTAGTGACAATCACATTACCGTTTATAGAATTTCTTTGAAATATATCAATTCCTATTGAAAGCAAGTCCCGTTTGAAGTATAATTAAACATAAAAATTACATTATTTAACGGAAACTCAAATTTAGTTTGCCGTGCTACAAGGGAATAGCTCCCAACTTATTAGCAATATATGATTTTAATGAACAAATGACAATAGTTGGTCGTGTCCCAAATTGTAAGGAATAAAACCAGTGAATATAAGAATGCGTGGGGGTTTCAAAATGGGAGAATATTGAGGGTGGACCACCGCAAAGAAGGAGGGAGGGGAAAGTAGGCGTGCTTGAAGACAGGAACGAATTCTCTGTCTCTATCTGTGCAGCTTCATTATTTGAATACGGAAAACCCCACTCATCCAAAAAGTCGCCCCTGTTTTTTGCACTCCTCTCTCATCATCACACTCCCTCTTCAGCCTTCACCCCATCCCTTGTGCTTTTCTTCTTTTGCCTTTAGTGCATTCTGCAATCATGCGCCTTTTGAACCCTTTTCCCTTGTCTTCACTCTTCCCACCCAGTTTTTCACGTTATCTCCTTCCTCCTATCAAATCAACAACTGTAACCAAACAACCTGTGCGTGCGCTTCCAATAATGCCTCTCTTCGCATCACTCGATATTCTTAGGATTGCCACTTCCACGGAGGTTCCTCGGAAAAGCAGATAATGACTCCGCATCCTGTGAATGCTGACCAACTTGCTCACAGAATCATCTCTTGCTAGCTGAAACCCCACTAAGTTGATTGACGCCTGTGGGGTTCCTACCCCCTTCGTCGCACCGCCCAGCATCATTGCCCGGGATAACGACAATTTTAGTGAGCTAAATGATAATCCCAGATGATAATAACCATCTTAAAAGTGCTGCCTTTCATGGTTTTGTATCATCAAGCACCACACTGTGGGAAGGGTGCTTCATTGATGAGATTTGTATACCAACTGTATAATTTCAATGAGAATTGATTCTCAGTCGCAGAACATATATTGTATTAGGCATGTGTATTTCTTCCTGTTAATTTCTAGCTTGGGATCAGGATATGAAGAATATGGCCGAGATAGCTGCAAGCCTGCAAGTGCAACAAGAAAGGAAGACAGAGTTGCTTCCTCGGAGTTGGCTCCCGAGATCACATGTTGGAAGATCCGCACACAATTCACAAGGCATCCAAAAGTTGAGCGACTTCATTCATGATTATCCAAATCCAAAGCACATCATTAAGCGTCCACCAATAAGATTTAGAAATGGGCATGAACTTTGCAGCGTGAGGCCCCTCTCTTATTTAATAAGATTATCTCAAAAGGCTCATTGTTGGAACAAAATCTCGGGATATCCCGTGCTTTTTGAAGGCACATGGCTTCCCCTCGGGCTGAACTGTGCAACTTTGTGCGTCAAACTTAATTTCTTCATCTTGTCTTTCGAGTACGTTGAAGTACTGTACACCCATACTTTCCTTTTCCCCTTATAATGATGTATAGTTTGCTTCAGATCTTGAAATTATTTCTTGATATTTTTTCATTCAATACTGGCCCAACTTGGGTGTTCCTTAGATCGTGCGCTAAGCAAAGGTCAAACCTGACTCGTGAATTCCGGCTTGGTTATAAGTGTAGAGAAAAATTAATAAATGATGCCCAAGATGCTGGAGCCACATTTTAGTTACTAATGACACATTTAATTTGAAAAAAAAAAAAGTATTGGTCTTTTCTCGATTTATTAGAGATGAACGGGAAACAGAGGGTTCCAAAATATAGTAAAAATTCATACTGTTACTGGACTAAAGCTAGGATAGCATTTTCCAATTACACGTCAACGGACTTGTACATTTGCATATAGACTGCCATAATCGAACAGGAGGCAACCTTTATTTTGATGCTCCACTTCTAATGTCAGGTGAACGAATGTTTTGGATTAAAGTCTGTAGTTGGTCCAATTCCAACGCTCTAATTCTGCATCGAAGGTTTGAACATCGCATGACCCGGGGCTCTTTCTGAATAGACAGCGACTTAGTACCCTCCACGTCCCCATGTATTCGAAGCTGCCACAACAAACGAAAAAAATTCCAGGTAAATTTTCATTCAAAATACGCACTGCAGAATAATACATTTTTAAAGATTATATATTTATCACACGATTGTTATCAAAACTATGTTTAATTGGAAACATAATAACAAAAACTAAGCATATTTTTGGATGAAAAATGGAGGATTAAAAAATTAAGCATACCTTGTCTGGAGAGGGCCCAGTCCTTGTCCTTATTAACGGCCCAAAAGAAGTAGCCATGCAAGCCCAAAGAGCGAGCAAACTGGACCTTCCTTTTAATGGACCAGACATCATCATATGTGATCCAAGAGGTGCCAACGTAAGAGTAATAGGACACGCTAAGCCCATCATAAACAACAGTAGCCCCATTCTCCTTATTGAACTCTAAAATCCTATCGTAATCCATGGTCCCATCAGTATCAGTGGCAGGCCCCACCGCTGGAGCCCCAATTCCATGAACTTTTGGGTCCGCAAGCTTCCACGTCCGCCCATACAAAGGCAAGCCCATGACGAGCTTAGAAGGAGGCACGCCGGCCCGGATCCACGACCCGATGCCGTAGTGGGTGCTAATGTTGCTCTTTGGATCGAAGAGAGCGGCGTTGACCCCCGTGAAGTTAGACCAGGCTCCGTGATAGTCAAAGTTCATGGGACTAGCCCAGTCCAAGAATCTGCGTATTGCTTCGGCCGGATACGACCTCGGCTCGTTACCGATGAGCACTATTGTGTTGGCGTAGTACACTGCGGATGTTAAAAGCAAGCGTGGCTTGCGTTGAATTCTGGAGTCCAGAACCAGAGCCTGGTGCCATTCCTGAAACAAGAGAGCGAGGTTGGACATGTCTTTTGCGGTGTCAGGGAACTCCCAGTCGAGGTCGAGACCGTCGAAACCGTAGCGGCGAGCCACTTGGATGGTGGAATTGATGAAGACGGAACGAGTCTGAGGGGTGCTCGCCATGGCGGAGAAGGCGGAGGAGTTGCTGCTTCCTCCTCCGATGGATAAGAGAGTCTTGACAGGAGGGTTGCGGGAATGGAGGCCGCTGATGAATTTGCGGATCTCAGTCTCGGCAGATTCGGTGACGCCAAGCTTGAAAGAGTCAGCGGGGTCGGGCTCCAGGAAGGCATAGTAAATGTGGGTGAAGTAGTCTGTGTTTATTGAAGAGGGAGAGAAGTCACTGCCGGAAGGCCAGTACGCGGCTCTGACATTAGATGCGGATGGTGTTGGGTAAGAGGAAGAAGAAGAAGGGCCGGACTCAACTGATGATTGGCGCATCATGACCAATAGCAGGAGGAGCATGAAGCTGTGGAAAGCCATGGAGGTCATGTTTGTTGTGAGTTGCAATACGAGGGACGAGACAACAAGTTCTTTATATAGGACAAGGGGTTAATTGTTTATATATATGAACGGGCACCTTTGGCTGGCAGTAGCGATTGGAAAGTTGTGAAGTGATTCGGCTTAAAGTGGGTTTGAATTGAACCCTCCACTAATTATTAGGGGAATGAGGAAGCAATCAAACACATGAAACAAAATTGGACAGCGCTAACCACTGGAACACAAGTCAAAACGTCTAGAACAGCATTGCTGCATATATATGACGACGTCGCTTACGCGTATAGTTCCGTCCACCAGCAAATACTAATGATTTTTATGCGTTGGAGATTGGTTTTACCTGTTTCTCGTCTCATTTATTGAATTAGTTAGCGATTGGCGACTTTTCTCTTAACGCTCCTTCAAAAATAATTCAGATAAAGTAACATGTTTGATCGATGTAGAAGCGCAGGACCACGCGAGCTGAATAAATAGTGGCCACTATGAAGGGTCACTATATCCCGCCAGGTGATTGGATCGGCGCACTTTGGGGAATGCAGCACTTAGTGCAATTGTTGTAATATCCACCGATGAGGTTAACGAGTGAACAAGAAGTAACATAGCACATGAAATATATCGACTAAGATATTCAATCAAACAAATAAGAAGCGTGGCACTTTTATCCTGTTTTACCAGGCCTGTAGTAGCTCTGCTTCCGTTATTGGTTTAAGGAGCAAATGGTAACCGCCAATTTGACAGCTCACGTGACCTTTCATACAACCGAATCTTCTTATTAAAAAAAAAAAAATTCGCAAGGAATAGTGGCGACTTGCGTATACGTGTGTGAGAATGTCGTGGGGATCTTAATCTTACGGAGTTTGCTATTCTTCCGATGTGGAGTTGACTGGAATCGAAGTAGATCTGACCGGGTCAAGCGTTATTGGGCTGAGACTATTTGGGTTTATCCTGAATGGATGTGTTCCTGCAATCAATCTCGTAACTTCTGTTGACCTTGGTGGGCTGACCTGGTGGAGCTGACTTTGGGGATCAGCGGCTTCAATCACAGCGACTAATTGCTTCTAGGTGCATGTTTTATTCCAGCGTTCAGTGCGGAGGTGACAGCATCTCTTATCTTTAACTCCTTATATATGTTTGACTTTTCAATTTATTTACATCAACTCGCAATACAAAACATAACTCATCTTTTTTAAGATGGACCAGATGAATTATTATTATGAGAAACCTTCTTCTGTAGTGCTAGTATCTTAAAAGCACACTGTTGCGTGTTAGAATTTTGACGGCAAATGGTTGACCTTCGCATATTGATTGTGTAAAGAAAACCGCACATTGTTTTGCAGACGCAAGGAAATGGCATTAGATCAAAGCCAGACAGGCGCAGCTTATATTGAAGCTTGGACACGTATGAAAAGGAGAGTCAGTGGAGGCAGGTCAATGACATCGCAAGAACGCATTAGTTTTAAGGATTAAAATCCTCTCAAGTTGGTGGTCTAACTCTAAAGTTCTATAAATTTAAGATAACATAACTGTTGCTTGAATCAAATGGCATCAAATTGTCATTGAATAAATAATTAGAGGGTACCTTTTTTTATGTGTTATTAATTAATACTGTGCATTGAAACCGCTTGATGACTCAAGCAAACTGCCGTTACTTTTATCTGGTGACCCAGTTATATAACTTTGCTTAATCAATGACTCATACAATCTAAAATTCATAAAACTTTAGACAGTAAAATTTAGAGGATTTTGTATCCTAGTTTTAAATCATATTTTTGACCTGAACTTTTAAATACTCCATCCAATCCAAAATATAACTATTTTTCCATAAACCGGAACAAACTATGTTTGTTAGTATGTGAAGGTTTTTTAAAAACTACTTATATTTTGGATTAGATTATCAAAATGAACAGTGTTTAAATGACTTTTTTTGGTCAGACATTTAAATGACTTGGATTTAAAATTAAATTCATCGTAGTCTTGAAGTTAACAATTAAAAAATTATTGTTTCTAAAACTTGCAATATGTTTCTTTCAACTCTCTAGATTAAAATTAAAAAAAATAAAAATAAAACAATTTAAATCATCCGAATTTAATATGATTACAATTAAATAAAAATAAACACGACAATTAGTCCTCCCATGAAGTCGAAGACTGACTAAATTCAGATGGCAGACATGAAATATCACGGCCGACTAATTAAGAATAAAAAAAATTGTTATTTTAATTCAAGGCTAAATTATATTCCTCTAAACTTTGAATTATGTACATATGACCTCCTTAACTTTTAAAATTTTACTATAAACCCCCCTAAACTTTTATATTTATATAGACAACTTTATATAATTAACTTTATACATCAATTATCTACACATAATTTAAAATTTATAAGAGTTGTCTATGTATCAATCAAAGTTTAAGGACTTGAATACACATAAAAGTAAAGTTTAAGGGGTACATAATTAATGGCTTGTGATTATTTGCATAAACTTAAAAACTTGAAAATGTTTATTATTAAGTTTTAAATGTGAAGAGAGTTATTTATATATGATTCAAAGTTTAAGAAAATTGTATATGATTTATTCTTAATTCAATTATATCGATGGTGACACAGCAGAGTACATAGATGGTAACGCAACAATCATCACACAACATATGCAATGAAGAAAAATTAATTTACAAGTCCTTATATTTTTTTAAAGTTCAAATTAAGTTTCTGTAATTTATTTATTTTTAATCAGGCCTTTATAATTTGATTCATTAAATATATTAATCACTGAAAGTTAAAATTATTAATGAACAATTAATTTTTTTAAAAAAAATTTAGAGTTTATAAAAAATTTAATATAATACTTTTGACAAAAAATTATTAAATACAATGTTTAAATTTTATTAATTTTTATGAAAAATCTACATGTATCAAAATTATTGAGGAGACATCATAATTATAAAAGTTTTGAGTAATACAATTCATGTAATTCATTCTAAAATTATATAATTTATTAATAAATACATAAAAGTTATTAATTTCATATTTTTAAAGGAGAAATTTAAGAATTTTAACCTAATATGGTTACCATACATAAGAAGATGTGGAAAAAGGTTCAGTTAGAGTCCATATTTGAACCTCTATGTAGTATTTGCACTGCCACACTCACTCTCATCTGTCCCTATTGCCTCCTATGTTCACACACTCATACTGTCATGAAGCCATTATTTTTTTTTAAGAAAAAGCTAGCTCAGTGAGATGTATAGCAGCCGTTGATATACCCATAATGTGTGATGTTGCAGCTCTCCCAACCAACTTGTGATACCTTCATCATGGATGGTCCATTGGAGGGATCTACAAACTAGACAAACTTAGATCTAATTCTAATATTATTTTATCATAAGGCCATTATTTTTTTCTTCAAAAGATTAATTTAGTGGGGTATGTAGTGTACCAGTTTACATGCTTAGGACCCTTTCCAAAATCCTCTAACGTGGGACGTAACAATACGCTTCTGATCCTTTTTATCAATAACTTGCCTTATCTTATAAATTAAAGTAACAGAAGCCACTTAAAAGAAAGACCTTTGAATGTGTGAATATGGCAGCTCTGAGTTTAAGATATGATCGATGCAGCACAAAATAAGGCCGGTTAATGGGATCGGAAGAATAAAGCAAATCATCAGCGGGAGCAATAACTTTTATCCATATCTTCATCTCTATCCATCTGCATATTTACATGGAGGCCAATCAGGTCCAGTGTTCTGGTATTATCATGCACGAGGGAGCTTTTGAGAAAAGAGGAGATGGGTGGGCGGGCTTTCCAATGAGGACCTGTTCTTTTTGTGTTTTCATTTCCAACCCTTGGAATTGGACTGTGGACAGATAGAGAGGATCTGCACAAGAGATTTAATTGGTTCGATGTATTCATTACTTGCTAGGAGTTGTTTGCCTTGTGGGATTTGTTCACATTCCATATAAACTCACCCACTTAAATGGTGGGGCTTCGGCTCACGACTTTGCCATTAAAGTTGCCTTATATATCCACTTGTGATGGTGCTAGCAATGATTATTTATGCCTGAAGCCCTGGTTATACCTAAGCAAAAATGTTAGCTTTCTTTATGTCCTCCTCTCACTTCACATTTTAATATTTTAACTTTTCCCGCACTCAATATACAAATCCGCCATCACGGGCAACTAAAAGGACTCCGCATCAGTCTCCCCTTTTTTAATTTTCGGCCGTTTGTCCTCTCTCTCTCTCTCTCTCTCTCTCTACACTAAAAAATCTCCCCATCCTTTAAATTAGTTAACATAATTGGGCCAAATTATCTAGAATGCTAGAACCACATTAATTAAGAACAAGAAAATTTTAGTTTTTTTTTTCCTTTTAACTTGAGAAAATTGAGTTGATCTATTGTAAGTTGTAAAATGAGATAAAAACGAGAAAACGAAAAGCAAAGGCGTTTATTTATATTTTCACATTTCAACATGTAGCTTCCATTCTCGATGATCGTTATACCAAAATGGATCTGGGCTGCCTAAAATATAAAGTGGAGTTTAAGACCCAGCGGTGATAGCTTGTCAAAAGGAAATGGGTGAGACAAATGCGCGACTCAGAAAACTAGAAACGCAAATTAAAGGAACAGCATGGTACCCCCTCTGGATGGACTCTCAAGTGCAGAGAAAGTTGTTTGGCCTACATGGCGATGTTTGGCTTTGTCCCCTTCATGATTCGGTTACTTCCGATACCGCGCGTGATCGCGTCACTTGATAATATTCCTTTGGTCTTTCCGATGTCCAAAGGCCAACTTTCCCTTCCATCACAGGCAATTACCCCACACCGTGTCGCTGCATGAGCCTATAGCAGACAGCGACCCAGTTTGCCATGTTCTTTAGGGAAACCCTCATAATCAACCGGTTCATGCAGTTTTCCTGAGGATAATGATGGCATATATATAATTGCTTTCCATAGCTTCGCATATTGTATGCTACAAAATTCTCTGCGGGTCTCTATTTGGAAGTGCAACTAGATCACTGCAGTGTACAGTAAGTTAATACAGCCACATGGTTGAATATATAATGTAGTTCCATTCAAAAGTCAAAAGTACACTAGAAGATATGTTACTGTGTCTACAGATACAAACTACTTGAACCTGTTCCGTATATAGGAATCCGATAAACCATAAAGCTCCCACCCATATGCTTTTTTCAATATCCATTTTACGGTCTCAGGAATATTTGTCAGACTACCGACAAGGGAGCGAGAAAGTTAGTGCTATCTGCCATGGAACGAGTTCGCAATAACTCCGGCCTACTCTCCGCGGGGGAGCTTCGTCCCAGTCCAAGTACTCCATTGCAGAACCCACAGGAAAAGAAACACCCATCTGATAAGGAGGAGAAAGAAGAAGAAGAAGAAGAAGAGGCAAAGACAGATTCTTTGTTGGATCTGAACGTGGACGGTGATGATTCAGCTGGCGGGTGCAATCCAGACCTCCGTCTCGTCACCAATTTGGATGTTGATATGGAAAAATCTAAAACTTCAGAAAATCCCGATGCTTTAGAGGCAGAGCCTCGAGTATTCTCTTGCAAGTATTGCCAGAGGAAGTTTTACAGTTCACAAGCACTCGGAGGACACCAAAATGCGCACAAGAGGGAGAGGTTAATGGCGAAAAGAGGACAGAGGGAGACACTGGCCTCAGCTACAGACTTTGGGCTTTCTTTTCTGCGTAATAATCACAGGTATACAAGTATGGCGTCTCTACCCCTCCACGGTGCTACCGGTAATAAACCTCTCGGAATTCAGGCACACTCCATGATTCACAAGCCTTATCATATTTCTTCTAATTATGGGTTTGGAAACAGCCGTGTACATCATGGTTGGTCGAGACCCGTAATTGATCAAAAACCCAGATTTGGGAAGCTAGCTGAAATGGCTAATTTTCGCAGAACAATAACATTAGGCTTGTCATCACGAGGTGGTATAGGTAGGTTTGAAACGGTAAAGACGATGGTGGGGTCTGCAGTCACTGAAGAAATCACAGGGTATTTGGCAAGTGGAACTCTACTGAGCACTGATCAAGAAGAAACGAAGCAACTTGATTTATCCCTTAAGCTCTAAGAAGGGATATTATTTGTGTAGGATATTCAGTAAGTACTAGGGCCAAGCATCTTGAAAAATGAAAACCTTTCTTCCCCCATCGGTCTGGAAAATAATAATGCAAATTTGTTTATGGAGGATCAAACTTCCTTATCTGTGAGTAGCAATGAGATATGATATTTTAAAGATTGTGGAGTCTTTTCTTTCTGAGACTTTGATCTGTTTACATCTTGTGCTGATTTGGGAGGGGGTTTGCGGTTCTTATGGCTCTTGTCAGTCTCGAAACTGGCCTAGAATATGTAATAGTTTGTTCCCATAGCATTGCACGTTCAGGAATTCTTGAACTTCTTTTTTTTTTTTCTGGGCCAGCTCTTGAACTTGATTTCCACTTTCAGCTGTTTAATGGCTTACAATCTCAAATACAGAAGTTCATGTCTTCATCCATTCTAAATGATATGTTTGTTCTTAGCTTAGGTTGCATGAGAAAAAATTTAGATCTGATCCGGACAGGATAGAAGCACATTTCACCAGCCAAGGAATATTCCATCAATTTAGCGACGATAGAGATTCAACACGTTCCTTTGTAATTTTACTGTCGTGCCTGATTTATGGTTTTGAGTGAAGAAAAGAAAGTAAAAGATAAATTACACCTGAGAATTAAATTCTGTAACATTTAGATTCAGTGTTTCTCATTAATTATTATTGCTGAATAAGATTCTCACCTTGTGTTTGGAAACAAGAACACGGACACAATAAGGGTGACGGCAAAAAGTGGGTACAAGAATAAGCATGCGATTTTTTTTTTGTGGATGAAAAGAAACATGCGAATCTACAGTTACGTGAAAAGAAAACCCAAATTAGCGAGTTGGATAAGAATATAAAGATTAGATATCTGATGAACAAATATAATGCTGTTTGTTTGTCCACATGTGGAAAACAGAACATCAGATCTAGACTTTGCTATATTATGTTAAGGATTTTAGACCTGTAGCATAGGAGAGCTCGCTTGTCGTACATATATATGTGGATGCACCTGCTAGGTCACCGTCATCAAGTAGCCTCAGATCTGGGAAAGATTCGGAGATGTTGATATTTAATAGAATAATATTCTAGCAAACGTGGATGTTAATCATCAAACCTGCCGTCTATGCCAAGGGTTTCGCGCACCTCATAAATCAAACTCACATGGCATTGCCCAGCTGGCTAGCTGCTTCACAGCATCATTTCATTCACATCTCTTCTTTTTAAATAATGGACCCTGATGAATTAATTGCCAAGATCATGATTTTGCAGGAGATGAAAATAAATCTCGATGATCTTTAGTACCTCTTACAAGTAAAGGTATTGAAACCTGTAAGTGCGTGACTGTGTTTGACACTGATCGAGAGGGTTAAATCATTTCCAGCCTAGCATGTTATAATAACTTCAACGGTGACGTATACTATGTCCCCACGACTACTGCTTCATTTCATGGTAAGTCATTGATCAGCCGTTGATCTTTTCTGTGAACGAATAGAATCTGGTCATTATTGCTTGCATAATTTAAAGACTTCGGAGGGAAAGGGAAATAGCGTCATAAGTACAGTGAGAAATCTGACAGAGATGTTTTATTAAATAAATAAGTAACACTGAATATATTATCCTGATTTGTAAGCTCTTAAAATGTGATGTGAGGTTTACGAGTATTCTTAAAATCAACGCGAGGATGAAGGGGGAAATTGGGCAAAAGCTTCTGCGGGCTGCGGCGTTGTGTAATTGGTATGAAAGGTTGACAAGTTGGAAAGCCCTGAACGTGAGCAACAGTGAACTGATGAACTTTTCTTGTTCTCTTGGACCAATAACAACAGAGTCCTGGCCTTTAGGCTTTAAGGGGATGTGTTGAAGAAGCGGCCTCATGACAGAGGTCTATTGGGCTCAATCCTGATCAAGCAACACTACAGTACTACACTAGTTTTTAACCCGTCCCCCAACGAAAAAAAAAAAGGGCACACTAGAACCGTTAATCTCCGGGATCATGTAATAAATTTGGGCACAGTACTCCCTCCTTTCATGATATATGATAAATTTGTCTACTTTACGAAAATGAAGAAAAATAATTGACGCCTGTAAAATTACTCCATCTCTTCACAAATATCCTCAACTAAATACTCTTCTCCCACACCTGTTTTTTTTTTAAATTAATCAAAGTACAAGTTTATACTATGTATTTTCAGGAAAAAAAACAGCAATTATTGTCTACGTTTTGTAAAAATATCTTATAAATAGGAATACCAATGCCTTCAAATTTGTAATGTATAAGAAAGAAGTTTTCTACTTTGCCTTTATATTATAGAGAGAAATTATACTTACATTAACATCGAATAAAGGTAAAAGAACAAAGTTATAATAAGCAGTTAACATATTTATAAGGAGGATTGGAAAATCCCTCTTCTTTTGTATATTCTTTTCAGTCTTATTTATAAGACATATTTTATAAGATTCATTTAGTTTTATTTATAAGTTATGAAGTAACTTTTTAAATAATATTAAAAAAGTATTTTTAAACTTGCCTCCACTGAGAGAAAAAATAGCATAAGTCACTTTTTAAATTTATTATATATGAACACATTTAAAATTTTATACACCTTTATTCCTTTTTTTTTTTGTATTGGTATTAATAAAGATTGATAAAAATAATTTATAAAAAGTAGGAATATATAGGAAAGAATTTTTTTTAAAAAAATAACAATTAAATTTGAAAAGATGGAGTCAATGACAATTAGGTTTTGATATAAATTTTAAAAAATAAATTATAAATATAAAAATATTAAAATGTGATATTTAAATTTTAAATAAATTATAACTGAGACAAATAAAAACTTAAAAAAAAAAAAAAAAAGGTAGGGAGAGTGTGAGACGTTGGGGGGAGAAGAGCGTGTGGATCGGGATGCGCCAGTGAGTGTTCGCCGGGAATCGAAATCATAACTGCAGTGCCAGTGAGGTGTTCCCTTATCGTTTAACAAAGCACTGTCTATTCCTTTTCCTGTGGACATTAGCAGAAGCATTCAGTTCCCTCCATTCGACAATTCCCCTTGATATCTGTGTATTCCTGTCCCCTTTTCTTTTCCTCATTAAACACCAATTTTTATTTTTTAATATATATATATATATATATATATGGGTGCGGGTGAAGGAAGCCAATCGAAATATCGAGCAGGACGCCCGAGGGAGCTGCGCGTGTTTTAGTGACTAGTGTGCTCCCGTACTTCGGTGCTCGGGAAGGACAAGTTATCATACAACAAGGGTAACGCAGGGAGAAGCGAGGGTGTGGTCTTCTCTGCGCTGGTCCGGGGAAGAGATTATGGGGGGCAAAGTGTTGGTGTTGCCGCCAAAGAAGAAGCTCGGAGGGTTTCCTGTTTACCTTAACGTCTATGATCTCACCCCTATTAATGGCTATGCCTATTGGCTTGGCCTCGGTGTTTTCCATTCTGGTGTTCAGGGTACGTTTCTGCTCCGCCTTCTTGTCCTTTCTAATACCGCTTTATTATATTCATCTTCCCCCTAATTGTGTTCTGCTGTAGTTCATGGGGTTGAATATGGATTTGGAGCGCATGAGCACGACACTACCGGCATTTTTCTGGTAGAACCCAGACGCTGTCCCGGTTTCACTTTCAGAAAATCCATCCTCATCGGAACAACGGACCTGGGCCCTAAAGATGTTTCGGCTTTCATGGACAAACTAGCTAACCGCTACTCTGGCAATTCCTACCATCTCATCACTAAAAACTGCAACCACTTCTGTAACGATGCTTGTCTCAGATTAACGGCTAACTCTATCCCACGTTGGGTCAATCGACTTGCTCGCCTTGGTAATCATTCCTCACACGCTTCATTCTTACTAACAATCCTCCCATTGAAAAATTCTAAAATAAAAAACTAGTCCGTCCTCCCCGGAAAATGCATATTTGCTAGCCGTTTTCTTTTTCCCTGTTTCACCCGAGTGACTGGAATGTCACGTTAGTTGCTAAATGCAAGTGTAAGGAGTTGTGCTTTTTGAATGTGCAGGATTTCTCTGCAACTGCGTGCTCCCGCCCGATCTACAAGAAGCAAAGATTGACAATTCACGGGGACGAGTGGGATCCGAGAAGGATAAAATTAACAAGAAGCTACGCCGTGCCAACGGGTGCGAGGCTCCCCAGATTAAAACAGATGTTTCTGATTATTTCAGTATTGAATTTGAAGCGACCTGAGAAGAGCCAGGGGAAGCTAGCAACGTCTTTAACCTGCTGTGTATCTTGTATCTCTAGGCTGGCGACTTGCAATAGCTGGCCGCTATTGGAGGGAATGAATCGATGAATGCTGTGTCTCCGATCTCTTTGTAATCAATTTTTTCCTTTACCTTGTTCCTTCATTGTTGTGGAAAGGAAGTACTGCATTGGTTCAAACTCTTTGTAAAAACGCATTGCTGATCAGTTATTGAGAGAGGATGGTCCAAAATCCAAATGAACAAGAATCTAATCTGTGGACCCACGCAACATAATCCTTACTAGAAGAGTGAAATGTGAGACAGGAAGAGAATCGGAGGGTAGCAAAGAATCCAAATTAGCATGAAATAATATAAGACGAGGGTCCCATGCCAGAGGATCTTTGGAGTCATGGCCGCGCCTTGCACCCGTAGCATCCAAACACTGGTTGTTTGTATGTGAAGTCAGGCCACAGCGTAAAAGCCATGAGAATGAAAAAGAATATAGTACTCATCACCATTCTCGCTTTTAATAGGGTGTGCAGACTATTATTAATGTAACTTTAATCCATCGGGTGCTGCCATATTTCGCTCTTTTCTGCTTTTGCTACTTTAGCCTCACTGACCAAGGCAAAGTGTGCTCGGTGATAATGAGAAGAAAAGCGAACATAGAGGTACAGCTTTCATGTGTGAAGAGGAAGCGACGTCTGTTCATTTCCCTCTAGTTGGGAGACAAGTCTGCTTAGCGTAGAAGCATGACATTACAATTTACAAGTCTCGACTTTCCATACCTGCTCCTCGGTGGAAGAGCCTATGTATATTCCTTTCCCGCTCCCCCTTTTCTAAAATTCTCATACAGACTAATAGTAATTAGAAAAGTGGGTTCCCTGTTCTGTTTTGTGCTAATAAGCTTCATAATACGACACCAGTATCTTTCTGTTGTCACTTCCTATAGCCAGCCATGTATACTGATTTATAAAAAGGCAAAATTCATCGACCCCTGATTCATTATTATGTGAGCCATGGTCATGGAGATCCTAAAAAACAACCCCGTCACTCAACAAGATGGTTATTAGCCACTAAAAACGACCAACAGTATCAGCATAAAAGTTGATATTCGCTTCCTGCTCGTGGCCTCAAATCCAAGCCCGGACTGCTGCTTGTACGGTGTACAAATTTAATTACATTAGCTGATTAGCATAAATTATTTTATTTATTGGGGGGGTGGGAAAGAAAAAGAAGTTCATTGTAGTGGGCTTAAGTTAAAAGCCCGACAAACAGTGTGTGCATTGGCAGGGAGACACCAGCTTGAAAGTTGGAACGGCAAGGCAACCGACACCACAACGCTTCAGTGATACGTCGGCGGAGAATAAAAAGTACTAGTAGTTTCTACCTATTATTACTTTCAAAAATTTAAACCCATGTCCACATGGGATGGATCCGACATCTGTTACTCGTTCTCCAAACCTTTCTATTCCAGCACCAAGTGGTGGCTTTACTTTTTTTCTTCTTCCCAAAACAATCCACGCCCTACCCATTCTCGCTTTTACATTCCTTTTAAGGTGGGGGAAAAAAAACTAAATACGTTGATCGTCACGAAATCAACTACGTTGCTCCACATCGCTCATTTAAAAAATTTCAACAAGCTAATGTTACAGGAAAAGGCTCAAAACCCAATCAAAATCAAATGTCTCCAGTCAAAGTACTATTATTGAATGAATCGCATATCCATTACGAGCACTTTTCCTGCAGTTTCGTTTCTGTAATAAATGCATTCAACATAATATATGATATTGCTTTCACTTCAAACATGATAACAAGAATTAGTTAAATAATGATAATTTAATATAAAATTAAATATAATTAGATAAGCTTATCTTGGTAGAATAGATAATGATGTAGAAAGTCAACACAAATTTAAATTAAGGAAGATATTTCTCGCACCGTTAAATGTTAGGGAAGACGATTATAATTTATTTTTCAAAAAAACAAATATAACTCACCCACATCTAGAAATTAGGTGATATAATTTTATTATCATTGTAGCTGTTGCTGTTGTATTATTACAAACCTAAGGTAAATAAATAGCAAAGGATGAGAAGATTAACGGTGGAATCAACGAAGTAAGATGGTGGAGGACTTTCCTAGTCGAAAGGAGAAGAGGGAAATTGAAGGGATATTTCCTAGTTGACCACCATGCATCACCCATCTCTTTCAGCAGTGCTCACCAAAAACAAAAGCATGTGAACTCGATACCAAATGACAGCTTACATCCCACCCCTTCAGCTAACGGAACAATCAACTGTTCCATCCCCTCTTTTGCCTTGTCTGGCTTTCCTTCCCCACACTGTTTTTCTCTTGTTTTCCACTGCCTTCACCATCTGGGGTCTCTCCCATTGCAATGTCTACTGTGCTTTGCTTTCACTTTCTTTTCCTTCTTTCCTTCTAAATCTTTTCTTACAAATCCTTCAATCGCATACTAGATTGTTGCTGTACAAAACCAGGCCAACCATTTTTTTTTTTTTTTGGTTCTTAACCGTGACAGTAACACAAAACAACCAAAGAAAACGCCATCCCTCGAGCTCGCATGCCCAGAATGGGTTTTGCATTCCCATTACAATTCCACGAAAGACGATATATCTGCTAATAAGGACGCCCAAATTTTGACCCAAAAAAAAAAAAACAAACAAACAAAGAGCACGCCCAAGTGGACACAATTGGCAACCAACTATTTTGATCAGTATGCTTCTCAAACAAACTAAGACTCCTATTACACAAAATTTACATCACAAGGCAGTACATTTCACGAATACGTAATACAAATCATGAAAGACGATTGGGTAAGAGGATCAATTGATGTCTACTCTTTCTATCGCTCGCAAGGAAGAAGTTGTTATGCCTATCGACTATGAATCTGCGTATTGAGTTCTAAAATGCCGTAACTAGATGTATTCAATCACAAATTATGTTCACAAAACAAATGGGTTAGCCGGGTTTAATCTAACTGGTTAGCACCTATAAGTACTGAATTTCATTAATCAGGGATCGCAGAGAAAGCGCCGAGCGTTCACCTTTTCCAGGCATAGACGAGCAAGGAAAATCCGATGGGCACCACCAACTCGTTCTCCTCCACGCTGGACCATTCCATCACGGAGGAGCTTCCGCCAAAAGATCCCGCTGACGATGACACTGAAACCGACGACAACGAGAAGCTCTTGCCCATTCTCCCCCATTCGTTCAGCCCCAGATGCCAGTTTTGCTGTGTCCAAAGATTCATCAAATTTCTGTCCCCTACTGCATCCTTACCAGCTTCTTCCTCTTCTTCCTCGATTTTGAACATAAAAATGGCGTGCCCGTCACCGTTCTCTCTCTCAAACAGCCAATTGTAGACGTCCCACGAGATCTGAACGGGTACCCCGTCCACTTCTACTCTCTCATTCCCTCTAAATTTCCACTTCAAACGCTTGATCTGAAGCACGATCTTCCCATCCACACTGAAGCAGAGCCTGGAGTCGTCCCTGTATCCGCAATCTATCTGTATGTCCCTCATTTTGCCCCCGAATTTCGCTCTCGTGGTGTAGATTTTGTTGGCCACCACGTGCTCCCTTTTCAGAACCAGAAGCTGCCCATTCTTGGGCTCGAGAGCTTTAGTCTTGGCGTACGCATCCTTGTTGAGATCGCCGACCAGAAGAATCATCTCCTTGTCCACAACCAGCGCGACGTAGAAACCGGAGAGGGGCTCAGGTCCGGACCCGAATTTGGCTTTGGAGAGATTCCAGAAGAGGAAAGTATTGGGGGAAAACTTCTTGGTTCCATGCCTTTTCCAGAAGACGAAGGGCTTGATGTGGAGGTGAAAAGAAGCGGGAGTGAGAGAAGTAGAAGGGAGAGGGGAATCGTAAGGGGGGTGATGGAGGTGAAGATGGAGGGAGCGACCCAAAATGGAGCGCGACCAGGTGAGGGAAACGACGCCGGCGTCGGTGTGGAAGAGATAGGTGGTGAGGTTGGGGTTGGTGGATAGTGGCGGCGGAGGAGGAGGAAGAGCGCCGTCATTGGTGGCAGGGGAGGGGCGAAAGCAGGAAGACATTAATGAGATTTGAGTTGAATTCAGGGGATTTAGGGGGGGGGGGGATCTGATCTGATATAAGAAACAGGTTTCAATTGGATTGGATTACGAAGGGGGGGGAAAGAGGAGGGGTTTTATGGAAGATGAGAACCATGCGTACATGACTGAGATGTGAAGAGAACGCCTCACTGTGGCCCTGTTGGCAACAACCGGGGAAATAATCAAAAGATGAGGACCCCACCTCGTATTTGGCTATTCAATGCTATTTTCTTCGACAAGTGAAATCCTCTTTCAAAACTCCCACGCTCCATGCCTTTATTTTGTTTTCAACCATTATTATTACCGTACAAAAGTTGCACTGCATTGCTTTTCATTGTTGTTATTATTATTCTTCTTCTCCTCTACTGATCAACCAGGAAAATAATTCAATTATTTTTCAATATTTTTTGTTGCGTTCCGTGGAGTTAATTTGTGGAAAAGGTTCCGAAAAATATGCGTACTATAGTTCAGATGATGTTTAGGCACTGGTAAAATTAGGGATGATAAAAAAGGCCGGCCGGATCCTGTAGAGTCGGTCTTTGAAGGGCTTGGGCTTAAAACGGCCAGCTCTTTTAAGCCCAAGTTTTTTTTCAGGATCTTGATATTTGAAGCCCAGCCCTTGACATAGCGGGTTCAGGGCCGGCCCCTTCGGGCTTTAGGCCCTTTTAATTATTTTTATTTTTTTTAAATTTTTTAATCAAATAAAAAATTACTTCATTTTAATATAATACTCAATCAAGAAAGGTATAAAAAAAACTAACTAAATAACATCTAAATGAACTAAAAATACAAATAAAATAATAACAATGTAATAAGCAATGGATCGGCTAAGCCGACAAACATCCCATCAAAATTAGAAGAGTAAATGTTAAACCAAATGAATCATTATCACAGATCTAGATGAATTAGGGGATTTAATGTTGTATTTTTTTTAGAAAATAGTAGCCAAGGATTTCTATATGAAATTTATATCAATTAAGAATCAATTATTGTCAAAACCTGAATGAAAAACAAGCTACAATTAATTATTGTTAATTTAAAATGAGTTATTATTAAAATCTAAATGAATACTTATTGATAAAGACTAACTCGAATCCACAAGTATCTACTCGAATTTTAACAATAAGTGATCTTTAATTGATATAATTTTTGATCAGTGATTCTTCATTGCTCTTTTTCTTTCTTTTTTTTTTTTGCCTTCCATCCTCAGTAAATATAGACTAATATGTGATATGAAGTAAGATTTAATTTAATTTTTTTTTTAAATCTAAAAAGAGTAAAAATTATGAGAATTAATTAAAAAAATGCATATGTGGGCTTAAACGGGCTGACCCTCGGCCTTGCAGGGCCGGCCCTTTTAAGCCCTAAATTAAACGGGCTTAAACAGGCTGTTTTATTTAAGCCCAATTTATCATTTTGCAGTTCTATTTACAAACTCGACTCTATTTTTATACGGGCTTAAACGAATTAGCCTGACGAGCTCAGCCCGTTTTTACGGCTCTAGGTAAAACATGGTTCAAATGTGACCGGAAGGCTCTGGGTGGTGAAGATGTGACTGTAAAGATTTCCATGATTTCATTTTAGTCCTTTATTAAATTTGTATAATGAAATGAACACCGTTATAAAACTGAAAAATCTGCTTAAATCTAGTCTAGTAAAGTTAAATATAAAGTAATTGTGTAAAAAATATTCTAAAATTGAACCCAACCAACGGTGCCTTCAACTAAATGAGTGAATTTTACTTAATAAGTTACTCCTTTTGTATCAATTTATAAAATAATTTTTTAAAAAATTTATTATTTAAAAATATAAAATAATTTTAAAAAATAGAGTTTCATTAATCATATTTTTTAACATCATCCTTTAAATGGGGAGAGAATTTAAAATGATATTGTAGCATGCTTTTCTAATGTTATTTATAAATCATTTATAATATGTTTTACTAGAATTAAAAAAATTTAAAATTCATTAATTCTATTTACAAATTTAAAAAATTCTTAAACTATCTCTTATTAAATATATATACTTTAATAATATATTTTTATAAAATAACTTATAAACTTGACAAAAAAAATTCTCTCTCTATCATATAAATGAGAAAATCTTAGGTAGACTGGATGCGCCGCTTCATTTATAATCTGTTCAATAAAAACATGATATTTTAATTGTATTAAATATAAATTAATTTTAATATTATTGATATTAGAGAGAGAAAAGGCAATAAATCAAATTTACATTTTATTATAGGAATAAAATTAGCTAAAAAAAGGTCACACAATATTGTATTTAAATTATTTTGAACATTTTAATTGAATTTGCCAACAAATAACGTAGTACATCCAATTTATTTAAATATTTTTCTCATATAAATAGAATTGCAGAGAGCAATGATAATGCATGTAAGAACATTTTTTAATATTTTATAGTTTTCTTTGGAAAAAATAAATTTATAAAATATCGTTATTATGTTTTATTAATACAGAAAGAATATTTTGATTCGTTGGTATTTAAAGCTAAAAATCTAGACACCGCAACAGTTGGCATGAAAATCCCTCCAACCTTGGACAAGAATCTGTCTCTATCTTTTTTTCCCCCCGACAAACATTTTTTTATCAGTCGAGACGCCATTAACACGATGAAATTATGGATTTTATGATTAAGAAGCCTCCAACTGGCGAAGCTATGGATGGGAAAGGATTAGCTTTCTGTTTTTCCCCCTTGCTCGCCAGCAATATATTAAGCTCCTGAATTATATTTGAGCTTTTAATCTCCTTATGGGGCAATTAGCTTGAAAGAGAGACTGGAGATGATCTGTAAAACACCATCATCTTGCACATTAAAAGCACGTTGAAGAGGTTAGAAACAAATACTTACATTTAAGATGACAGTGTTTTGAATAAGACTGCTGTTTTTAATACAAAACATCTATAGACGATGAAAAAACAAATTGAAAAGTGAAATGCCCTGTCCAACAAAAAGGAAAGAGAAAGAAAAAAGTAGCGTGATGCCTTTTCTTTCTTTTTTTGGGTGATATTTAACCATATTTATTCATTAAATCACGTATAATTTATACGTCAGCTAATATATTTCCATCAAATAATTATTATGGTACCAGCAACATGAATGACAGGGGAAACAATAAACAAATCCCTTTAAAATAGATAGACGACAAAATGAGATAATTAAACTGAAATCTCAAGGTACTTATTTGTCATATTTTTTACAAAATTATGTCTATAATCCTCCACAAAATAATAGAAAGTATAATTGTTAAAATATAAACCAACTTATTATTGCATCGACTAAATTGAATATATAATCAAATTATGTTGTCAATACTTGAATTGAAGTTGCTGGTACAAGCAACGTGCCTTGTTACTGTGTAACTAAACCAACGAGAAATATATGTGTGTGTGTGCGCGCCAAATTAGTCTGTAGAAACTTTGAAGTAATTCCACCATTTTATAGCACTTGTCACTTGTCTATTTTAATAGGATTTATTTGTTAAATCAATTGCTTGAATTTTGAACTCCACGTTAAATATTAAACCTTAACAAAGCTAAACAAAATTGCATGCTGGACAAAAAGATTGAAAATAAACTTTCCCCTTCATAGAATTGCTTATAATCAAATTAATTAACAACATCTTTTCTTTTTTTAATATCCTATCTAGCCTTATCCTCGCACGGAGAAGGGGGCAGACGATGGTATCATAACATCACTCACTCACCAAACGCACAGTACATGACTACTAACTAAATAAAAAATAGAACCTCTAGAGCCCCTTACATCAAAGGAAAATGTTGATGTCACCAGGCCAGATGATCCCTGCCTTGTAATCAACCGTTTAAGAAACTTCCAACCTTTTCGCTTCAGCATCCGTCAGATAAGGCACTTTCTCAGATATTGGAGGAAACGAGTCATGTTGAACATTCGCATTAACACACCATGAAAATGAAACCGATGCATACTCCGAGAAAATAGCGTTGGTTAAAATTGAGGAGAGCATGGAGGGACCAGATAGAAAGGAGGATTCAAATTAAAAACAAGATGTTGGCAAAAAAAATAAAAAAAAATAAAAACAAGATAAGTCATGGGATGTAAAATAACGGTAGTTAGACTTCAGACGTGGAGCCAATTCATCTCAATCAAATACAATATAATATTGGGTAATATACAATTACGAGTGAAATTGAAGTTTGAATTCTAAAACAACTGAAAGTAGGTCACATGATCACGCCGGCCACTTGAGCTTCGATGATGTAAGTGATTTTAGAATTCAGATCACACCATTAAAAGAATGACACTCGTTGTTTTCAAATTACGACATATTTTTAAGTAAAATCACACGTATCAATAAAATTTATTAAATATATTTTATAATTTTATTTTTTACCATAAGAATATAAAATTTTAATTTTTTTTATTTAATGCTCAATTAATAAAAGAATGTTTAAGGGATAGAATATAATAAGAAAGGTAATATTTAAAAAATATTATTAATAAAATTTTATTTACATTAAAATGTCTTATATTTTAAGTTATTAATTTTTTAAAAATATTTATAATTTATAAATCAAGACAGCGGGAATAATTTTTTTGTCACACGAGAATGGTATTTTGTTTTAAACTTGTAATGGAAAGAGCACCGGCAGAACGAGCAGAACGGGGAATGGTAATCGGGGAGAAGTCAAAAGTAAATTCAAGCGTGGAATATTTGACGAATCAAAATTCAGTTGGGCCGGTTTCAAACGTGAACGCGTGAAATCAAAAGCGTGTGAAAACCAAAAGCGAATCGGAGCCTGCATCTTGCTTACTCAGGGACTTACAAGATATTTTTTAAAAATTTTATTTAATTCAAAATATTGAATATCAAATAATTTTTATAATTGTCTTTTGAATTATAACTCTACCTTAATTATTATTATTTAAAAAAATGACCAATTGAAAATTTTGATTATCATCATCAAAGCATTTATATGGAATATTAAATAAGAATAAAACTTAAAAGATGTAAATTTTTTAAATAATTGAATTTCAACTAATATCTTTTTGACAACTGTAAATTAATTATATAATAGTGCCCTATATTTTAATTAGAAGGGAATAGAATCCAGTTCTCACAGCGAGCCAAGTGTCCCTCGTTCATTCGTCCACGATCAAACTGCCGATGTCCCCAAAGCTGGTACATCTCTTGTTCTTTTGGTATCATTTATGTTTCTTCCTTCCAACTGTACATTAATTTTATATACATCAATGCAAAACGCGCAAGTTGATCCGACTTCAAGAATATCTTAATACACGGACCAAAAAAAAAAATCTCAGATAAAGGAACATTTTCAAGAAAACTGACTTGTCTGTAAATTCGATTCGTTTTTGCTCTAAACAAAAATTTGATGTGATAGAGATGATCCGTGGAGTATCTGGCACACACGCTGTAATTAATAATGTTCATTCGAGAGTTGAATCGCAGGCACGTAACTAATAATTTGAACTGAGAAGACCACCTGTGTGATTAGGGGCCACAGAGGATATATGAGCGGCATCCAGGTACCCACAGGCTGTATTTGGACGATTCATGTTAAATAAATGCCAGCGCCATTGATTTAACAGCACACACACCACTGCGTTAACTTGGATCTTATGTTGGACGACTGGAGCCAACGATCTTCATGTTAAAAACACAATAAAGAACGTAAGGAGGAGCAAATATATGCGGTGGTCGGGTATATGGCGCATGGAGATGGAGCGAGCAAGGAAATTAGGAGTTGTAACAGAAGCGCAAGTGACGAGGGTAAGAGGGGTGATATAGTGTGGAGGCGTGTACTGAAGGGGAGTGCAGGACAGTGACAAGATAAGGAAGGAGACAAGGGGTGGGCCGTTGGAGGAAGCTAACGAATTGTGGGGGATAAGAAAAGCAAGCATGAAAGCGTGGGACCGAATAGATTAGAGAAGGCAACATATGAAATGGCCAGCTGGTTTTGTAGCAAAGCAGCCATCCAGATCAACTTTCATCTCTGCTCCTCTCTGTTTCCTATTTGCTCCTCCCCCTTCTTCCCACCTGGCTACTTCCCCCAACCCATCTTCTTCATATATCTATTTGCCCCTTTTAATTTTTTTTTATTCATTATTTAATATTATCACTCACTGTTCTGTTCGACTAGGTCGGACCCGAGGTGTTGTTGTCATTCAAATAGTAATTAACCATTGAGAACTTAGTATTTGTATGTAATGTTAAAGCAGCTTGGAGATAACTCGCAAAGCAAGGGGACGAGACGTACAGATGTACAATGACAAGCTGGGACACCCGCAACCATGCAAAGGCCACCGGCCCACCGCCACCCAACTTGATTGTCGCTTTCCACTTTGCAAGTGTTCGTGATAAGTGTTTGCGAATGGCTTTTTTTTCTTTTTCTTTTTTGTGAAACCGCGTGTCTTTTCAGCGAAGCTGTACATTTTTTTTTTGTTTTTCCTTATTTACAAAAAAACTACTTCATTTTTATATATTTAATTTCAGTGAACTGATGATCGATGATATTTTTAAGTTACATATCCAAAATATAGCCACATGCTCTCTATTATAATATAGAAACTCGAGTCAACCTGTTCAATTGAGTTAGTAAATTATTCAATTAATATCTTAATCAATTTAATAAAATGTATTATTTATGTTTGGTTTAATTACAATTTTTACTATCAATATTTAGACTAAGGTTTTGATCTGTTCAATGGTCAATTTGCTTGCTAGTATCTCACTTTTTATTTTATCTTTCGCTCTCTCCATTTACCCAAAGTTATCAAAATAGTAACCAATACTATTCTAGTGCCTGGTCTTCGTGGTTCGTTTGCACGAGCATGCATGTGTTGTTTTTGGTCACCTTATGCACTTGTCAATTGTTGGATTTGTCAGCCAGTCTCTGGAATTAATTATATTGTCGAGATAGATAAACTCGTTCCACGTGATATTATAATTTGACTTTCTCAACTTATGCGTACTACCACCATGCATCCCTGCGACCCTGCCCGGAACTCAGAAATTCAAATTAAGAACATGTTTCATTTCTCCCATCTCCACCTTCCAAAGCAGTCTCTTGTAACGTCTAGTTGATTGTATTCGAAACAAAGGTCTCGACGTCCGCATACAATTAAGAGTCAGAATTCGGTTTAGATGCGTCGGTTTCTACGGCACAAATCACTTATATAAATGCTTGGAATTTGTTTGCGTGCGTGAAAAATAACCGTGTATCTTTTTAAGAATACAATTAAAGGCTAAGCTTATATTAAAACATGAATTCTCAGCACCCAAATTAAGTTATTTTTTAATCAATGGTCATTGTTTTTCTGTTTAAATTGTTTAAATTAAGTCCCAGGAACAAGTCACATGTGCCTGTGAATTCATGTCACACGGAGTCCTGTAACCACAGGACTACTGAAATGGGGAGCAAGGTGGCCCCTGTGGCCAAACAGAGCAAAAACCATAATTGAGCATGGAAAAGACGGCAAAGGAAAACGACAACATCAAGACGCCGGGGGGTTAAGAATCACATATATACATGTATACTATTAGAAAACTGAGAATATTATAAATATATGCATGCATGGGAATTACCAGACGGGGCACGCGAGCAAAGACTTTGACGTTAGACCTGTAAAAACCAACTATATTGGGCACACACAGATTAGGAACAGTACATTAACCAACCAGAGAAACTACAGGTACATGCATGCAATTGCACGCACGGGATGAATAGGAACGACTATCAATCATCGTGTCATCGTCCCTTGTTCACGGTCCATCATGTGCCCTGCCTGTCATCAAAAACTTTCAACACTGACTTTATTTTTTGGCCCAATCCCAACGTTGACTGACCTCATCAAAACCAAAATTAAAGACTATTCACTCATGCTGCCTTCAGTTAATTTATCCTGACGGAGTTTCTTTTCTTTGGGGTTTTGGTTTTGGTGAGCTACTTTGTCAAACCAAACAAAACCCATCACCTACGACCATGCATGAGCACTTGCAGTAGTTTTATTATTCAATTCATCAATTGGTAGTGGAACTAATGCACCAGCCGACTATTACTTAATTCCTTAATGATAGTGAGCGCCCTCGATCAGTTAGGGCTCGGGGACCTGTATGTTCATTTCACTCCGATCTTGATTACAAGATTCGTTGCATGCCTCTTTTTTCCCCTCTTACTATTCGTTTAATATATTACGGCCTTCAAAATTGAAAAAGTGATCATTTTAATCCGTTCGTCAAAATTATCTAGCCACGAGCCTTTGTACCTTGCAACTTGCTGGCGATTTTTGGTGATGTGAATTCCGAAGACTAATATCGGTCAAAGTAAGCGCACATGCGAGAGGACCGCGAAAAGAATAAAAATAAAAAAGCGATATTTGCCAATTTTTGAATCGGGTCTATACGCTTGGCCAAGTGATTAAATGTGTTCTACATTAAACATGAAACACGGGAAGACCAGAAATCAAACTCATTGGGCTCTAACTACGAATCTTGCCCTGCTTTTCGTTCCTGAAAACTAGAAATCAACGAATATTGCCCAGAAAGATAAAATATCAATGAATCAACTTTGATTGTCCTTTAAATAAAAAATGAATTTGAAAAGTTCAAAAATATTACTTATGAGGTAAATGTAAGCTATTATGGCATGGCATGGCATGACATATAATGTGCAGAAGAAAGTATAAATATTTACAAGCGCGCGGACGAGGAACTCGCTCTTATTGGTTAACCTGAAAAGGCGTTAGTGGAATGTTCAAGTGTATTGAATCGTCAACACATCAACGTAGACAAAGACAGCAACTTATAAAACTTTATAATAACGATCAATAAATAGAGTGTACTTAGTTTCTGAAATTTCATATAATACAGGAAGAAACATATCTAAAATTATAACTCTATAAATTTGCAAAATAACACAAAAGAATAGATTTTTCGATAAATTGCATCAGCATTTGTTTTGTTAAATTATTATTTTGATTTATTTTCAAATAACTGTGTACCGTACGTCAACTCTGAACAGAGATAGTTCCACTACCAAAAGGATCAACGTTTACAACATCCCCAGAGCTAGAATGAGTAATGAGACACGGCCTAGTCTTTAACGGGCTTGGTTAGGCTCAGGAAACTCCTTAATTGGGCTAAACTAGAATTTAGCAATAATAAAGCCTGACACCAGGCTTCATGCAAGGAGCAATATGAATTCTTCTGTTTGTTTGACTTGATTAAGCCCAACAGACCCGACATCGATTCTTCTCATTTGGTCTGGCCGGGAAAAAGATCCAAACACATACGGGTCATAAGAATTGTTATCTACAACAGTTGGGTCGAGTGAGAAATGGCTTAATTTCTCATAATTAGTGGAGGGTAATTTGAACCTGGCGGGTGAAAGGAAAATCACCTGGGATCTGATAATACATAAGTACTATCTAATGACAATATCACCGGTAGTTATATATATATATATATATATATAAAATGAAAGAAAAATCATAGACAAGTTTTAAGCAAGGAAATTAATTACTAATAGGCTTCTTACAAGTCCTTTTGCAATATTTACGAGTAATTAATTTACTTAACTAAGACATGTAATTTTCTCTAAAATAATCATATAGTTTGGAATAAGAAGGTGCGGGCAGTTCATGGAAATTATATCCAAGCTTTGCTGAAATTAAGAGCAGTGATGTCTGATCGGAAACTGAGAATCACGGGGATCATAGGATGAACTGTGCGTATGTTCTGCACGGGAAGTACTATAATTTTGAACCACTAAGACCGTGTGAACACTTACCAAATGTCACGGAAATAACTTAAACCTGGATAACTGAATGCTTCTCTTCCCTCGCTTGTAAATATCAAAGGATTTTGGCTTTTGAGCTGAGCAGACCACCAACCTTTTTTTTTTTTAAAATCTATTTCTCTTTCTCTTCCAACGCACCTTTTTATCTTTTGGATTTATGAACGGCCCTCCTTCACCTGATCCAAGGCATGCCTATCAACCATAACTGGTACCCTTTTTCTGAAATTAAAATAAGCTTTGTCAGTTCGGTGGAATGTTAACTCACAAAACAAAAGGGTTTAAAGCCTTTTATGTTTGTCTCTCTCCAGCCTAAATCATCATTGGCTTTGACTGCTTTTCCTTCTCACAAAAAAAATATCTCACCTTTCAGCCCAATTCCCTCCTCTTTCTTTTCTTCACTCTGTGAAATGCCTTTTGATGAAATTTTGTTCCACAACGCTAAATTGAGAGAGCCCTTTCTGTGTCTACCTCTTAGAGCTGGTTACATCAAACCCCCCTTAATTCTGTTCCTAATATGATCAAGGGCCTGGATTGTTGATGGAGTTCAAATAACCTCTCGTATATCTTTAAATTAACCTCATTGTCCTTCATTTTAGCTGTATTGAATTCTTAAATTTGAGCAAACACAAAAGTAGCGATAATGATGAAAAGTCAGAATACCAAAAACGGGTCCAATATGATATCTTATCAGACCATCAAATCATTCACTAATCCCGATTGATTAACCCATCTAACTAAAAGGAACTGTTGCACAGGGAAGATGCTGCATGATAGCATTTTCCCCTTTCTTTCTTCGTCTCTCACAAGGGAGGGAATAAATTTGATCGGCAGGTTCAGCAACTGTTGGACTTTCCACCAGGCAAACCTTAAAAGCATCCTCGATACACCTGGCTCACAGGATTCAAACTGTTGATGATGAAAGACTGACTAACATGCTATGATTTCAAAAGCAAAACAAAATAGTGAGTGTAAGCGACTTTATTGTATGATGGTTGTGGGGAACAAAATCAATTCCAAAGCAGAGAAGAATAATCATGAAGTTTCACTGATAGAGATGTGACACTAAGACGCATACTCCAACATACTAATTCGAAAGCAGTTGAAGCCTGCGAGGCCTCAGTAATAAGGAATCAAATTGAATGCTTTGCTGCTACAATGCAAGACAAGTGACACGGATGTGAATATACACGTCTTTGGAAAGAATGGCATCATTTTTTTCCCCTATTGAGTACCTCACGGATCTTGCTATCAAAATGTTAAAAATATGAGAGGAAGCCCTGTAATCCCCTTAGAGGAACTGATTGGATTCTGCATTGATGATATCTACGTGGAAGTGGAAGAAAGAAAATTGCAGCAATCATATGAACCGCACTGCAGATACACATAATTAGCTTATAATTAATTCTCCTTGAGTTTGTTCCACTTAATCATATGGAAATGGAATTTGAGTGGGCAATTTTGGTTAGCCTAATTATTGTGAAACTGAACGAGATTTGTAGTTAATGAAGATGACATGAGACCATCAAATAAGATGATTAGGAGAAAAAATATGCCTTTAATGGAAGTTTGAAGAACGGAAGCAATAAACTGAAACGGCAAAGATAAAAGCTGAAAGTTACAGCTGATTGAATTCCCAATAGTAGCGGGGGTGGCTAGAAAATGACAGATTCGCTTTTGAAATATTAACTGGAATCCTCAGCAGCCAAACCGACTTTATTCATCCGTTTCCCACGCACTAACGACCCCTCCAAGCTCCATTTTGAAATGAAATGGATTAAAAAAAATCAAAATAAAATAATGAAAGAAGATAAATGAGTATATTTATAACAAGAGGAATAATTTAATTCATGGAGTTAAAGTAATAATTTATAAAATTTTTGGAAGGTGTGATGATCAAAGGGGATAATTTAGATGATCAAAGGGAATAGATGAACATATTCATAAAAGGAGGGATAATTTAATTCATAAAGTTAAAAATTATGATTTATGAAATTTTTAAAAGATGTGATGATTTTCACATTTGTAATATATATTAGTGAGTTTTATCATACTTATCATGAGGGAAAGGGTGATTCAGTTCATTTTTGTTTTGATTTTTCATATCCATCTCATTCCATTCCATTCTAGTAACCAAATAGTACCTTAGTGAATTTGATTACACTATCATTTTCATTTTTCTGCAAGAACAGTTTCAAGCAGAAACCATCTCCATACAAGGCGCAAGCAGTGAACAAGAAGGAATTTTAATTTCGACAAGAAGTCATGAGTATACTTAAAAAAGGGGGCCCAGAGACGGGTCGGATTAAATGATTAATCACCCACTCGATCTCATCTGGTGTTACTCTCTCTTTAGCAGGTCCTAGTTTTCTTTTTTCCAAATGAAATCCCATGCAGCAACAGTTAATATATTTTTTTTTTCCTGCAGAATATCAAAGCCTTATTGTTTCACGTAAAAACTCATAAATACTTGATAGGAAATTCTTCCTTACGCTTTTCGCTTCAGTCTCGGCGGATAGTAAAACTCTTTACATTCCAAATTTAACTTATCGTGTCATTTGTACTGTGTTTGAAAGTGACGCAAGTGACACTTTTACTATAGAGGTAAAACGGTTGTTTTCAGTTTTCACCGGCAGTGCATGAAGGCTACTGACACTTTGGCAGTTCGGCATAAGGACCAAGTTATGCTAAGTCTTAAAAAAGATAGGGGATATGTGAAAGGAGTATCAGATACAGCAACTTTATTTGTTATTTAATTAGTTTACAAAACAAGTTTTGTGACACAGTTGAGTCTAGTTATTTCTATTTTTATACATTTAAGAGTTTATGACGGTTGCAGAGAATAAAGTGATAGTATTTTATTTAGACTTAATTGGGAACCAAAGAAAATCCAATTTTTGAGTCAGAATGAAGAGAAGTATGGGTGCATAAAATTCTCCATTGTTTGAAATAGAGGGATACGGCCACTTTCTAAAAAGCTGTGCCCTTTGACAGACCTTCCCTTACATTTCAGAGTAACTCTGCAATCTGCCACTACAAACGCTAATTGCAGAGGCTATAATCTGAGAACAAGGCCACGGAACATAAACAACGACTTCATAGACCATAACATAATTGGCTGTGCCTGTACATATAGCACTATCTAATAACGGGTTACTTGGAAGGCTTCCTGGAGAATCTGGAGGGGAAATAATTAATGCACTTCACGAGGCTGGGGACTTAGAAAAATGGGTTAATTGGTAGAATATAAGCGGCTTTGCCTAGAAGAATTTGAAGTAGCAAAATGTTGAACATATTAAGGAGGCAACATTACTGAGGTGGCATGGCAGGGCGGAGCTCGATGGACCCATAATCGAGAAGCTCCTCGATCATTTGCTCTATATGATCCTCTTCAAGAGGCTTGAAGTGCTCACCACTTTCCACCTTCTTCACACCCCACTTCGCCTCTGATTCTTCCTCCTCCGCCTCTTTTGCTTTCTTCCGTCCCAACATTGTAATATCGGTTTCTCTGCTTTTCACGGAGGAGGAGGTTATTGTGCTCGTGGACACAACATTCGGCGAAGTTACTCGTGGAGGTTCCGGTACCGGAGGTCTCGTCATTTGAAGCGAAGCCATGTAACATCTATGCAGTTTAGCGGTCAGAGTTGCTGAGAGAAGCTTAGAAGACGAAGACTGAGACGCATTGGGGTTGTAAGGAAAATTAGTTCTTGCTCTCGGACCACACATCAGCCTCGCTGCTTCATCGTAAGCTCTGGCTGCATCTTCTGCCGTTTCAAATGTGCCGAGCCATATCCTCGTCTTCCTGCACAAAACAGACACTTGTAATTTAGCATGATGTACTTCAAGTGCGTTTCTGACGCATGAAACGCTCATATGGACGTGGAAAGAAAACTAAAGAGAGCTTACAATAGAGGGTGCCGAATTTCAGAGACCCAAGATCCCCAATGCCTTTGTCGGACGCCTCGATATCGCTGTTGTGGTCTGGCCATGCTAAGGGAAAAGAAAACGTATTCTTTTTTGCAAAGTGCTTGTGAAAGTGTTCCAACACCGGAAGGAGGAGAGCAGTGTTTTTGTAGTTGAGTTCCTTCACAGTCACACGCACTCTTTTTCTTACCATTCTGGCACCCATAATGCAGGGGGCCCCACAGGGATTTTGATTTTTGAGCTCTTACCTTGGTTTTATTTTCTCTTCCTTTTTACCCGGCAAACGGCTGTATTGTAAGTTGAAGCTCATGATTATTGCATAAGCATTTCCTAATCTTCAAGTGACAATTCAAGTAGGCAAGTTGAAATCACATGCCCCTCCGTCTCTGAATAAGATATAAATTGGAAACGGCATCGCCCTGTTATCTAAGGTCGCAATCTTACAGATTCTTCTCATGTGACTGTTGGGGGTAGGGGGCAATTATGGATAACGACTAGTATGTAGTCCCTGTTCTGTGAAGTTTGAACTGCATTATCTTTTCTCAAGTATATGAGTAACAACCCATTGCCTTACCAGTTGCAGCCAATGAAAGGAAATCCTCTAATTGAAGCTTCTGCGTCATTTTGTCTGTTTAGACGAGAGTTAAAAACATCTTGGTTCTGGCCTTCTATACTGGTGACCAGGACAAGGATCAAATTCTGCAACTTGCAAATAGGATCAGTTCACAACAGTTTACCATTACTGTTGCCGCTATAGTATATCATAGTCAATGTAATTATGTAAATATTATGATTCGGTCAAACTCAACTTGAGACTCATCAATATAATTCAAGACCAAATATTCTTGAACCGTCATAATTAGCCTAACAGATCAAATCATCTTCAGCATTATCCGCTCAAATCGATGCCTGTGACGTGAGCAGCAACAGCCCGCCTCCTTTTCTCAATTGTTTTATATCTTCATATATAAAAAATCTACAAGTGCAAAATTTTGAAACGAGATAGCCATGCGCCCATAGAACAATCCTTCAGTCGCGGGCAAACTTTTGAGAAATAACATATATGCATTAGTTGATCAGCAAGTGACGTCACGTAAGGGAGAGTTTTTTTTTTTTTTAATTGATGTGATTTTATATGGAGTGAAATTGATCTTAGTTCCTTGGACACTCAGCGAAAGAAAAATACAAGCATATGGCGCTTGGTATATGTGTGCGAGGACATCTCAGTTTTATTTCTTCAGGATCTTGATTGTTGTAATAGGCAATGGCCCCGGGTCTTACAGCTACTATACGGCCCATGACAGATCCATCTAGATATTAAGCTTTCTTGACTACTTCCTGAGACCTTAGATAGAACAAAATAAACAAAAAATGATTAAAATTAAAATTAAAATCAAAAGTCCTGTAAAAGATAAGTTAACATTAAAGGGTAATATAAACAAACCCATCTCACTTCTTTCTTAATGCCGAAAATTAAGCAGCATGCTTCTTTCACGGGTTGCAGGAATGACCTATGTAACATGCTAAACAATTCTCAACCGCTGTACTCATCCGCATCTCCATCTGTGATGGGTCTGTCCCACGGGCCGAACTGCTGATAGAAAAATACCTTCTCATTTGAATAAAACAATGATGGGGTCAGACCGTGACGTCATGCTGCCCGCCCGCCCGCCCGCCACGTGTCACCAACATAATCAGATGGTGACCAATATTGGTGCTGTTCGTTTTCTTGGTGACCAAAATCACTTTTACCACGGAATATATTACAACTGTTCGGACTTTTAGGAGACGGAAAAGAGGGAATATTTGGTCCTTGCTCCTTGCATCTCTTTAGCCCAGCTGCTGTTGGATTCCCAACTTACCCAAAGAAAGAATCAAAGGGTAAAACTGTTTTACTTTTTGTTTCTTTGTTGAGCATCTGACACAAAAGATCACAGTGATGAATGAGAGAAAAAAGACAGGAAAAAAAATAATAGAAGAAGGGAGACAAGAGAACAAGCAGCATGTATGTCAAGGATTGATACATTTGGAGCCTTACCGATATCCCTATCTATGTCTCTCTCAGTCTCAATCTCAAAATAATTATAATTAAGGCAGTTCTTTTTTTATTTTATTATATTTCATTTTTGGAGTAGTTTACAGCTAACATCAAAGCAATGTGCACAAAAGGTCAAGAAATTAGGATACATATATAAATTGGTTGGGACCCACGAATGCATACGCGTGAAGTGGGTCCAGACTCCAAAAACATAACATGGGTGATGAGAACAATGACCTTGTTAGTTACACAAGCCTTCTATGGCTGGTTCCATGAACTTCCTCCCAAAGAACAGTGTCCCACA
Source organism: Prosopis cineraria (assembly GCF_029017545.1). NCBI lineage: Eukaryota > Viridiplantae > Streptophyta > Magnoliopsida > Fabales > Fabaceae > Prosopis > Prosopis cineraria. Next base: position 118,018 of record NW_026555339.1, on the reverse strand, counting down.
TGCAAAATCCATTGAATTCAGCTATTCATATGAAGGATCAGCTGCGTGGTGTGGGGATGGCTATTACATGAGGTTTTCTCAGCCAATCACACCTATATGACTTGAGAAGCTTGCTTGTATCTTTTTCTTTGTCTTGAGTCCTAACTCGAACGCCCATATGCATGCACACATAACAGATTATATTCGCATCGCAGGTTTCACTTGTCTCTGTCTGTCTTTGATTTATTATTTATTTTCATGCTTAGATCTCGTGGTTGAATGAATATGCGCGGGAAACTAACCTACGCTTATAGTATACGCATTAATGGAAGATGCAGCTGTTGATGACGTTCACGGATTGCCGATGGCCAATACTTGACTTTTTCATTCTCTGAGGGTTTTCTGGGCGATTGAAGGTCAGACAAGAATTTCAGCATCGGGTTGGGGAGGAACAGTGTGCGGAAATTGATCATAGGACGCGGTTACGTTACAAAGCAAGTAAAATAAAAATAAAAATAAAAAACAAACAAAACGAAGAGTAATTCAAGGTGTATGTGACAACGATATGTGCATGGTTCTTCACATGGGATTTTGTCTGTCATATGCTATCCCTCTTCACTCATTTGCAATTTGTTGATATGTACCACTCATGTCCAACAACTTATCTTTAATTTAGGACCGAACGCCACGAACATGATATATGCAATTTCCATCTCCACGTGCACACTACTTCTTTGTCTCCACCGGTAACGTGTACTTGTTTAATACGTGTTGCCCCATTTTTTCTTTGCGAACGCTTCTTAATAAATAGTGTAGATGTCCATGGATATCATCTAGGATGCGTATATCCTGTCTGACGATATCTCTAGTTCACCATGGTTTTGAATAAAGTAATTAGAACCTTGTGAAGGGGTTGAATATTCCACTGAATGCTCTTGTTTTACGATGTCATTGGGCATAAAAAGGTCCATGAATGTGCTAGAGAAGAGAGTCAGCAAACAGAGATTGTCCCCACTTGCAGTTAGTCAAGGGGAAGCACGTGCCGGGTGTACTGTATGTGCGAACAAAAAACTGCCAAAGATTTTGATGTAAACATAACACAGCCAACAACAGCCATTAAAAAAATATATACTTGTATGTGTGTGTATTTTGTTGCGTGTTTCTAGTATCATCCGCTTCATGTCAAAACCACCCATGAAGTTATTAAGCGATCGATCGAAGATTGATACTTGTCAAGTAATTAAGTGGTCTATTCAATTGTTGTCGTGTTTCAGGTAGTTCCTTAAGTGGGTTCAAGTATAGAGTATGGGAGATGACAGCTAGTGAATGACTTTAGATAACTGACTAATAATTCAAAATTAGGAGTGATTGCGACGATTAAGGAACGAAGGCCAAGACGATGCCAAAAAGCTGGTCCAACCCTGTTGCCACGTGACTTCACTTCTAAGCAAAAACCAAGGCTGCTGTTACCTGCGCCATCCCCAGTCCGCATATATCGGCTGAGGACTAGCCTTCATATTGCATGGAACCTTAGAACAACTTAAATTTTCCTCAAGGAAACCGCGTTACATTATGTTATTTGAAAAAAAAAAAACGCGTTACATTAAATAAAAATCTTATTATTTGTCATCATATTCTCGATAAAAAAATTATTAAAACCATATTTTTTATGTAAATAACATTATTTTTGTAATGAAGAATCATATTATTGAATTATTTTTTTTATAACATTTTATATTTACTGAAAAAAAATTAAATAAAAATGTAAATTTAATTCGATTCTTCTTTTCAAACAGAACGGGGTTTCCCATTTTTAATTTTGTACGTGGCATCTCCTGGAGTGGAGCTTAAATCGTACAAGAAACCAAGTAACCATTTGATGCTCTTGCCTTGGCTTGGGGAAAGGAACAGTAAATCAGTAGTGCCTCGGCCGATTGTTTTGGACCTCACCAACTATTGAGTGCAATCAAAGACACCAGGGGTGTTATTGTTGGGCCTTAAATAAGCCAAAAAATTGTATCCCGTAAGCCCAACTTTGAGATGGCCCAAATTATTTCTCGATTTGTTTCCGGCCCATTACATAAGTGAAACCGAAAGCCCAATGTGATCCCGTTCATGGTTGATGGTTCACACAAACGTCGTTGCTTCGCGTCTTGTTGTTGCGTATGGATTTTCAGTCCGGGAACCCAGGGTTTGCTGCGTTTGCAGGAGCGAGGCGTAGCTGAAGCAAGAATGGCGGGCATCAGTGATCGGAAGAAGGTTCCGGCGATGGTATTTCAGGATTTATTAAAGTTTGGCATGATTGAAGCGTGTTTATTGTGTTGCAGCCGTCGCACAAGACGTTCAGGGTGAAGAAGAAGCTGGCCAAGAAGATGAGGCAGAACAGGCCTATCCCCTACTGGATCCGCGCGAGGACCGACAATACCACCAGGTTCTTCCCTCTTTCTTCTTCCCCTTTTTGCCCTCTCCTCCTCTTTCCCTAATTCCTGGTCTTTTCTGTCTCAGGTACAATGCCAAGCGCCGCCGCCGGCGTCGGACCAAGCTTGGATTCTGAGGTGTTCGCCTCTATTTCCCGCTTTAAGTTTAGATTTTTAAGAATGTTTCTGAGGTCCGATGATGATGTTTCACGACTCTAGATTTAAGAACCAGTTTGTAAGGAACACGTCGAAGGAAATCAAACATTCCGATTTTTATTTGTGCCCTTCTCATAGGAAGCTAGGGGGCGAGGATTTTCTCCTCTTCCCTTTCTATCCTCTCCTCCTCCTCTTCCTTTCTGGCCATTAAGATTAACATTTAGGGTAGATTTGATCTTTTGTAAAATATATCTTTTTTATTTGATTGAACTGCAGTTTTAAACTACTCAAATTAAATTTTAGTAATTTAAGTTTGATTATTTATCTTTTTTTTTATAATTTAACATTTAAACAATAATGTTATAATATATCAAATTTAAGCTGTTAAAATTTTGATCTAATAATTAAAAATTGAATTGAAAAGAGCGGAAGAGGATGGGAAGAGGAGAGAATCCACTCCCCAAGCTAGGAACACGATACATTCAGATAAAAACAAAAAATTCCCGGGTACCGTCAGGACGAATTAGTTGATAGACTTTTAGAAGAGAGTTTGATGGAGGAACCGGCACAATTCAGTTTCGGTTCAGTCACTTTCTATGTCGAAGCCTCCATCTTTTACTTAGTCGGATAGAATGGATTATGTGTAATGTAGGTTGATTTACCTGGAATGGTCACGACATGGTTTCGATAGCCACGTGATCTAGATACAGAGAAAGATGGGGAGATTCGATTCTTTCTTGAGTTGCTTCTTATGATAGGATTACGAATTTAATGGGATTAATGTTTTCAGAGGTGAGGAAGGAGAGAATAGTTGAGATGATATGGGCCAAGTATGAAGCATGAATTTGTGGTACCAAGCAGTTGTTGGTGGCCACATCGTACTATGTGAATATGCCTAAGCTGGATTAATTTTGGGTGTGTTGAATTAAAAGGGAGGCTGTATTCTTTTTCGATAAACAAAGGTAAGCTGTATTATTACAACGTCTTACATTGTGGCCACTTATAGTGGTCGGGTTTTGCTATATGTTATGGAGCTTTATTTAGAACCCGCAGCGTCAAACTGCATTTTCAGCCACTTGACATCCGTGGAAGTGGAGTAGTCGCATATTATGGACGCAGCACATATTCTTTTTCCGTGGGGCTTTGTGAGCTGGAGATATGCGTATGGGAAAATCACAACCAAAGACTGTTGAGCAATGTTTATTGTTCTGCAGGATAATTAATTTTGGTTTTGCTTTCTTGGACAAACGGATCTAAATGCAATTAAGATTTATTATAAAAAGATAAAATTATTCCTCATACACACACATTTATTGTAATAGAAAAATTACTTATTATTAAAATGAAAATGAAAATTGTTTTTTTTCCTATTGAGGACTTGTTTAATATATCACAACATTTTTTTTTACCACTGAATTAATTTTTTAAAGTTAATGAAAAAATTGATTGTTGTTAAAATAGAAAGTAATTTTTTTAAAATGGAAACTTGTTAAGAGAATGAATATATATATATGTATGTATGTATGTATGTATGTATGAGCTAGTTTTGTTTTTTTTTACAATAAATTTTAATTACATTTAAGCCTCCTGATCCTACGGAGCAATTTCTAAGTTGTTCTGTCTTCAATTGCAATAAATGTTCTTCCCAAGTTTTTTACTGTGAATTTCCCTCTGCATTGCTTTGCCAATTGCAATCCACCTTTTATTCCCACTTTACACTGTATGCAATTTTTTTTATCAATAAATTATATACAATTTTTTCATGCATTTTGTGAAATTTAAGCTAACTGTGTTGTTCATGATTGGTATGTAATGTAATTTGTTATGAATTTTATATTTGAACCTTTTATATCACTCATGACGTGCCCAATAGTCAATAGTTTTATAAATATTTTCTTTAATAAAAAATGTTTTTTCAGGTTTTAAGTGTTTAAAAATATAAAATATTTTAATATTTCAAGATATAATTAATATAATTTTTTTAAAAAAATTTCTTAGTAGATAAATTATTTTATATTTATTTTAAAGTAAAATACTCTATTAAATAAAAATAAATTAAATATAAAAATATGATATTATTTTAAAAATAATTAATTATTTTATTGGAAGACGTAATTTGGTTAAAATATTTTATATTTTTTAACTTGAAGTAACATGTTTACAGAAGATAATGATTAATGATAAATGGTGATTAAACAGATAAATATCAAATTGAAAAAAGTCAATTTAATTCGATATATATATATATATATATATTCCTTTATTAAATTTCATGACAAAATGATTAACATGGCAGGGAGCAAGGGCCGATTGACTCAATCGAAATGACCGGTGCAAATGATCAGGAGGCGTTAAATGATTCAAGCATCGATTGAGCCAATCGAAATGACCGGTGCAAATGATCAGGAGGCATTGTCCAATAGTTGATGATTCAAAGCTCAGCTGGTTTTTATCCTTTCGACCATTGATATAGTTCCACTAGTTATAGTGTGACATCAGAATGAAAACCCCAGACAATTGAATATCAGAAGTCAGCGCTTGAACAAATAAAAGTATAAAACAATGCCACATGGCGGGAACCTACTAGACATTACCAGCCAGCAGCAATCTCAAAGGGATCATTTTTGCCGTTAGATAACTCGAAGAAGTATTTACGCTACCCAACTCCCTTCTTCATTCTCAACTTCGTTCCGCGTAAATATTGCAAGCATCTCTCATAAGTCTGCTCGGGTTGCTGCTTCGTGCTCTTCGCCCTTTCTCCCCTTCGCTTCTTCTCTTCTCCCTTTGATCTCGTCGCCCAATCTTCAACCCAGAGGCGGCCCAATTCGGTTCGCTTACCTTATTAAACTCTGTCACTAGATCCATTTTCACCATTCTCTACTTCGCGACTTCAGATCGCTGTAGCTTATCTATCTGATTCATCTATCGTTCTTCCTCCTTTTGCCACATACATAATGGCTACGGCAATGCTCTCTATAACTTCGTCCTCGACCTCTGCTTCACTGTCGATGCACGATTCTCACAAGGTAAATTTTCAATCCATTCCTTCCCTTTCTTTGCCTTTTGTCTGCTGGTTAGAAATGCGCCGAAAGCCCGATTTGCCTTACCGCTTTCATGTTTCATGTTTCATGTTTTGCGCCCGATGATTTCGGCATGGAACTTCATTGTAGAATTGTATTTATAATATGACACTTTATATTAATTCTTTCTCATGATTTTTTTTCTTCGGAATTTCAATAGGGAAAGCCGAACTTTGGAGGTAGTGGTCTGGGATTTAGCAAGGGAAAAGACAACCCCTTCTCACCTGCCAGGGTATAGTATAAGGAACTAAAGTTTTTACTTCTGTTCTCGTCAGTTCACTAGGCCTGCTATAATTATATTTCATTCCATGATCATTTTTCCGCTTTCTGATCTAACTTCTGTCAATGTTGGCTTAGCCTTCTGGCCGCATATCTATGACTGTAGCCGTTAATGTTTCTCGATTTGAGGGCATTCCAGTGGCTCCTCCTGATCCAATTCTTGGAGTTTCTGAAGCATTTAGAGCAGATACGAACGAGGTCAAGCTCAATCTCGGAGTTGGGGCCTACAGAACTGAAGATCTACAGCCTTATGTGCTTAATGTTGTCAAGAAGGTCAGTGTTCCGTTTTTTGATGTAGGAGCAATGGACACCCCCCTTTAACAGTACAATTTCACATATTTGTTGCTACCTTTACGTCTTGCTGAGTATGCCGAAGCATTGATTTAAATAGGACTTTTTTTAATTTTCTAGGCGGAGAATCTGATGCTGGAAAGAGGAGAAAACAAAGAGGTATTTTGCTTTCCATTATTCGACTTTCTTTATGGTCTGAAACAATTGTTGTTTGGATTATTGACTACAGTCTAACTTTTATTTGCAGTACCTACCCATTGAGGGTTTAGCTGCATTTAATAAGGCAACTGCGGAGTTATTACTTGGACCAGCCAACCCTGTAATCAAACAACAAAAAGTATGCAATGGATTCAGAAAATATAACTGTCTTGATGATATTATATTCATGGGGTATAATTTAAAAGTAGCAAATAATCACCTTAGCCTTTACTTATCTTCCACAAATTCACCCAGGTTGCAACTGTCCAAAGTCTTTCCGGAACTGGTTCTCTCCGATTGGGTGCAGCTCTGATAGAGCGATACTTTCCTGGAGCAGCAGTTCTGATATCATCTCCGACATGGGGTGAGTACAAAATTCTTCCTCTGCTCAACATCATCACGACATTTTTTTCAAGGATTATTATTCATGGATAATGATATGGTCTCTTGTAGGTAATCACAAGAATATTTTCAATGATGCTAGAGTTCCATGGTCTGAATATAGATATTATGATCCTAAGACAGTTGGTTTGGATTTTGAGGGGATGATAGCAGATATTAAGGTATTGTCCTGAATCCTGATGCAGAGTTTACTCCGTATGATCAAATAACTGTTCTGTTGGCGACAAAAATTAATAACATTTTTTATTAAGCTATCTTGGATGGGAAATTGATGTTAAAGGGAGTTTAATTTAATCCCTCTCTCTCTCTCAAAACGGATATTAAGGCTAAGTCCTGATGCAGTGTTCACTTTATATGCTAAGAACTGTTTTCATTGAATTATCCTGGATGAGAAATTGATTTCACTGATGTTTTATTGGATGCTTCTTTTTTCTTTAGTCTATAATCTAGGGTCTCGAGAACCATTATCATTGTCATGCCATATCAGTGTACTAGCATGCATTCATCTCATGATTTAGTATCAACAACTTGGGCATTCTGTTGTCAAAGCCAACATAGACATCGTGACACATGCATATTCATTATATTTCAAAGTTGATGCAATTAAAGGGGAAAAAATCCATCTAATTGGCCAATTTCTATTTTTTAGGCAGCTCCTGAAGGATCATTTGTCTTACTTCATGGATGTGCTCATAACCCTACTGGCATTGATCCAACTCCTGAACAGTGGGAAAAAATAGCTGATGTTATTCAGCAAAAGAACCACATTCCATTTTTTGACGTAGCCTACCAGGTACTGATGTTTTAGAGAATATCAATTTATCAAGTGTATTCATGGAAACTGGAAAGCATGAATATGATTCCTTCGTCATTTGTGAATTGATGAGACTAGTCTTATATAACGAATGATGAATATTTGTTTAGCTAATAAGGATAAATTTTCAACAGTTCGATATTATTAAAGCCCTGACATATTTATTGATATAAAAACTCATTCAATTTTAGGGTTTTGCTAGTGGAAGCCTTGATGAAGATGCAGCATCTGTGAGACTGTTCGTAGCACGTGGCATGGAAGTTCTGGTTGCTCAGTCATACAGTAAGAATTTGGGTCTTTATGCTGAAAGGATAGGAGCAATGAATATCATTTCCTCATCACCAGAAGCTGCCGCTAGGTATGAGAAATTTCAACTCCTTGCTTGCTCATCTGTGATGTTGTCCTTGTAGTTGTATGGCTCTGTGCATGCCTAAGGAAAGGGGAATTATAAAAACTACCTCTGCATGTTGTCCTTGGTTTATTCTGTTTAACTTCTCTTCCTTTTCCACTTTAAGTGTGGACTAAGTCGATCTTTCTACTAAATACGTCGAGTACAGATGGCTTTCCAGGTTTTAGTAATTGCTAGTAGGTATTTATACATGACGAGATTTTCTACATTTCTTCCTAAAACATCCTTGAGCTTTGATATATATATATATATATATATGCATGGAAACATTTTTCCTACTATTTTGTCAGGCTAATTGCTGTGCTTAACTGGGCCAATATCAAAAAATGCTCAGATGTCACATGACAGAAGATGTCTCAAAATTTGTTTTGGGGAACATATGCCTGACTGATCCTGTCTGGGTCAACAGCCTGCTAATTAAATTAAATATTTCAGGGTAAAAAGTCAACTGAAAAGGCTTGCCCGACCAATGTACTCTAATCCCCCTGTTCATGGAGCTAGGATTGTCGCCAATGTTGTTGGAGACCCAGCTCTCTTCAATGAATGGAAAGCAGAGATGGAAATGATGGCTGGAAGGATCAAGAACGTGAGGCAAAGGCTATATGATAGCATTTCTTCAAAGGACAAGAGTGGAAAGGATTGGTCATTTATACTTAAGCAAATAGGCATGTTCTCGTACACGGGCTTGAACAAAAACCAGGTAATACTTGTCGCACATATACATTATCTCTTTTGTCCTTTATCTTTTTCTGTTTGGTTAGTACTTAGTACTTACTTTTGACAGCCAATGCTATTTTGCTAACTAATGATTTCTCTGTGAGGATGTTCCCTGATTCTTAAATAACATATTGAGGTGAATATAGTTCGCATTCTTAGCCCCTCTATTATTAACTCCCTACTTTTTACCCTTAAAATTTCCTTCCAAGGTTGTGAAACCTTAAACAATGAATCTTTATAAGACTCCTGTATCTATTATTTGTTTTTGCTGCATTACAATATTTACTGCTCCCTCCCGGATTTATAATGCTTGTTTTACTTCTGTCTGATCAGAGTGAGAATATGACAAATAAGTGGCATGTATACATGACAAAGGATGGGAGGATTTCCCTGGCAGGATTGTCGTTGGCCAAATGTGAATACCTTGCCGATGCTATTATTGATTCCTTCCACAATGTCAGCTGAAACTCGGTGAAGTTTGCCGCAGAACCTCACCTTTTTTTTTTTCTTCCCTTTGACAAGTAATACATCCACCCATGTGTTTTAAACATACATGAAAATAATACAAATATGTATGGCCATGATTGGCGTGCATTAGTGTACCTGAAAGTTCCGTTGGAAATTTTGTGACCTCAAACTTCAACCGAGTTGGATCGAAAGTATTTGTGCATGATGATCTATTGTCCCTGTGATTCAGGATTACTCCTTACTAGAATATCAAAAATAGTTGGGCAGTAAGACTGAACGTGTTAATCCCCCCCCCCCAAAAAAAAAACATTTTTGGTGAAAAGGAAGTGTGTCATTTACTTCCATTCTTTTTTTTTTTCAGTTCTTTATGTTCAAATATTCTTTTTTTCATGCATACCACACGAAAATATTTTCATTGTTCCAAACATGACCTAAAATCTTATACATAAAACCGTACCGGTTGTCACATTGTCCCAAAAGTAATTGTCAAGGAAAACAAGAAATAAAAGGGAAGAAAGAAGTAATAGCCAGGGAATATTCGTGAAATCACACGTTTTAGGAATTCCTAGGGCATCAGGATCTTGTGGATGAGGGCAACTCATTTGAGAGCCGAGACACACCCACAGATCCTTGGTGCCAGGAGGCATGGAGACATCGTCAATGGATGCCGTGTTTTTAGCAGAAAAGGAGAGTTGCAATCACCTTTGCGCCTTAACACGAAAAAATGTGAGAATTCTTTGAAGCAGATCGTAACTTGACAAAATTAGATTTCCCCAATGGCTCAACCGACGTTCTGCAATGATCAAAATGTCATCTTTACATGCTGTTCATCGCCGAAGCTACTTTACATGCCGCATCATCACTATTAGCAATTCCATGCTCTTTGGCAGTGGAGTTGCCAAAGATGTATGATCATTTGTCAACAAACCCGAATGATTGGTCAGCATTACAAGTTATGCGGTGAATGAAATTGATAGCGCTTATTATTACGTTGAAGGGGGAGGCTGTGACGCTTGTGGAACCCTCAGTGTTCCTCCGAGCTGAACAGGAACAAGAGGGATGAGCGAGTGGAGAACATCTGTAATCAGCGGACGGTAACTCGGTTCCGTTTGCACGCACAGCACAGCCACGGCGGCAACCTGCAATATCATAAATACCATTAGACGCGTGTCCACTGAATGAATAAAAAGGTTTTATGAATTCCGAGGTTTATTAGGAACCTGATATAAATGCTTGGGATCCATTGTGTCCTTGATCTTGGGATCCACGATGTTCGGAAGCTTGGATCTGTCGGTGAGCTGTGGCATCGCCTGCAATCATGAATCCGCCCGTTATTGTTATTTCTAGGGTGCAGCCAAATGGGATTTCCTCTCAAGGGCATTAAAAAGGGCGGGAAAAAAAAGTAATTTTCTACCCATGTCACAATTGACCGGCATTGTGTTGGTGCTAGCTTTTCCACGGGCTTCCTCCCTAATAGAAGCTCTAGAAGCACCACCCCGAATGCATACACATCGCTTTTATCAGTTAATTTACCTACCAAAATATGAAAAAACTTCAATCTCGTCGGTTCCACACAACAAATAAATACATGCACATGCTATACACATAATCGGGTATCTCATTATTAAAGCACCGTAATCTTGTTAATACCTAACTCATTTCTCCACGTTCCTTAAAAATCACTTGAAGTCGAGCACATAAAAAAAAAAAAAAAGCAGATACCTTTCAACCGCCAAAACATTTAAAAAAAAAAAAAATCATCCACTCGGGCATCAAGCTTATAAATAGCGTTTCCCTTGAGGGAAGGCTTTTAAATTTATCATCTTTTCACAAGAATCAAATCCACCTTGCCGGTGCCTCCCACATACTTGTCAAGTGAGGTCAGGTTTCAGTTGCAAGTACCAGTTTGATTATTTTATCATTGAAAATTAGCAACTTGAGCTGCGAGACTCGGGAGATTTTGAAGTGGGACTCACACACCACATTCAAATTTAATAATCTAATAAATGCCCGGCCTTCTGTCAGTTGGGGAAGACAAGCGCTGGATGCACAGATCATATCATACGTTTCAAACCTCATGACATCATTAAAGTCCCCATGCGTCCAAAAGAAACAATATATTGGATCTGGTTTGCCGGAAGCTCAGCAATATATGCAAAGCACGCAGCAAAGTGTCAGAACAACGCATATGCAGGGAAAGGATAACATAGTTTGATTGGCTCACCATCTAATATATACTCCGGGGCTACATATCCCAATGTGCCTGAGAGTTTAATGTCATTCTTGTCTTGGGACCTATCAGCTATGGCAAGACCGAAATCGGAAATCTGAATCCACCAATACACGTACATGAGCTCACCCAGAAACAAGCCTTGGTGAATGCAATTAATTACCCAGCCAACTTATTGTAGAAGAGGAAGCATTTAGCTCAAAAAAGGACCGAGGACTGTAACTGCAACAAGATGTTACCTTGGCATTGAAATTTGTGTCTAAAAGAATATTAGATGATTTCAGATCTCTATGGATCACCGGAGGGTTACAGATTTCATGCAGGTATTCTAATCCTCTGGTTGACAGCAAACACAACTCAATATGTTAATACAGGCATCGAGCACGAGAGTGACCGAAGTTTGATTAAGGAAGCTAACCTTGCTGTGTCAAGAGCAATCTTTATCCTCATGTGCCAAGTCAACGCCGAGCCGTGAGAGGGTCCTTTCAAATTAACAATTAACAGTATGCGGAAAACAGCATTAGTATCAATAAGTGACCTCATGATCGTTAAAATCCATTTTCTATGGGGTAAATAAGGCACAAGATAAATTGTTTTTACCATGTAATTGAGTCTCCAGCGATCCCTTTCGCATCAATTCATAGACAATAAACCTCGTGTCGCCATTACTGCTACAGCCCAGGAAAGAGATTACATTTGGATGCTGAATTTTACTCAACAAGTCCACCTCGTTCTGTAATTCCATGCAACCACTTAGCTGGATTTTGAAACAGAGAAGCCAAATGAATTCTTAGCAGATATAAAACCTGAAATTCTCTCTCAGCGTCCTGGCTTTCACAGTGCAATTTCTTGACGGCAACGTCCAAGTTATCATCTAATCGAGCTTTGTAAACGCATCCAAATCCGCCCTCTCCCAAGATGTTACTTTCCAGAAAATTGTTCGTCGCTTTTTCTATGGTCTTATGATCAATTATTGGAACGGACCCCTTCTTACCATCCATCTTGAAGGAAACAAATTTTCTCAAAGATGGAGCTGTTGCCGGCCCTTTCTCCGCATCTTGAATGCCAAAGAAAGACAAGAAAAAGCAAATCTCAGGAAGTATTGTTGAAGCAATGAAGTTGTCTTGCTTTAGGAATTGTGGAGCAAACACAGGTGGAATATTGAAATACCTGAGCTTTGGACATTTTCACTGCTTAATTTGGAAGGACACTTCCTGTAATAAAGCCAGTAGCATGACAGAGACAAAATGACCGCACCAAGTGCAGTGCCGGCCACGACGATGGCAACTACCACTTTCACGTCTGAATCTGTTCGGTTCCATTCATTCCCCGCCTGAACGTCTGATTAGCATGGAACGAAAGCAAGCATCAGTAGCACGGAAAGGTTCTAATCGTTTCAAGATTCAACAAACTGAAGAAAGCATCAGCAAGGTGAATATGGGCCAAATCAGGAAGAGGGAAATACATAAAATGCAGGTGGTATGTTTTGAAATTCAAACTGAAATGAAATGACATAGAAGGTATCCGCGGAGACAGGTAGGCGAAAGAGACAGCAAACAAAACAAAGAGAAAGGTAGGTGAAAATGGAACGAGTGAGTACCTGGAGAAAATGCCGCCATTGATGTTGGGGACAGAGGTGGGAGTTGAGGTGAGAGAAACGGTGGTTCGGCCGCAACAGAAACCCGAACGGGGCCTTGAAGAAAAGGAAGCAGTACAGGCAGCAAGAAAAGAAGCTTCATTTTCATGTGTCTTCACTTCAATGTGCCAAGAACACCTGGAGCGAGTTAGCCTGTGGAGACCTCTCCGAAATTGATACGGAAAGGACTCTATTTGAATTATAAAAAAAAGCACAACCTTTTTCATCAAAACCTTTAGGATTTGTCTAGGATTTGTCATTGCAGTGTGTTCATGTGTCAACAATAAATATTAGATATGCTAGAAATATTGAATCTCAATTAATAATAAAAAAAGTCTTGAGTTTTTTTATTACAATTTACTTAAATATAAAAAGATATAAAATTTTAATAGAACAAGTATTTAATTTTATTGAAGCACAATAAATTATAAGTCTAAATTAAAAATTAACTGTTAAATTTAAAGACTAAAAAGTGTAAAATATGAGTTTTTAGTTGAGTATTGGTTTTTTTTTATATCTTTGCCTTTTATTTATGGTGTCAGAGTAGTGATATTTTTTCCTTGAGATCTAACACATTTTGCCAAATAATTAGAGATTTCGCGAAACTCATGACATGATCTTTATTTAATATTCTCTATTTTAATAATCAACCTGTTTTATTAAGATACTTTTACAAATTTCAATATCACTTGAGACCGTATCTTTTCGTACCAATAGTTTAATATTTATAATTGATGAAATTTTAATATATTTATTTATTATAACCTTTATCAAGTTTTCGGGGTAATCTCTTTTATTTATATTGAATCTAACACTTTAATTATTCAACTCAATCAACCGCATAATATATTTGAATGACCTTTTGTATTTTAACCCAAATGCAGGGATTCACTTAACTGTCTTTCTCACTCATTCTGTGCGCGCACAGAGGGGCAGTGGAGGAGAGAGGGGACTGAATACGTTAAGCGCGCCCCAACCATCATGTGAACTTGTGCGCTGCTGCAGAATCCACATTCATATTTTCTTCTCTCCTGCCTTTTCATACGTGTCATGCCTCTTCCTATAATATTAAAATTATAGTATAGATAGCGCAATTTTTTTAATTAGTTTTTTGTTATGTCTGTAAATTGTTGTATTGGGTAAACAAAAACTGATGAACGAACAGAATTTGTGAGTTATGTTTTTCACTGCCTTTCAATAACCATGCCTGATGCGTCGTTTTCTCATGAGAATAACTGGCGGCCATAATATGGACGAATGAATTAAACACAGTGAAAACAACAATTCAAATTGGGGTGAAGGCATCTTTAAAATGTGTAGAGGTGGGGATTTCGATTCTTTAATAAGGCGTATTAAAGAGAAGAAAAGAGGAAAGGAAACCACACATTTGTCGTGCTGGGAATGTTAAAGAAAGGCATCACACGTGAATATCCCAGAAACTGGAGGGAGAAAAGCAAGAATCAACGTGACACAGATTGTGGTCAAAGGGTTCGACGAAGCGACAAGGAGGATGGACGCGTTACAAGTAGACAGGCATAAATGACACGTACTGGAATACTTTAAAAGTTCAAACTTCGTTATATCTGATGCAGTAGTAGCATGCAATGCAGGATGCAGCATTCAGCATGCCTCGGAGATTCCAAATTTTGATTCTTGGCACTACAATCTCAGAAAAATCGACTGGGCAGTTTCCCACCTACGGGCCTGGCTGGATCGTGAGGCCCATATCGGTATCCCTCCCCCGCTCCAATTGCATTGATGCCCACTTAAAAGCTGCAATTGTCTTTTCTATTCCACCTAAAAGCTGAAAACATGGCATACAATTAGGTACGACCAAAATCAAATCGAATTAAATTTTATATATTTAATTTAATATATTTAAATTTTTGGTTTAATATAATTTTTTTAAGAAAAGTTTAGTTGATCGGTTTAATTTAATTTAAAAATTATTAAATTAAATAGATTGAATTATACAAATTTTTCTTTTCATATTTTTAAAAATATCAATAAATTTTTATATAGATGAATAAGAAGCATCTTTCTATCACTTATAGCAATATCATTCTTTTGTTTAATGTAATGTTCTAATTCTTTATTTCTATAATTTATTTTTTAATATAATAATACCGAATTTTATTAATTTTCTCACGAATTATGGTATAAAATTGTCATTTTTTTGTTGAGCCTTTTACATTAAAAAAATTAGATAAAAATAAATGTAAAGAATTAAATTTCGTAGATTTAAATTAAAGCTCATTAATTAAATAGATCGATTAAATTATAATTTAATTTAGATTTAATTTAATTTGATTCAAATTTTGTATATAATTTCATCAATTAATTGTAAAAAAAATTAAATCGAATTGATCGAATCGATCAAACGCTCACCTGCATGGAATGGCCTGAGGCCCGTGTGCAGATCTGCGACTCTACTTTTGTATTCGTATGATATGGTATGATCTGGGAATAGTAAATGAATGAATGGGATTGACATACGCACCGTTTCGGTGTCGCCAATCAGAAATTGAAAGCGAAAAAGGAAGAGAACAGCGAGTGAATAAAGTTATATTTTTTTATAAAAAAAAATGTAGAGAAAAGCAAAAATGTGGGGGAGGTGGAAGGGAACTTTCGGGCTCAACGACAGGGAGCCTTGCCGCCTTCTTCTGACTACTCTAGCAAGGTTGTCGGTTTCAATGTGAATGCCATGTCATCCAATCCTTACTTCCCACTTGTATTCCCCCAACGGGACTCCACTTTCTTTTACAACTTTCCCACTTTACCCCCGCCCATGCACTATTTCTTTTGGCGAGATTACAATCAACTCCCTCCCTATTTATGTTATTACCTCTCAACACAACCATAATAGTCTCTTCCATTTGTTTGTCCGTCGCGTGGACCTCCCGTGGAGCGGGATGGCAGCCTGTGTAATTAATCGTAGGAGCGAGGGGTAAGCGCGGAGTTTGAGCCTTGAGGATAAGCATGTCTCCGGATGTTACGAACCCACGTCATATGACCCCTCTTCCCATTTGCCCCTACGGCCGCGTTCCAGGTGCCGCCATTCCTCTCCCCACTCCTCTTTTTTTTTTTTTTTTAACGATTTCACGCGCTCTCGTCACGCTCTCCTCGCAACGCGTGAAACACTTCTTGGCTGAGCCTGTCAGCGCGTGCAGTACACTCCCGATGTCTAGAGTGATGTAAGACTGCGGCCCTTTTTGTGGACTCCTCTGCTCCGTCCTTACAAATTGAAGTCCTACTTGCCCTTCTCATTGCTCATTGTAATCTTCCGTATCGAATCCCTTCCACAATCCGCTTTCATTTTTCCTCTCTTCCCAAATCCCTTCCCCTGTCTCTGATTATCCAGCCAGATGGGTGTGGCCGTCATCCATCCTCGAGATTGCTTAAACAATTCATCTTTTCCCCAACCCCTTCCCTCTTCTCTCCCCAAAATGAAAGTTTTGACGTCTCATCCCGCTCCTAACCCTAAAGCCAGCCGGAGCGGCCGTGGCCGCCCCAACCGTCCGAAGCGGGGTCCTTTACGTCCGCACGATGATTCACAGGCGACGCGATCGACGTCCGCATCCACTATCAAACCGCTCCTCAATAACCCTGTTATGGGTCAAGTAAAAATCCTCAAACGCGGCGAACTGCTCACCGACGCTCCGGCTCCGGCTCCCGTCGTTGAGCAGGCGGATCAGGCAAAGACGGATCTGGGAACGATGGACGGGATGATTTCGAATCGCGAGCTGTCTCCTGTTGGAGGACTGGCAGGATTTTATGCCGGATCCTCTATGTTCATGGCATCACCGCCGCCCAGTTCGGTGCCGTTGCCGGCTTTTTTCTCTAAGAAGGTTGTCACTGACGCTACGAGCGACCTGCGAAGGATTCTGCGGTTGGATCTGCAATAACCTCAAGTATTCTGTGACTGGAAGGATTCGGACACTGGTCAATGATTGGGGCTTGTAACCCTCGATCTTCTCTTATTTTTTCAGCGGGAAGATGGAGGGGACTGCTCTAATTATTTTGACGCTTTGTTCGGATGACCACCGTACATAGGATTATTTGGATTTAGTTTAGCGTTGTTTAGATGTTTCAGTATTATTATCTTGTGTTGGATCCGGTGGTAGGATTTAATTTAATTAGGTCTTGCTTTCTCTACAGTTGTATGATAGGTAGATGGGCTTATGTTCTGTAGGTGTCCGTAGCAGTAGGTATCTGGTGCAAGGAGAATTTACCGGTGTTTGTTATACTTGTACAAGTCTTTCGTGAGATGTTAATCCCTTTCTCATCTAAATTTCTTATCTAAATACAAAGATGTGTGCTTTCTCCGAATTCCTCTTGCGTTGTTTCATAATGTGATGCGTGTATGTCATACTATGAATTGGAAGCGTCAGGGAGAGGGGCGTATGTGTAGTAATGGCATTGCTTGATATTTTGGGGGGTCAGGCGTGCTCTCTCATGACAAGTCACGAGATCACCATAAAGCAAAGAAAGTTAGGAGAAACATGCCTTCGCCATGATGAATTGATATTTCTCACGCCAGGCCCAGGTCAAGACATGACTTTTGAACTTTGATGTATAAAATATAAATACTGTAGACATGAGAGAAGGGAACTGGTCTTTTTATTAATTAGTGATTTGCCGGCGGTCTTGAACCTGATGGTGTTTGTTTAGGAGCGCACGAGCTCGGTCAACTACTGTGCACTGTTCATGGAGTCGCACGAGGTATGTTTTGCTTCTCTGTATGCCCCCCTGCATGGTAACGACCAGAGGAGACAATTGCCTTCGCTGTCAATCACCGTGACATTGTTGTTAGTTCTCTGTTAGTCCAAACCTTAAAATTATTTTTAAATAATACGCAACAGAGAAATTTAAATTTGAGTCTTGAATAATAATTTTTTGTACAAGTTAAAATATTAATTTTATTTTTTTTAAATACTGTGATGACATTTTTCTAATATAAATGCATTTAATCTGAAACATAAAAAAGTTTTGTTTCTTCAACAAAAAATAAGATTGCAGTTTTTTCTAAAGGCGGAATAAATAAAAGAGCAAAAAAATAAAAAAAATACTCACAAGTTATTATTATTATTATTAAAAATGACCAGCATCATGAAATTAAACTTTTAAAAAGATATGCATTATGATTTCATGTCAATAAGTTGATTAATCTAAAAAATATAGTTAAATAACAAACGGACTCCTAAACTATAAATTTAGAGGTGTTTGAAATTTTAAATTTATTTTTTGTATGATATTTTCACTTTACTTTTAAAAATAGTACAATGTTACTCTAACCATTAATAAAAAAAATAACTTTTAGTGTTAATTGATATAAAATTGACAGAAAAAGATTTAAAAAGATAACATAAAATGATAAAAAATTACAGAAAAGTGATTGAAAATTGCATACAATGATTAAAAAATTACAAAAAAAAAAGACTAAGAAAATTTTATTTATAATTTTTTTGTAATTTTTTCTAACTAATTGTCAAAGTTAATATTTATTAATGATAGAAGTCATGTTGGACTCCCTCTGTTTAAAAAATATAAAACATTTTTACATCCATCAATAAAGTAGTTACCTATTTTTATATTTTTTTATATTTACTCATATTAACTATTCTATAATAAATATAAAGTCACCATCAATAAGGGTACTTTTAAAAAAAGCAATGATTATACCTTAAAAAATTAAAAATATATTATATTTTTTAACATTCAACTCATCAAAAAATATATTACATTTTTAAATGGAGAGAATATTATTTTAAATTGTTAGAAGAAAACATTGTATAGATAATGAGTTTAAAATCTCAAATATTTTTAAAATTCTAATTTAAAGGTCATTTTATCATTTAATATTAAATAATATAGATAAATTGATGGAAAACATCAATTCAGATTTATTTAGCCAGATTTTTTGTTTGAATTGAAGGCCACAAATAAACTATGCTAAGTGACAAGATGAGTCGTGTCAGTATACAAAAGATTACAACAATCAAGCAACGAATATCAAAAATACAGATATATAAATTGTCAATATAGGCTTGATGAGATAACTAATCAGCACATTTGTTTGCCTCCCTGAAAGCGTGATCAAATGTGATTGTCCAATTTCACATGATGAGATCTCTGATTTTAGTGATAGTTGTAGAGAGTGGGTGATTAGTTGAAAACTCATTGTGAATTAACAAAATAACTTTTGTAAAATCAGAGTATACATTAACTTTATTGAACTTTTTAACCTAACAAATGTTTAAACATTCCAAGATGCCTATAAACTCAGCTGTTATAGTCGGGTAATAATTATAGTACTTGGAGTATTTATCCAATTACCTTGGTTGTTACGGATAAGACCTTCACATTTATCTGTGTTGTGAATGTTGAAGGAGCTATTGGTATCTAATCTAACCTATCATTCTTCAACAGTAGACCACCTAGCTATTGCTCTATCGTCCTTCTGAGATAGGAAATTAATTTTAATTTGAAGGTGTTGATCTTTGAGAATATATTGGATGCTAGTGAAAGCAATGTTTTTTGTCTCTGGTGTCGTCTTCAGAATATATATTTTTGCACATTTATTAACATAGGCATAGAGTCTTTACCAAGAGGTTTTTCTTGCAGATGCATGCTCACATCATTCCCCGCATTTCAAATTATTCAATCATGTAGAGGAAGGGAAAAGAAAGTGTTAAGTTTAGATTGTTTAACTATTATTATCCAAACTTCTTTAGATTTTTTATAATCTTTTAAAATGTGAACAATAGAATCTAAAGAGTTACACTTAAAGGAACATGTTCTAATACAAGGATTGCCCTTATCAAAATACATGAATTTAGATTGAAGGCGATTTCAAGTCACTTTTTATAGGAAAGATTTGATTTTATCATAAGTCGATCATTTCTATATCTTAGACCATGTCTTGCAGTTGTTGCTGTCGTAATGATTTCCAATAGTCTTATATGTAGATTTGATGGTAAAATTGTCATTGTTAGAAGGCCTCTAACATAAAGTATCATCATCTACATGAGATTTAGAGGTTGAATGATGGTAATGTGGTTAATGACGTCTAAATGCAAATATCTGTGTAGTTAATCAATCTATCATCTACCTAACTCAAAGCAAAAATCAAACACTTTCACACATAAAATAGAACTTGTTTTAGGAAAAGCATACTTCATAAAGGGCTCAAGAAGGGAGTACCATTTATCAAACCAAAATGATATTTGGTCCCCAATTCCTACCTTTCTGTCCACAAGTTGTGAACTGATTTCAAACTCTATATATAATAGATCAAGTGTAGGAATAAGAGTTGGTTTTGCACATCATAAAAATGATAAGGTTTTAACTATATCTATGATGTAAAACTCAAATTCAGAGACAATTAGATTTCATAATAATTCCCAGCAAAGTTTAAAAAATTTGGCGAGAAATATTGGTTCAGGGAGCAGAGGAAGACGTGAGATCGCCGAAAGGTAGCTTTTGTCATTCAGGCTTTTGCTTTTTAGTTATTCTTTCGTTATCACTCGCCTTTCTCTTCTTCCGTTGGACCAATGTCCAAACGACAAATTATTATAAAATGTAAAATACAAAACAAAAGTTAACTCATTATCTTTTTTTAAATTACTGATTCAATTTCCATGTTATACCAGTAACACTTTAGTATCTAGGTTATATAAAAAAACATCTTTTAACCTAAACATTCTGCATCTAATAAAAGTATTATTTTCCCAAAGATATATATTATTTTTTATTTTTAATTTTAATTTATAATGAGTGAAAAAAACATCATAAATTCATAGACACAATAACTTAAGGTTAACAAGTATCAGGGATAAAGTGCAAAAATTACAAATACTAAGTTATTTATATTGTAAACTAAGATTAATTAAAAAAATGTTTATATTCCAGATAGGAGGGGGTATAACTGTTGCATGCATGATATTTAAAAAATCTACAAGAAATTTGAGGCTATTTATATATATTTTTTATCTCGTGAATAATTTTACTTGATATTCAGATTGAATTTATTTGTAAAACTCTTTTAATCAAAATCACATGGATTACAAAATGGTGGAAGTTGGACAATGCTTTCCGTTTTTAATAAATTACCAATACATTCTAAAATACATATAAGTAAAGAACTCTACTTTGCAGAATGGGTAAACCTCCCAAGACATAATGAACTGATAAATAAACTCGCTTAAATATATATTTTCATGTTTTTTAAAATTATCATCAGAATTTAGTGTTTATTTTTTGTTGATTTCCTTTCAATTTCGTTCAACTTCAGGGGAGTAATAAGCTGTAAGAAACACGTGAATAGTTGATTCAATTGGCATCAACGAACGAATTGATGATTACTTAAGCTCTGTTTGGTTGGGAGAAGGGGAGGGGAGAGTTCCTTTTAAATTGGAGGAGAGCTCCCCTCCCCTCCCTTTCCTCCCCTCCCCTCACCTCACCTCCCTTCCTCTTTTCTTTTTTCTTTTTGAACCAAACAGGCTTTTACTTACACCGTAGATGGGATCTGGAGAAGAGAGAAGAATTAAGAGACGTGAAATTCACCCAGATCCATCCACCTCGTATCTTCTTCACGAGATCTTGTGGTGCACGCTCCACGTGATCAAAGTCTGCCCTGATAAGCTGTCCATTTGAGTTCCTTTTTGTGAAGGTTTGGACTTGAAATTCATATTTTTTTTGATGGAACTGTGCTTTAAAGCTCGACCTCACAAAAACCTGGACTTGAGCTCAGACAATTTTTTTAAGTTTTTTCCCCCTCTAAAAATTAAAATATTTTTAAAATTTAAATTGAATTTTAATTTTAAAAAATATGTTTATATTTTAAAATTTGAATTTAAATTATTTATTTTAATTTTTAAAAAATATAATTTGTATTTCAAAAAACAATATGACACATTATAATTAAAAATTTTAATTTCTAAAAATTCAAAAAATATAAAAAAAAAAAAGAGATTTGAATAAAGGCTTGCCTTTGAAAAATGATTGATTTTAGAATAATTGAGCCTACAAATTTAAACCCATATGAGTCCAGCTCAACCCACCCATTTACTTGCTTTACGTATGAATTAACAAGTGTACAAATTTGTATTTGCTAGCTAGGATTCTAATTTCATTCTCACTCCAAATTAAAACGTGCCATGTGCTATTAACAAACTGAGTCTAACAAGAATATTCAGTCACAATTTACTGAATTAAAGTTTGAATTTTTGCTATGTTCTGATCATATATTAAACATGATTATCTAAAAAAAAAATACTAACAAGCAATTAAAAAAAAAAATTGCCGCGCTCTGTTGAGAAAATGGAGAGATGTGTCATTTCATAAATATTTTTTGTTTTTGAAAAAGTTCTCATGACTCTTTTCTTCTCTGCAGAGCACGGTAAATGCGATCTTAGCTGCCGTAAAATAAAAATTTTCCATGATAAAAATTTAAACGAACCAGGTTCTATGAATTTTATGGTTAAAATAACGTTCACATGCCGAAATAATGCTTCTAAGGGCCTTTTTAAATATTTTTTTAGAAGTAATTTTAGGTTTAAAATTATGACTTTAAAAAATTTTATCCAAACACCTCAATTTTTTCAAACTTCACTTGATTTTCAAAACTTCATTTAAAATAAGTTAAAATTTATTCCATTTTAAAAATTAATATCATAATCAATTCTTAAAATTTTATCCAAACATCATCACATTTTAATAATCAATTTTTTTTAGTTGAAATCCAAACACACTTAAAGAAATTATAAACTTGTCGCTGATGAAGTACCCATGCCAGCGTATTAATTTACCATGTGCTGTATCTGATTTACCCTGATATCTAGTCAGTTTATTTCTTTTTTCTTTTTTAATGGAGTGTGGAATTAAAGCATTTAAGGGGATTGAATTGAAATTTTATCCAAGAAATTTTTGAGCCATGTTGGGCTGTGGTGTCACAGGAACATCTAATCTCCGTATACTGTAATCTTCGTATATAAATATTTCAAGCACGAGTTATCGCCTATTATAACTAAATCATCACATTACACACACACACACACTCTTAAAGAGTTGTCAATACAATTACTGGTCAATGGAAAGAACTCCTTTTTCCAATTTATTACCATCACCAATCTAGATTCAGACATGATCGGACCCCTGACGTGCCATGAATTTGCCCAGCCATGCGTTTCATTTGATTTTATATATATATATATATATATAAAATCTATCTTACTAGAGAAAAAAGCTATTTTCATAAACTAATATTCATAATATTCTCTGGAATAAAATAATCGAGGAAATCATCCCTGTTTTGTAGCTTAATCGATATTCAAAATTTATCAGAGTGATCGTCAGTTATGATAGGCTAGAATGATCATCAAAGTCCCGATAAAACTAAATCAAGATCGCTTACACAGTACGCTCCGCTCAATAAAGCATACAAACCTCAATCATCAACAAAATAAATGATAAAACTATTCGACTTAATCATAAAAAATAAATGTTTCGAAACTAACTAGAAACAGGCCGTCATCCCTTCCATGTCTGGATCATACATGCTGTTATTCCTTTCATCTGTCGCACTGTTAATCCCCCTTCACCTCTCTATATGGTAAATTCCTAATCTCCTTCATAAAATAAAGAAAAAAGTACAATTTTGAGTTCATATAATTTTATCAAGTTTTATTTTTAATTTTTATAATTTTAGCAAAATTGAGCAATATTTGTTACTTAACTCTCCATAATTTTAATATTTTTAATTTTTATAAAGATTGAACATATTAAAAAAATTATATCAATCAAAATCAAAATTTGACAAAATTATGAAGAAGGGTGAGTGTGTTTTCTCTAAAATAAAACTTTTTTTTTTTTTTGGGGGTTGCTTTCGTTCGTTTCGGAGTCCGGGGAATTTCTCCATCCGTTCTAGGTCCCGCCGCTAGGAATACGGAATACAGAAACAACGCCATAAATTAAAATCGGAATCAAACAAGTGTCTACTCAAAGACCCTACTCTCCAGCAACCCATCAGGAAAACCGAAAAAGTGCCTTCTTTCTATAGTTGCGTTTTCAAACCCCAGCAACGGCACCGCGTTGTTGGAACCACAAGGCCCAGGCAAATGTTAAACAAACGATGCTTTTAAAAATAATGAAGAGAAAAATACTATTCTTCTTTCATCTGATCATATTTATAAAACATTTTTAATATATTTTATTGATATACAATAATTTTAAAATTTATTAACTTTCTCTATAAATTTAATAATTTTTTAACTTCCTTCTTATTAAATATATATATTCTCTCTCTAACATTTAATCAAAGTTAAATAAGAAAAAATTGTAATAAAAATTTAAGGAGGGAAGCAGTTGACAGAAAGTATACAGACAATGTCAAGTTAAGCATAGCAGAAGACATGAAACAAAATAATAAATTAAAGCCAAGTCTATAAACAACGCAGTTTAGACAAATGAATTTCTATAAACTAGGAATGAAAACGTTGATTTCTTCTTCTTCTTCTTTTTAACAAAGCAAAAGGGATTTTTCTTTTTTCTTTGTTTTTTTTTTTTTGGCTAGAGCATAAGAGAAATTTAGACGCCTAAACTCCATAAAAGAACGGAGATAAATAACGAGAGAAGTGTAAAAAAGGAAAGTGCCACATGTCGGGGTGGGACCCAAAGCACCGAAGAAAAAGAGGGAAGAAGGGGACGCAAAGGGCTGAGCCCCACAGTCTTACTATCGATGACCAACTGCACAAAAAAACGAATAACTGGAATCTACACCATCCCCTCCGCCACACAAGATCCAACCCCCCTTCCCCAGCTCTCCTCCCCCTCGCCTCCTCCTATATATACACACGTACCTTTCTCTCTTCTTCGTTTTCTTACTCTTCTTCCCTCTCACTACTGCCCCCTCCTCCTCTCTCCACACACTCCGTCCCTCTCGCACTCTCGCCACACTGCCAGACCATGGTAAACGATGAGTGGGTAGGAGCGGCCATGACAAATGACATGGTGGTCGTCGAGCTTCTGATTCATCTCAGGCAGTCCCAGGCCGCTTCCCGCTCTCCCAAATCTCGCCCTCTCACCGCCGCCGTCCTCCCCCTCTCTTGGGGCCTCAAGCAGCCGCGTTCCAGGCTTACGCCCAGATGGAAGGACGCCGATACTACCAGATGCAGCCCCACCACGCCCCTCTCTTGGAGTGGCGCCGCCTCTCCTTCCCTCACCGCCGATGGTTATGAGGAATCTAGCCGTCCCTCTCTTGTTTCTCACCAAGCCTCCAGATCCAAGGTTGGTCCTGTCTCTCTCCTTATTTCTTCATCACTCTGTCTCTGTCTCTCCCTCTGCGAATCCCGTCCCCTTCTCTGTGCCGCCCGATCTCTGTTGAGTGGCGCTTCCGAAAAATGCCTTGTTTGACCCGAATATCATCCTCACACGCTGTACTGAATTCCGCTGAAGGAGCTTCGTCACCTTGCGGTTTTTGGGGGCTTAATGTGCTGATGACTCATTATCGCTCCGTAACCGGCACCGTCCTCCAACAGCCCATATTTTTGGCCCTTCACGTGAACGACGCCACAGGGACAAATCTGTCCTGAGGGGATTTTTTGATGTTTTTTTGGCTGATTTCCATCTATCATTCGGATTTCTTTTCTCTTCTTTTGTTTCTTTTTTTGGGCCAAACTTTCCATCACTTAAACTGATTACGGACCATGTAGATTATCTTGACAATTCTTCATCTCTTTCTTTAAATAAAAAAGATTAAATAATCAAGATGAAGTCTTTCCGGGGAGAAATGGGGTGAGGGAGTGGGGATTTGCGATATTTGGGTAGATGTAAGGCGATGAGGAGAAGCATCGGGAAAAAAGAAAAGAGATGACGTTTTCATCTCGCCTCTTTTATTGGCAAATGACAAAAACGCCCCAGGAAATGCCAGGTGTTTCCCTCTCACTATGAAGTCGGGTGGGTGAAAGTGATGGAAAGGTGTGTTTGGATTAGAGTCGAGAAGTACCGAGTGAGATTTAGCGGTAGATCTGGATCCGCTGGTAGGGCAAGAGATGGGTGGCTTCGTGCGTCGATGCGGCGGTGGACACCCTTGATACGGTGTGTTATCGCCTTCCCAGGTGGGACTGCTCATGTTCATGTATCTTGCTTGCCCTCATCTGTCCTCATAAAATTAGTAGTTAATTACACAATCCTCCCTTCTTGTGGGGTGGGTCCTCCCCAACCCTTTCGATTGGCGTGTTATTATGTCACGTGACCTCCCCATCACGTGCCCGGGCGGCACCGCCGCTACTGGTGGTGCTCGGCCGGTCCTGGCCGCTTCTTATCTACCAGCTGTCCGTTGTCCGGTGCTCCTGAACGCCACTTTCGGCGAGGGGGACCCCGAGTTGTCGATAACTTTCCATTCTGATTTTGATTCTCGTTTTCCCGTTGGATGGACAGCCTAATCATCTGATTCCCTGTAAGCTTTCAGGCTTCAGCTACTGCTACGAGCGAATGTACCGGGAACTCTGCCTCCGCCAAGAGATGTAAACGAAAAAAGGTAAAGCTGCCCATTCTTTTTCCACCTAATTTATCTAATTTACCATTCGCTGCGCTCCTTGATATCTGAGTTGGCAAGTCAACATCCTCTGATTGGCTGTGCATGATTATATATGTCATATGTAAGTGCGTTCATAGTGATTCTTTTTGGGCGATCTTCTAGACCTTTGCTGAATTGAAGGAGGAGGAGAGCGTCCTGCTGAAGGAAAGGATATATTTAGAAAAGGTATTCATGGGGTCTTCGTTGGATATTTTTTTCGAAAGAGCACATTTTTTCCGTACCCCACATATTTTCCTGACTAATATCCCCCCTTTAATCTCCCAGGAGATGGCAACTCGGAGTGCAACCTTTAGGGAGCAGAGGGCTAGAAACGAGAGCTTGAAGAGAATTAAGGTAACTTCAGATGCGTTTGATCCCTCTCTCATTAAACCCCCCCCCTCCCCCAAAAAAAAGTTAATATTCTTGATACCTGATCTTCTTGTCATTCAGTTTGATTTAGGTCTCTCATCTAAGAACGATCCGAGTTCAGCGTCTGAGGAAAATACACTTTCTAAGGTCCAAACACAAGCAGCAGAGGATGGTGAGGATCTGCCATCCGGTTGGAAGGCAAGTAGGACGGAGTCGTCGGGGGAAAGTGGTTTCTTGATACCGGATCTTAATATGATGCCATCGGAGGGTGATTCCTCTTATGTGGAATGATGAGTTGGAATATGGTCCTTCTTGGTTTCGTCGTCCAGTAAAAAAAGTCTCGTAGCGTGAGCTGGGAAGAGTTATATCAAGGAAAACCGCAGTCCACAAACGACGCACAGGCCCGAGGGAAAGGCCCGCATTTAATGGACCAAGCAATCAGATGATGAGGCAACTTGAAAACCATTTCCCATTCTTGTTCTAGGTTCAGTGTAGAAATCCTACTGGCCAATGGTTGAAGGCTGTAAAGATTTTCATGTTGCAGGTCTCCGAAACTTCTGGTGGGGCAAAAGTAAAACCTCTTTACTTTTTTGATTTCGGAATTTGTTTCCTCTTAAATGTATCATTCTTTGTAGGTTAAAAAGTTCTTGGATTCGATCAAAGTTGCTTTGGTTAATCTTATACGATCGCTCAATCATAGGTTGCTTCGTCTTCACTCATCCAGTACTCTTGATGTATGGCAATTTATTATAATATCCTCGACATATCAGTACCTAATCTCTGAAAGCTTTTCTGTGGCTGTCAACAAAAACAACAGAGGCTGAATTTCCTAGCTACTGAGGTTTGCAGACAGCAGGTCCAAAATGTTGGACTTTGCTTAGCAGATCCAATAATATGTCTGTAAAAGGATAATTTGGCTTATTTTGGTTTGGGTAAAATCTACCCTATTATTAGATACACAGAATTATGGCACTTGTGAACTACAAATGTTTCAAAAAAGTAAATTGGGCTCATCAAGAAACAATACATTACACATTCCACTTAAAATGGTTCTGAGACAATTACAAAGTGGGATGAAATTTTGGAACTTGGCATGGAGTTGCCGCCGGGCCAAAACCAAAGGCAACATGCTACTCTCAAATCTGCAGACAAAAAACAAAACCCGTGTGACAGTGGATCCCCTTTTTGATGTGGTG
This sequence comes from Prosopis cineraria, assembly GCF_029017545.1. Classification (NCBI taxonomy): domain Eukaryota; kingdom Viridiplantae; phylum Streptophyta; class Magnoliopsida; order Fabales; family Fabaceae; genus Prosopis; species Prosopis cineraria. The sequence goes on along the minus strand of NW_026555339.1, from coordinate 89,801 downwards.
AACATGTTGGAAAGTACCAGCATCATCAACCCAGCACTGTATTTCACTATTATTGAACTGATGGCAACTGAAGCCGAGACAATAACCTCTGTGCCACGTTGTTAACTTTTTTTCCCTTGTTTCGCTAGTTCAGTGGTTTCTCCATCCAGAATCCTCAGTTTGGTCTGCTTCACTACTGGACCATGACGACTTTTCAATCAACTGAAAATTTCTTGTCTTTATTTGCTTTGATGTGATTAGCATGCATTTTTGTGATTTATGATCCTGGGGGTCTCCTGATTGAGAATCCTTTCAAGTGTCTTTCTTTACCAAGAAAAAAAAAAAAACACGACAGTTGCAGGGGGCATCGCGTGAGTCCACGGCGTCAATCAAGTCTAATATGAAGAGATGCAGATATTGAAATTGTTGTTTACTCTCTTGCTAATGCTGGTGCTTGTTCCTATCCTCGCAAACATACTTGCAGCGAGAATTGCGCCTACTTGCGAAATGTGCAGGTCGCCATCATTGACAATCTCGTAATCCAGAACCTGCATTCATTACCAGGCTCCCATCTTCCCCCCCTCCCCTTCTAAAATTATTATTTAGGTTTGGAAATATTAGGGACCTGCTCTTTATTAGCTTCATCTCCCTAATTCGCCTCTTTTATCAACGCAAACAAGCAACATGAAGCATGTAGTCTAACCGAGATATATACGCAGTTCTTGCCATGATTATATATATGAAGTTCATCATAAGATTCAGAATGTAATCATTTAGCATGTAGATTGCTTGATTTTTCTGTCCTAGGTGTCAATGAGATGATTAGTTGTTTTTCATTTCGTGCAAGATAACATCTAATAATCATCAACCTTCCAGAGGTTCAAACAACACTGGTGACCAACCAGAGACGCTGTGTCCCTTTCACCACTTGGCCTGCCACTTAGAAGCATTGTAATCTTGCAGGGTCTGTCAGGTTCTACCATTCAAGAAAACTTTCTGTGGTCAGTGATGTTGTAATTATCAACTGAATTCTGCAGCGTCTCTAATTCCCACCTTCGGAAAACAAACATTACCTTCTCAACTTATGGAATTCCATCGAAAGTTAGAGACAAGCACCTAACCTGTCATACTCCTATCATGCTGTGGCGCAATGACATGATTGAATCCCTGTTTTAATCAGTTTGCTTATGTCTTTTCACTTGCTCCTTCAACACTGACAAAGGTCAGGCACAATTTGTTCATTGTCATCTTAGGAAATATATGCAAAATTTTTAGTGATGAAGTATAGTCGATCATGTTAATCCTGAAATTCAATCTTCTTGATCCCTTATGGTGTAGATTACATGAATGAAAGTACTGATATGGGCTGGACTAACAGATCTGGGCCTTATTTTGTTTCCCTGTCACGGGGAAGGTAAATCATCCGCACACAGAAGGTGTTGGTTGATATGTGCCTAAAAAAAATTGCTTTATATATGTATAATAGCGTTGCATCACGTTGAGAAATAGGTCAATTTCTTGGTGTTACAGGCAGAGCAAATAGAAGCAGGGCATTCTACTGAAATGGAGGGAGAGAAAATGACCCAAAAGAACGTGGGAAATGTGGTAGTCTGTCACGCCTCTGAAATTGACACGGAGCAGAGAGAAATTGAAAGGCTTCATGAACCTGTGACCCATCAAATTTTGGCCAAAATTGGAAAAAACCACTGTAAATTCAGATGGAGCCATTCCTATGTAGGTAAAGTTACTCCATCATATGTCGTTTACCCTTATTTCACGAGCTGCCCCTCTGTTTTTGCGACACGGCACCATTTCATTCACCCTGTTCGTGCTTTGACACACATGAGAATATTGGAAAGCCCATTATGGTTTCAACTTTAAATCAGAGCCGCATGCATAAATCCGGCCAACAAGGCCAACAAAAATTTGCCAGAATCATGTTTTTTTCACATCTTTTTCCTTTTCTTTTTCCTTCTTTTGGTTTAGAAATTCGAGCCCAAATCTACTGTGCAAATATTCCAATTAACTAGACCTGGTTTACAAAACCATGGATTTGATGACAAGCTAAGCCAATGTTGCTTCGTGGCATTGAAATGTCAAATTTTATGCTTCGCTACGATCTACCAAAAACCCATCATTTGTCTGAAAGAGCCATCATTGCTAAATACTTTAATTTATCACAGCATACTCAGCCAACTGCCACCCCAAGTTTCCATTTTCATCAATCAGCATGTGGATTTGTGTATATTTGCCAGCCAAAGCATGCAAAAAGCAACCTTCTAACGTTCACTGTGTCTGATTCCGACTTCTTCCGGGATTCGTTGTAATCAAGCACAAACGAGAGAACAAAGAAAAAGAAAAAGGCAAAAAAGTAAAGAGATTGGTTTGACAAGACATGAAAGAACCCTTGTTCATGAGTGTGTGATAGGGGCTACTGTTGCAGACGAAACAGAACATGCATAGGAATAAATTTGAAAGAAATAAATCTCGGAGACGCATGGCTGAACTGAGCGCATGCTAGCTCGTTTATGGACTTTATGAATCGAGTATTAATCTCTTGTGCCTTTCAACAGATTGAAAATAACAGCACTTGGAATGCCACCTCATTATTCTGATTGTCAGCGATAATAGATATAAGCACAGCTGTTAATGCTTAAACTACAGTTGTTATTTAAGAGAAGACACCATGGGATACATAAGGCCGCTACATCCTCTAGGGACGTGATCTATTTCACATTAATTATGGGGACGAAAGTGGAGCCCAGGATGCATAAAAATGAGGAAGGAGGAACATGTGGATAAAGATGCAATATAATTAATGAGATTGAGAGAGAAGTATGTAAAAGGGATAAGGCAATCACATCGACCCAGGGTGTGGGGGCAACACCATTATCACGCGTAGGCTTGAAATAAGACACGTTCCATGTCCGACGTTAACTTTTTCTCTGAGACTAATATTAATTCAACTTTGTGATTGCAACCACTGTTTCTGTGTCTGTCTTTGCCTGTGGCTGGCTCGGGTGCACTGGTTGAAATCAAAGGCCATGTAGTTTATCTTTTCCCTCGTTGTCATCCATTAATAATTAACGTACCCGGCCCCTCGACGTGAAATTAGGTTTTGATCTTGTCTCTGAATTCCCACGTTAGTCGCGCTTTTGGACCTCAGATCAGATGAAATGGAAGATGTTGCTAGCTAGCTCGGGTTACCAGTTAATTAGGGTTTCCTTTTGGGATTTGCATATGTACGTGACTTCCTACTTCAAGTTTGAACTTGCCCTTCACGTATTTATGTTTGTTCTGCAACTTCAATATCGTCCAGTTACATATATACCTGCTTTCATTATAGTTAATTACCTGAAGCAGGTAACGTTTTTTACGCACCTGATATATATAACCAAATACTGATTATTGATTAAACTTGAAACAAGCAGTTATTCAAGTTACGAATTGAGATATCTAGAGTAGTATCTTTATTATTTAAATAATTTAGAACGATCATATCCACCCGCTAGACTTTCTTTTTGACAAGCATGTATGCGAATATATAAAAAGTGGAATAAAGAAAGTCATTATTATTTTTTTGAACCGGAATATTAAGTTATTAATAAAACAAGGGCTAGAAACATAAATCACCTGTATCATCCAGGGAGCAACAATGAAAACTTGAGGGAGTCATCACTAAATGCTTGATTAAAGTGTGTCAAGGTAAGGTAAACAAAAATTATGTAATTGCAATGGAGTAAAATTATATATAGAAATAGGTGGTGGTTTTTACTCCTTTTGATCCTGATTATAAATTATTGTTTAATTAAATTGGTCTTTAAAATGAAAAAAAAAAATCAGTTTCACCTCTGATTAATACTACCAATCTTAAAATCATTTACTCTAATTTATACTATTTAAGTATGACTACAAATTTCTTCTAGAGCATCGACGATATGCTTGGAATTAGAGGGAGTATTTGTTGGGATCTTGTATTAATTGAAAAGGGGTGTTACTTAACTTTGTCATTTCTTTGTTCAGGGGGCGCTACCCGGTCCGGATTTGTATATAATAATCGATCTCAATCCATAAGGAATCACGTAATGGAATTAAAACAAATGGAAGGGATTATAAAGGAAAAGCATCAAGATTCCACGCCTATTCCCTTGCATATATGCGCGTATATTTCGAACCTTTTCTTCGATTTCTTACTGTCACTTCACAGATTTAAACGCCAACGTTGCGATGAATAAAATAATAATAAGTCCTTCTTTTAATAAGAGATTTTGTGTCCCACAACTGCCTGAAATCGATATTACAAAAGTTAATGAATCTTTTTGTTTACTTTCAATGCAAGCGGTTGATGGATTCACCTTAGAATTAATGGATCATATACGATATATCTTGTCTCACGTAAATTTGCTCCCATGTAGTTCGTGAACAAAAGGTTGCTACTAATTAGTTTTAAAATATTTTATTGTTGTTAATAAATGTTGGTCCGAGATCAAATTTTATTGTCAATATAAATATTTTATCAATAAGTAATTTGTCAATATCTTCATAAATATTTTTTTTTAATTTGAAGGTATATTTTGCTTTTAACATAGTTGTTAAATTCTCGAGGTAGCTTTTTAAATTTAATATTTACATTTTTAATTTATAAAATTATGTTAACTTACACATAAACTTAAATTATGCACAAATTCAGTTAAACTCGTGAGCTTATTTTTGAGTTTATCATTTTTACTTTTTCAGTTCACAAAATTATGTCAAATAATTCATAAATTCAAACTAGATGTAAACTTGTTAAACTTATTAAGCTTGTTAATTTTTTTTAATTGAGTTGAGTGTATATTATAAAGAATTCAGTTCATAAAAAATTATACAACCTAGTTTAAAGAAAAAAACTTAAAAAGGAAAAAAAAACTAATATTAATAAAAAAACAAAAAATATCAAAAATAAGTTTTCTTGTTTTAAAATTTCTATGTTTTGTATAATAATTTATCAATGTAGATATACTTAATTTTAATTATTTATATTTTAAATATGTTTAAATCAAATTGTGGTCATATTTTATATTTTAATTATTTAATAATAAATTTTTAATAGCTATTTATTAATAGAGGTAAATTCTTATAAGTTTACGATTCAAGTTTGTAATCCGAGTTCACATTTCCATCACGAGCTTACTTAAACACGTGAGTTTAATAATTTTGGCTTCGAGTGACTTTGTAACTAAACTCAATCAAACTTTTGTTTATTGAAAAAATTATTATTTGTGAGGTGAGTTTTTAATGGGATTGAAACAAATGCACTATCCGTTTTGTTTTTGCGTTGATTAGGAGGAGATTAGCAGCTAAATGACGACACAACGTGAATTTATGGTCTTGTGTGTGGAATATCCAACGTAGGGACAGTGGTTAAGCTACAAAGGTCAAAAGATTTTGACCGTCAGTTTTGACTTCTTCACTTCAGAAAATTTTTTCACCATCCCAAGATCACAGTTAAATGCTATATATGTGCTCTTTCAATTCCTTTCATAAACTAACTACTATTTTCTCTTTTTCATAACTGTTGAAGGTTTAAATTTTTTGTTTTTGTTTTTGTCAAAATTATTGTTGTTTTAGAACTCCAATATAATATAATGCTTAGTTGATTTATGTTTTCACCATACTCTCATTCAAAAGTTATATTTTTCAATCGGCAAGTCTTCACTCCATTTGTATCATCTTTCTCTTTCACTAATCGTGTCCATTCTTTCTTCTCGATCGAGAGTCCCGAGTAGTGATGGGATTAAATGAAGATATTTTCGTATTTGAGTCAATATAATGCATAGTATTAATATTAGATTAATTGTTTCTTAATTCATGTGTCGTTAATCTTAAACAACAGTATGTATAAAACAAATAGGAAGCAATACTTAATTCCATGATATGAACCTACCAGAATATTTTACTCCATCCATATGAAATTATAAGACGCTCTTGCACAAAATCTCATATACCGATAAATTTTATTAAATATACTTATTAATTTTTTTAAAAATATAAATATAAAATCTTAAAATACCCTGCATTTAATACATTAAAAAGAAAAATGGACAGAAATTAAATAGAGAGATAAAGGATAATATTAAAATAATTTTGTTTAATAAAATTTTATTATTTTTAAATGTCTTATATTTTGAACGTTAGATTTTTTTCCAAAATTATTTTATATTTAATTTGGAACGGAGAAGATAACTTGTAAAAAAATATTATCGCATCGAATAATAACTAAAAAATACCGTGACAATAAAATCAACAAGTAACAGAAAGAAAACATACCGCTTATAACTTGTCTGTGAGTGATTTTTTTTTTTTGTTGATATATTTATATATTTAACTATAGTGTCTTATAGCCCTGCAAACTAATTCAACTCTTGGGAAGTTAACCGTTTGATTTATTTGTTTTTCAAATGATGTTTTACTTCATATCATATGATTTCTAATATACAATATTACAAATTAGATATCTTTTATATATGAGATATACTCATTCTATTAAAAAATATAAATATTTTTAATTAAATTTAATTTAAATAAAGTAGTTAGTTGTCTAGAAACTAATACTATTTTTTTATATTTATCTTAATTTAATATAATATTTTACTTTAAAATAAATATAAGATAGTTTATTTATCATTGGTACTTTAAAAAAACATATTGATTACACTTTAAAAAATTAAAAAATTATATTTTTTATCAGGGGAAATAATTTTTTTAAAAAGGTATTCTTATTTTGATGATATTCAAATATTGTTAAAATATTTTAAGTAAAAATGAAGTCGATTATTTAAAATGTAAAGTTCTAAACAATATTTAAATGCAGTCTCGCGGTGATAAAAAAATACTTTAAAAAATGTTTATAAATAATTTTCCAAGAGCCTTTTTTTTTTATTGTAAAAAAAGAAAAAGATTAAGAAGCAGCGCATTTGCAAATAGCAAAGTGCAAAAGCGTAAAAGACATAAAAGAAATGGAGACACTTTGGCGTTTGATTAGACTTCATCTCTTGCGCCCAATCTATCGCCATTCGCCCGTGAACGGTGAATGTTCTTCCATAATTACAGCACTGCTTTTTTTGCTCCTCCTTTCTTTATATCGTCATCGCTCTCCAATTTAATCAGTGCGTCTGCTTTCAATAATTTAACTTTTTTTTTTTGTAATGATACAGTTGTTAAAAATGATTTGTATTATAAATATCAGATCATGTAGACTGCAGATGTTCATGAACTCCGCAACTCCTGATCTATCATGCTTGATGTTCCACGCCCCATGACTTTCTTAATGAAAGGCTCTAGGTGTCTCTCCCTCTCTCCTTCCCCCCCCCCCTCTCTCTCTCTCACTATCACGAGCGTTATATATTTTATATTAATGTCACTTGATATCATCAATCAATCATCAATATCAATATATATTTATAAATTTTATGGAATTAATATCATCAATCATCATCATCGATATATATGGGTGATTGGACACAGATTTTCTCTTTCATTGATCAATATACTTTAATATAATATTAATTATCCTCTTTCATTAGTCAATTACTTTTTATATAATCGGTGTACTTTTAATTTAATATTAATATTTATTTCATTGATTAATGTAATTGAATTATTTTTTTTATTGATTGAAAAAATTTAATTTAATTTATTTAATTGTTTAAATTTATTTTTTATCTTTTTAAAGTATGATCAATTTAATTTCAACCTAATATTAATATTACTATTACTATTTTATTAGTTGGTGTGATTGAATATTTTTTATTTATTTTAATTGATTTTTATTTTTTCATGGAACGATCAATCTACATGTGATTGAATATATTTTTTGATTGGTTGATAAAATTTAATTTATTTTTATTTATTTTAATTAATTTTTATCTTTTCATAAAACGATCAATTTAATTTTAATTTGATATTAATATTATTATTTTATTGGTTTATGTGATTGAATATTTTTTTGATTAGTTAATGGAATTAAATGTATTTTTCATTTATTTTAATTAACTTTTATCTTTTCATGAGATAGAAGCATTAAATTTTATTTAACATTTTTCACGAGTCATCTATCATGAGAGTATTAACTATGTTGCTTTCAATGTCCTTGAGTCTCGTTAGAGAGTTTTTGTTCTCAATATAGGAATATCTTTGCATCTTTCAATCTCATATACCTTAATTGATGATTGATCAGCCATTCTTCTAAGTGAATTTGTTGTTGATGATGGAGAGTTAGGTAGTTGTGGTGGAGGAGTTTTGTGCCTCTTTCCAGCCGTTGGATTTATCCACTTACTTCTCGAATAATCTGAGACCTTGATTTCGCCGTGCTTGAATGGCAACCCTTTACATAAGTTTCATTTTACTGGGTCCATTGCCATGGTGTCTTTGATAGGAACGTTAATGGTGGATTCATTTGCGATTGGGTATTATAAGAGAAAGCATTTCAATTCAAAACAGGTTTCCACATATAGAAAAAAGCTGTGATGTCATGAGCATGCCAATCATATTTATGTGCACACTCATGCAACGCACGATCATGCTCATAGATCAATAGAAGAACTTTAAAAAATTTAACTATATTAGATATGTTGATATCAATTGTATCAAGTATATTTATTTTAAATTTTTTAATTCTAACTTGTGCAATGAAAAATTATCTAGTTATTATTTAAGACATTGTAACTCTTGGATAGAATTGGGTCCAAAAATATAGACTGTGTACGGTACATTTCAGACGCATATACGAAAGAACTCATCTTATATCTCTTGTATTTTGATAGTTTCATAACAAGAATAGCACATGCAAACAAGACAACTACTTAGAACAAGTGGCACTTCAATACTAAATCTATCTTAAAAAGTATAACCTTTTAATTTGATTTATATATGGATGTAATCAGCGAAATTAATTAATTTTACATTTATTAAAAAAATTGTTATAACATTAAACGTGTGAAGAAGATATGCAACTTTTTAATTTTATCTTTCTTAAATTTAAATAGCAGTGAATAAACAAGGGTTAAATTAAAAAAAATATTAATTACTTTAAATTGGCTTTATAATAGGGGAAAAAAAGCTTTCAAACTAATTTCGGGGACGATGAATTAGCAAAACCGACTGCTTTATGTTTTGTCAATCCTCTTCACTTCATCAGTTGATTTCAAAGCCTCTCACTGTTACTAAATGATCAAAACCCTCGTGCAAATTTTTCACAACATGATTGGATTGCCACAACCATGTTCATAATTGATTCTGACACAACAAGAAATGTTTGAATATTTTTTTAAAAAAATCATAATTTTAAGTTCATAAATTTTAATATGTTTTATGGGTGTTCAGATATTTTTCAAAAAATATAATATCGTGTTCATAATTAATTTTAACATATAATATGAGTTTTTACACATATTTTTATAAAATTATTATTTTGGCCACTAAAATTGATTTCAAATATTACTCAAACAAGAACTAACTCTTAAACCCTTGTTAGTTGTTAGCAATAACAGGGTGCGGTGTAGAAAAACATAAAACTCGCTCTGTAAGTATGATCACAAATGATATACCTACCGCTAGCCCCGATGCCCGAATTCATGAAATTGAAACACATTAGATGTTACTAGCGAGTAATTCCTTCTGTTGTGAATGCGAAAGTGAAGAGTTTCTTGAAAATATAAAAAAGACAGAATAAGTTCAAACTAATTAATTTCACAAGAAAATTTCAATGCAAGAGAAGTTAATTGTAAAAAATATAAAAATGAAATTCTTTGGTTTATTTTTCGCAGTATAGAAATACATGTGCGGAGAGAACAGAGCAAATTCACAAGTGATGATTTCATGTCATTTAGTATCTTCTTATCCTTCAACTGCTGCACCAGAGTCAGGTACCTCCGCACATACATCCCCCCTCTCGCCCTCCCCTCTCCGCGCGCTTCTTTTTCCCGATGCTCCTCTCGCCATATGAAGCCATAGCGAGCAAACGTGGAGTTTCTCACGGCGTCCAACGTTGCTTCCTCTGACTTCCCCTTGAATGGCCTCCCATAATCAACAACACCTACCGCCCCACCATTTCTCCGACTCCGATCAACCCAATTGCCTCACCCACGCCCTCCTCCATTCCAACTATTCCCTCCACTCTCACTCCAACAACCGTACCTCCGACGTTCCCAACAATATAGACGCCAACAATTTCCTCCACCTCCACGCTGCTGCCCCTTCTGACTCTCCCGGAGCTGCTTCCCACCGCCCGATCCTCCGCCCTAACAACGCCCACGTCATTGCCGACATCGCTGCCGGCAACTCACTCATCGACGGTGCTGCCTTGTCCCACGAGTCCGCCGATTTGGACATGACCGCGGGCGACAACCCCAATGCGAAGAGCGAGGTGGTTGCGGAGGACGGCGAGGAGAGGCTGGTGAACTGGGAGAATGCGAGGTCCAAGGCGGAGATTCTAGCGCATCCGCTGTACGAACAGCTGCTGTCGGCACACGTGGCCTGTTTGCGGATCGCCACGCCGGTTGACCAGTTGCCGAGGATTGACGCTCAACTAGCGCAGTCCGAGAATGTGGTGGTCAAGTACTCCGCGTTGGGACACGGAGCACATAGCATGACTGGGGATGAGAAGGGACTCGATCAGTTCATGGTATCTTCCAAAATTCTCTGTCATTTTAGTTCGATAAGAATTCGAATTTGTTTAAGGAAAATTTTGTGAGATATAAATTGGAGCCAAAGGATAATTAACTGGCTTTGCGGATGTCGTATTGCTGGAATTATAAAGTTCTCTATGACTCTATCAAATCTTACTTCTATTTGCTGTTAGGGCCTTTCAATCCAATTCCTTTTCCCATTGAAATGAGTTAATTATATAACTGATTGGCTGATAAAGAGGTTGCTGGAAAAAGAAACAGAGGAGCCACGAAAGAACGAAAGGGAGATAGTAGAGCATGCCTTCAATATTGTTTGGCTAGGAGATGGAATGTGAAACAGTATTCTTTAGGATGGAATATATGAGAAGAAATCAACTCTGAATAATAAAATCCTGGACAAACAACTGAAAAATGTGAATTGGAAGCGAACAATGAGAAATTGACGTGTAGAGATGCTTTTCAAACCATGTTCAAGCTGAATTAGACAGTTGAGGTTTTATTTGTCACGGTAAATCTTTTCGCTACTGTTCCGGGCTGTATATCGATCATGTCTTGTGGCACAATAGATGTTAAAATGGCCATTGCCTTTTTAATTCACTTTCCGTTAAAGTTTCTTCTTTTAACCCCATCGTTAGTTATTATTCAGTCATAATTCATTTGGCAATAGTTTCTTTCTATTTAAGCCTTTCATGATTCATCCTACGATCTTCACCCGAGAAGTCCTAGTGAAGCACATAATTAGGAATATAAAATTCTTCTTACTGCGATGAACAATGTTTGGTTTAGCACATATAACCTGCGTGCGTGCTTCTGGGTTGTATTATGGAATTCTATTCTTTGGTTCGTGCATGCGCGTGATTCTAGCTATTGATGTTTGTATTTACTATGATATAGTTCAGTTTTGATCTGTTTTTATTTCATGTTTCAGTCACATTATGTTCTGTTGCTCTGTTCCTTCAAAGAACAGCTCCAACAACATGTCCGGGTTCATGCAATGGAAGCAGTTATGGCATGTTGGGAGATAGAACAATCCTTACAAAGTCTAACAGGTGCAAAGAGTAATTACTTTTAATGATCGTTGCATCTTAGAATGAAAATAACCTGAAGCAACTTCCAATATTATTTTCTAATCAGCTTTCCACATGTTGTCTTTATTGTCTCCCAAGTTAGATTGCCTCTGATATATAGAAAGAAGATTATTTCTGAGTTGCTACAAGAACATGGCAGTCTATTTGTATATCTGAACCTCTACATTATTTAGATGTGCATAACACAAATTTTGATTTTGTGGCTCCTTATATCTTAACATCTTATAGTTATACATAGGTTTCCAAATGCCTAAGGATTTAAAATTTACATATGTCAAACCGAACCGAATGCCTTGTCTGGTTACCTAATTTCATGTGCAAAAGTTAGGCTGCAAAATCTCAGCCCTTCTTTTTAAGTTGCTGAGTGATAAAGCTATAATTTTTACCCAACAGGAGTTTCACCTGGAGAAGGTACAGGGGCTACCATGTCGGATGATGAAGACGACCAAATAACTAGTGATGGCAATCTATTTGATGGTACTTTGGATGGTTCAGACAGCATGGGATTTGGCCCTCTTGTTCCAACAGAGAATGAGAGATCCCTCATGGAGCGAGTTAGGCAAGAGTTGAGACATGAACTGAAACAGGTAACAGATATGGAACGATGATATAACCTTTCTTCCCACTGCTTTTTAGATGCATTCCCTTGTTCATCAGTTTTCTTGAGTGTAGGGCTATAAGGATAAAATTGTGGACATAAGAGAAGAAATTTTGCGCAAGCGACGAGCTGGGAAACTTCCTGGTGATACCACCTCTGTCCTTAAAGCTTGGTGGCAAGCCCATTCCAAGTGGCCTTACCCTACTGTTAGTTCCGCTAATCGCAACTCTGAATTTTCGCATTGCTCCATTTTCTTTTTGGGGCAAACCATTTCTCGAGTTTAAGCGATACTATTGTGGAGTCAATATTTTTTCTTGCTTGATATCTTGCTCATCACAAATTGTCAATATAAGTATGTGATTTTCAGGAGGAAGATAAAGCAAAGTTGGTACAGGAAACTGGTTTGCAATTAAAGCAGATTAATAATTGGTTCATCAATCAAAGGAAGAGGAATTGGCACAGCAATGCTTCAACTTCGACGGTCTCAAAGAGCAAGCGGAAAAGGCATTCCTAATTTCCTCGAAAACAAAAAAAGACAAGACCGGTTCTTGCAACTAAGATCTTCATAGAAAATAAATGATATTGCAGGTGATGACAGGGCGTGTTGTGACAAGTAAACGAGTACAAGTAGGAAGAACATTTTACTTCTTGTGAAAGAAGAGGGATAATTAGTACTTGATGCAGATGAAGAACAGAGGAAGGTAATGTGGAGGAGCCAACTTGGAAGGCGTGCACATGTTCTATTAATTCTTTGATGGATCATGGCGAACAAATCAATACCGAAACCAATATGAGGGCTTATATTATATGTTCACATTCAAATGCATGAGGTATGTGAAAAAGACTAATGAGGGGTTGTGGGTGTACACTAATGATCTGTCTATTTTTCCTTAGAATCACACTAGCGTGATTTTGTTGTCTAAAGTGTCTTCAAATTTTGGGCTGTGCCATATAAAGGTGTTCATGTAGTTAAAAATTAAAATAGTAGAATTTCAGCGTCTAAATTTTCGTCTGGAAAAATTCCTCTCTTCTCTACCTTCCCTTGTTGAGCCACCAAACTTTGTGGAGCATTTATAACGTGATGTGCTTGCATGGGTTGAAGAGTTATGTCATGTTTAGTTATTAAAAAAGAATGGAATAGAATGAATTAAAAAAATTAATATAAAAATGAATTAAATCACCATTTTCTCATGATAAATATGATAAAATTTATTAATATGTATTAAAAATGTAAGAATTATTATACCTTTTAAAAATCTCATGTAATTCTCAACTTTATTAATTAAATTACTCTTTTTTTTTATGAATATGTTCACCTTATTTTTATCATTTTATTTTCACCTTTATTTTTTTAATTCATTTCTTTCTGTTAAATAAACGTGTGGTATAAGGTTCAAAATGGAGGGAGAGAGCCGGAAAGGTGTTGTGGTACAAGTTAACTTCCCATAGAATTCCCATTTATGTCCGCCCAATTTGAGATGATCCTGCAGCCACGCCTTTGAATTCTCTTATTGTTTTTCACTCTTTGTTTATAATATTATTGATGGGATCAAATGAGTGCCAATTCATAACGCTATTTTCCTAAATTTTTATTTTCTTAAAGAAAATATCTATTATTTATGCAACAACTAAAATTTAATAAAGCCGTTTATCCAAAAAAAAAAATTAATAAAGCCTCAGCTAACTTCTTTCCCTAATCAAATGCAAATTATCCATATCGGTTAGTTCAAATGAGCTTGCACGTGATATGTTCGTCAAAGATTACCCTAAAAACCGTAATCCGTGTATAAAATATATGGGCATAAAGGACATCCAATAGTTCAATATAAGGCTCCGTGCTAAGAAAGAAGTAAGAAAGGAAAAGTGGAGAAAAAAGAAATCAGCTTGATAAATATACTGAACTGGGAGTGAGACGATGAACCAAGTAATGTCACGCAGCGTTGATAAGTAGTTTAATATGACGAAACCCGAGTTGGTACACTATCTGGTCCTGCATGAATATATAAGTAAGTTTACGAAAACCACACGCATCAATCTACATCCAGTCCAAATGACATTTTCTCCTTGTGAGGGACATTGATCTGGAGAGATACATGGAGTAAATAGAGTAGAGACGTAAATAAAACCAGAAATTAGATTATTAAATTTGGGGACAGCCACGTTTGACACAAAATAACCAGGACCACGCACCCTCCCCCACTTACTCGGGTACATCCCACGTCAAATCACGCATTTACATTGAATTAGTTTTAGTGGTGGTCATATAAATAAATTAAAAGCTTATCATTTAACCCGTTCAAATCTAATTTAAATAGCTCACATTTTCAATTTTATTTTTTTAAAATATTTTAATGGACACAACATTTAAAATAAAAAATATTTTAGTTGTGAATTTTTTTAAAAAATAATTTTTAATTAAAAAGAACCTAACTATCCGTGCTGATGAACGCTAAAACCAGTTCTTTATTTTTACATCCTCTTTCCTCTGACTTATTTTATTTATATACCACCACTCTCACCACGTTCATCCCCGGCTTCCCCTCTCTCCTCTCAAACAAATTCACCCACATCATCATTGCCTGTATATCTATATACATATATTAATATTCCCTCTCTTGTCTGTCATTTGCAGCTACTTGATCATGCATAACGAATCCTCCCCCAGCCTCAGGCATATATTGAAATCTTATTTCCGATGTTTCTCCAGCGACCATGACCCCCATGCCCCTTCCCAATCCCTTCACCACGGTGACTCCGGCTACTATACGCTGCACGGGCCCAAGTCCCCGAGGACGCCCTGCTCTCCCACGTCTTCTTGCTCCTGGCGTAAGAAATCCTACGCCGGCCATTTCCTGGAGCCCCACCGTGGGAGGAGTCGGTGCCTCTTGTCCACGATTGGGTGGAGGCACCACCGGCACACCCAATCTGCGGACTTTAGCTACGACCCGTCCAGTTACGCCCTCAATTTTGAGGACGATAGCCGTATAGAGCAGTAGCACTTTCCCTTCAGGGGATTGACCTCCAGGTTGAAGCATTCGCCTCCGCCGTCCGCCAACTTTACGCAGGGAATACTCGTTGCGATGCCCAGAGAGATTGCCGGGTTTAGCTGAGACGCCGGGTTCAAATAAGCGTGGCTTCAATTTAGTTGTTTATCATGTGTACAGTACAGAATGTGTGGGTTTCGGTGTGCAAAATGGTTGGTACTTCACAAAGTCATCTGACTCTTGGGGACCGAATTCTGCATTTCATAACTAAATACACGGCTTATTTAAGGACTGAATTCTGAAACTGAAGTTTCATTGTCCATTGCAAAAAGTGACAAAAGAATGAAGACCGTACCAAATCAAAGACATCCAATAATGTACGTAACGTAGGTGTAAATGATTCGATGAGTAAACAAATTCCATTGACAACGAAAATGAATTGAAAGCGATGTCCAAAAAACAAAGAGAAAGACACAAAAGCATCTTAAGAAGCTTTGTTGGCCAATGAGCCCATCCAGGCTGGTGGCTGCATTCCAGTTTGCTCTTGCACTGTGCTAAATAGAGGAGGCAACATCTTGTACACGGCAGCAATCTCCTTCATGGCCGTGACGCCGTCGCCGCCGTGGTCGCCTTCTGTTGTGGCCCCATTGGTCCAAACACTAATCTTGGGCTGAAGCCCACGAACTGCCTCGCCATTGATCCTGGCCATCTCTTGAAACATGCCACCGTTTATCATCAAGTAGTCCCTCAGAGCCGCGTAACTGCCTCCCAGTGAATCAAGAAGAGTTCGCAGATAGGTCCCTTGGGCTTGCCCGAGGGCAACAATTCCCTCTGCCTCCTTTATCTTGGCGTATAGCTCTGCATCTGCTTCTTGTTTTCGAGCGAACTGGGCCGCCTCTGCCAACGCTTTCTGTGCTTCTGCTTCTTTCTCTTTCTGGAAGAGGATAGCTTCTGCGGCTTTTTGTTTCTTGTACAATTCCCAGTTCGCTTCTTGTACCTATTCCGCGTTCACACGTTCACATGATGTCTCAAATCTCAATTGCAATGGTTTAAAAGAGTATGTATATATATAGACACACCCAATTGAATAATGTCAATTGAAACACAAATACACACTGCTATCAAATAAATATCCAATTCCAACGCCACATTCTAAATTGAGCCAGTTAGCATCTTGAAGGCCTGTCATTAGACATAAACAAATGAACACATACATATCTCTCCTAGACTTAAAAGTCTCGAGTCTTGATCAGTGACGGATCCAAAAAAAATAATCAATAGAGGCATAATTTATACTTAAAATAAATATTAATATTTTTTTAAAATAAATAATTTTAAATATCTATTAAATTTTATCAATGGTATAAGTTAATAAAATTAAATATTAAAAAATGCTTAAAATATAACATTAAAATAACATAAAATACTCTCTTTATGCAAATATATTTTTATATCTATTAGAATCATGATTTTAATTTTCATTAAATAAAATTGATGTATCTCTTTTGTAAGGTAGAGAATTTTTTTTTTGATAAAATTTTTTGTGAGCAATTTTTTTTCTTCTAAATTTTTGCTTTTCTATTTTAAAGCTATTGCTATTTAGGTTTATAAAATACACATATATAGAATTTTAAATAATGGGATAAGTAAATTTTTATAGGAGTATGAGTGAATTTTTTTGAAGTGAGGGAGGCAGTTGAAATTTTTAAGAAGGACAACTAAAATTATTTAAGATTATTTTAAGTAATATTTTCTTGGGCTCGTGGGGCAATTGCCCCCTCTATCATAAAGGTGGATACGTCTCTGGTCTTGATGGTTTTCCAAGGACTAATCTAGTTGCTTGAGCTAGCAATAGATTAAGAATAAAATAAACTGACCTTAGTTTCGTACTCAACGCTTGCTTTGGAGAGGAACTCGGCTTTAAGCTTCTCAGTTCTCGTCAAGGCGTTCATGGTCTCGACCTCCTTCTGCAACTCGGCTTCCCTAAGAGCCACGGCCTTGGTCGCCTCCACCTCGGCCACCTGGGCAGCCTTAGACCATGAAGCTCTCTTCGTGGCAAGCTCCGCATTGGCCTCAGCTACCTCGGCCTCCCTTTCGTTCTCAAAAATCTTAACTTCAGCCTTCACCTTTATTTCCTCCTTCTCTCCCTCTCCCTTCCTCCGAGTCGATATGACCTTCGTCTCCGCATCAATCTTGGCCGCATTCTGGAGCGTCTGTCCTTCCCTCAGCTTAGCTCCGATCTCTCCCTTCATCTTCGCCTCCGCAACATCCACCCTCGCCTGGTTGGCAGCTTCCATCTGCGTCTTCTGCCCAAGATAAGAGAAGTACTCGTGGCCACGCACGTCCACCAGTTGCTTCACATTGGCATTGTAAATCAAGAGACCGAACTGGTTGAGCTCAAGCTGAACTTTCTCGAACACTTCCTTCTTGAACTCTTTAGTGCCTCTGAAAATCTCTTCCATGGTCATGGAAGCGGCGAGAACGCGGGTTTCTCCCTCGATGACACCCTGGACGAGATCCTTGACATGGTTGGAGAGCTGGTCGTGGGCAGAGAGGAGCCTGGCGTATTTGAGGAGGCATTCTGGGTCGTCGGCCTTGGGGCCGATGGTGAAGACGGCGGGGAGCAGAAAAGGGAGCTTCTCGGCACTCATCGCCTGAACTTCGAAGGTGTAGTTCACTGGAGAAACATCCAGGATGGTGCATGATTGCCCCGGGAAAACCCATGAATTCTTTGCGATCTTTATGTCTTTAATGCCAACCCCAGTGATACCCAGGTACTGCGATGCCTTCGCTACTCGGTACATGGCTTCGATTTGGATTGTCTTGATAAAATGAAGGGCCTTTATCAGGATTGATCGGGATCCACAATTCAATGTCGCGTGCGCAGAGAATTGATATTCGTTTTCTGCGACGTGCGATGACTGCTGGTTTTTATAGCGATGCCCCCCTTTATGAGAGGTCAAACAACTCTTGGTTTGTTTGTTGGGATATTTTAACGGGAGAACTTGAGTCAAGGATGAGAAGAGACTTAATTTGAGATGCGTTTAAAGATATTTTAAGATTTCAATTCAGTTGAGAAAGGAAAGTAAAAAAAATTCTAACAGTAAAAAAATTAAAATATCCTGAATGTATTATATAAAATCATTAGTTATTATTTTTTTACTGTATTTATTAATTTACTAATATCATTTATAAATTACATGAAAATTAATAACATTAATTATTAATTTATTAACTTTATTTATTAATTAATTAATGTTAGTTATAAATTATAAGACCTGTCAGTAATTTATAATTGACATTAATAAATTATAAAACCTATCAGTAATTTATAATTGATATTGGTAATTTAACAATTGATATTATTGCTTATGATTGAAAAATTACTGTCAAGTCTTATATAATTATTGACATGTCAATTCATATAATTTGCAACTTATATTTATAATTTTACTTGTGAAGTAAGAAAATTAATGATTAGTGATTTTGCATGACAGGTGAAAAGCATTTTCATCATTTTACTGTCAAATTTTTTTTGACTTTTCTCCCTTGAATTGAAATAAAATTTAAAAATATTTTTGGACCCATATAATAAGTTTCTTCCATGATATTTAACTGAAATTCTCCCTATTTTAATTGCTGCTGAACAAGTAAAACTATTCTGAATTAATGATTAATTATTTACATTGCATTGTGACTATGATTTTTATAAAGATTTTGATTTTGATTTTATTATATTTAATTTTTAAAATTAATATATTTTAACGCGGAAGGATTCATGATTCCACAAAAATATATAGGTTTTTAATTCCGTGAGATTGTCATTGAATAACTGAATCAGCTTTTTATCAGATTGAATTTCGCCATCCTCGCCGGCTAAAGATTTGGTATTTGTAGGGATCCCAAAAAATTTAACTACACACAAGTGACTAAAATTAAAATATATGGAAATAAAACAAATTGTTGCGTGTTGTTCTGCCTACAGAATTTGTTGTTGTTAAATAGATATGTAAACAAAAGGGGAAAAGTTGTAGGAAAAAAACACGAAATTAACGTTCAAATCTTCATTTAAATGTTTAAAATGGCAGTTTGATAAATAAGTTTTCCAAGTCAGTCACGATTATATTTAGATTAAAAAAAACAGACTTTTTAATATAGAAAATTTCCAAGTTAATTCATTTAATTCAAGATTGTTTAAAAAAAACCATACTTTTTTAAAATAAAATGAATTTCCAAGGAACCGACTTAGAAATTCATTTGGTTTAAATAAAAACAAGATTTAAAAAAGACAAAGAATTTCCAAGTATATGTTATGTGGCGACTTGAAAAACAATTTAGATTGAAAAATGGTTTAGTTAAAACAAATTTAATTTCCATGTTGGTTCCTTGAGGAGTCTGTTTGGAAATTGATCATAGAATGAATTTTTAAGTCATCAGATCCCTGACTTTAGAATGCTTACTTTGCCATCGATTACTTCTGCGTTATCTTTTTGTTTGAGTTCTCATGTGGAGTTGTGGAAATTCAAACACAATTGCATAAAAAATACAACTATTTTGCCCTCGTTTTTTGACCAGCTACTACTTTTGTCCAAGTGCAATCAATGAATCAATACTTAGAAATTATCTAAATCCAATCAACTGTTTTAAAAGTATTTTAAAATATTTCATTTCAAGAAATTTTAACTTTTTTCTTAAAATTGTTTATTTTTAATGTTGACATAATTTGTATATCGATATTCTAACTACCAGCCAAGTCAGAAGAAATTATACACTATCATGATTGCCAACAAACTATTAATTTGTCGCAAAATTACTCAAATAATAAATAATATAGTCACTATAATAATAGATTGTAGAAAATCAATGCGATTTTTAAAATAGATAATGAATGAGTGATAAACAAGTCATTCTATGAAAAATTCCCCGCAATTCATTCGAAGTCAATGACTAAAATTGCGGTCCAAGAAACAACTGGTGAACTACTTTAATCGGTTCGATCGCAATCAAAATCAATTATGGACTTTGTCAAAAACCAAAAAAGAAAAAAAAAATCAAATTGGGATCAAGTAATTATAAATTATCATCAATTATTTATTGGATTTGGATTCAGTAAATAATTTAAATTCACTAATTCAATTGGTGTCTTATATGATATTATAACAATTATTTTAATTGAATTATTGTAGAAGACTTTGTCATGTATCAGACGATATAAGATCTCAAATTATTAAAAAAGATAACACGTGAGAAAAATATTTTAATTATGGGGATTGTTTTAAATTTCAAAATGAAAATATATCTTGACAGTTTTTAAATTATAATAAAAGTCTAATTATTATAATTTAGACACTCCTTAAATGCTCAGAGAATGCAAATATTTATTTATCTCTCCGTTCTTTAAAAAAAAAATTCTCTCCCAATCACATCCCTGGAAAAATCGGAGCCTCACAATAAATCGAACTGTACAGAAAAATCCAATTCTACAACCTTAAAATAAAGGATCATTCGCACATGATTTTCACTGTCTGTATCAATGATTAAAAATAAAGCTGAAATGAGCAATCAAACCAGTCAAGTGTGCACCTGTCAAGCTTACGGCTCGATCAAGTTAAAAAAATTGTTTGGAGAGTTGAGTCAAATTAGGCTACTTCGGATCAATGTTTGGATAGAGAATTAGAATCAAGTCGGGAATCGAGTTCAATTTTTAAAAACCATATTATTAAAAAAAATACTATTTTCCTTTTTTATATTTTTTTAAAAATAATCAATTTTTTTAATCATTTGATGTATATTGTATTATATAACTTGTTAAATCATGATAAATTTAAAATATTTTATTTTTTAAGTTAAATAGTAATTTTATATTTATTTCTTATGTTTAGACTATTATATACATATATAATTTTTTAATTTAATTATCACGTCATCAGTTTGACTATTGATCCAATCTGATTAGACTGATAATCATGAGCCACTAGAATTTTTGATTCAATATCCGGTCTGATTTTAAAAACATTGGTCTATATTAATTTAGGCTTGTTTGGTTTTATCTTATTTTTATTTTAAAAAATATTTTGTAAATTAATTTTATAAAATTATTTTTCAAAACAAAGTAAAATAAAATGATTATTTAATTATATTAACTTGAAAATAATTTTAGATTTAAAAAATGTTCATGGTGGTGATCACAATGTATGATAATAAATAGTTGTCATAAATAAAGATAATTTACAATAGCAGTGAATTTAAAAATAAAACATGAAAGCAGTTATAAAATATTTTATATTTTATACTTTCAAAAAAAATAATAATAATTTTAAAAATATTTAAATTCAAAACCCTTGATATTCTCGTTAAAACAGATTTTTTAAAAAAATAAAAATCTAACTCGTCCTTGTACTCTAATCCTTGTATTCAAAATTACCCAAAATGCTTGGCATGGATTACTACTAGAGTTTGTGCCATGGGTGCGTTTGTTTAAGTTTTTATAAAAGTTTATAGTATTTGTCTTAATTTTTAAAACGATTTAAAAAATAGTTTTTTATTATTTTAAAAAGTTACCTTGATTTTAAAAATAATCTGATGTTATGAATATAAAAAAATAATTTAATGTTGTAATTGAGAGAAAATATCATAAAAATACAAAAATATATATATAAACATCTTAAAATCTTAAAATAACTAAATAGTAATTAATTTTTGTTGTTGTATCAAAACATAAAATAATATATTTTTTTAATACAATATTATAGAATAATTAAAAGATAACCCAAAGGTTCAAGAGATTTTATTTATTCAAATAAATCAAATCCTAATTTAAATATAATATCATTTTAATAAAAAAAACTCAAATATAATTTAATTAATTCTACATCGCGTCTTTAAATGATAACAAATCTAATAATAACAACAATAATAATAAAATATTAAAAATAATAAAAGTTAATAAATAAATAAAATTTTAAATTTTTATTTAAAAATTATCATGAATTTTAAACTCTTAAAATATATAAAATAAATTAGATTTATAATAAAATAAATTTTGATTATTAAACTTTTTAATATTGTTATTGTTTATGTTGTTACTGTAACATTTAAAGTTAAATTTGTAAAAATAATAAACTCTAAACAATGCTTACGTGTATAATGATGGTGTTAAAAAGTTAAATATCAAATTTTTTTTATTATAAATTTAAAAATTTAAAATTTATTTTATATATTTTAAAAAATTAGGATCGTAAACGATTTTTAAATAAAAGTTCAGAGTGCTGTTTGCTGTTCAACCCAAATAATAAGTCTGATAACAGTAACAATCACTCCCCTAGAGTTACCCTGTATTTTGCCTCCCCCGTCCCCCTGATCCCTCGGTCAAAGTTGCACCATCGTGATCAAAGCCTCAAGCCCACTCTTGTATGCCGGTGCTCAAAGAACCTCACCGCGGAAGCTCGCCCTCCTCCTCCGTCGTTAAATCATCCAGCGCCGTCGTGCTTTTCTCCTCCGTCATCAACCCATCTCCAACGCCTCACCTTCGCGGTTCTCCCCTTTTCCCAACTCATCATCTATTCATAGCCGCCGAGTCTCATCCTTTCCGAACCCTAGATCATTAACTCAGCCGCCGTTGCTGCTCGTGTTCCTCCATTCTTGCAGGAAAAGAGAGAAACCAGAGTACAATGATGAACAGAAACCAAAATACTTATAGCTCTACCGGTCAATCCTCCTCAAAAAGAAGAAAGAGAAGCCGCAGTCCTGCGGAGAAGAATGATATTAAAATTCTAAGAAAGGCTTCAAGGCAAGAATATTTGAAGAAAAGGGAGCAAAAGAAATTAGATGAACTGAGAGATGATATAGAAGATGAGCAATATCTATTTAAAGGAGTGAAGCTTACAGAAGAAGAAAACCGTGAGTTCAGGTGCAAGAAAGATATATACGATCTTATAAAGAAGCGGTCGGTGGATGAAGAAGGTTTGAATGAGTACAGGATGCCAGAAGCTTATGATCAGGAAGGGGTCGTTAGTCAGGAAAAGAGATTTGCCGCGGCTCTGCAACTCTACCGGGATCCAAATGCTGAGGAGAAAATGAACCCACTTTCTGAAAAAGAAGCCTGGGAAGAGAATCAAATTGGGAAGGCAGCGTTGAGGTTTGGTTCTCATAAAAATAAAAAACAAGTATCTGATGACTATCAGTTTATGTTTGAGGACCAGATAGATGTTATCAAAGCGTCAGATGAGTTCGATAATGAGGAGATAATGAAATATTCACTTGAAAAGTCCGAGGCCAAGACAGCTTCGGATGCACTCCAGGAAGAGAGGAAAACATTACCCATCTATGCATTTCGGGATGAATTGATCCAAAGTGTTCATGAACACCAGATACTTGTCATCGTTGGCGAAACTGGTTCTGGAAAGACTGCCCAGATACCCCAGTATCTTCATGAAGCTGGGCACACAAAGCATGGGAAGATTGCATGTACTCAGCCACGACGTGTTGCTGCTATGAGTATTGTTGCTCAAGTCTCCGAGGAAATGGGTGTGAAATTAGGTCATGAGGTTGGTTACTCCATTCGTTTCGAGGACTGCACCTCTGAGAAGACTATTCTGAAATACATGACAGATGGGATGCTACTGAGAGAATTTCTTAGTGAACCTCGTCTAAGCAGCTACACTGTTGTGATGGTGGATGAGGCTAATGAAAGAACGCTTTCAACTGATATTTTGTTTGGACTAGTGAAGGATATTGCTCGTTCTCGGCCTGATCTTAAGCTGCTGATCTAAAGTGCCACACTAGATGCAGAGAAGTTCAGTGATTATTTTGATTTTGCTCCCAAATTCGCAATTCCTGGGAGACGATATCCTGTTGAAATACACTACACCAAGGCGCCAGAAGCTGACTATTTAGATGCTGCTATTGTAACTGCTCTCCAAATCCATGCAACTCAACCTCCCGGAGATATATTGGTGTTCTTAACTGGTCAAGAAGAAACTGAAACCGCAGAAGAGATCATGAAGCATCGAACTAGGGGTCTGGGGACTAAAATTGCTGAGCTAATCATCTGTCCTATATATGCAAATCTACCAGCTGAGCTACAAGCTAAGATATTTGAACCCACCCCTGAAGGAGCTAGGAAGGTAGTCCTGGCTACTAATATCGCAGAAACATCATTGACAATTGATGGAATCAGGTACGTTATTGATCCAGGGTTCTGTAAGATGAACAGTTATAATCCAAGAAAAGGAATGGAATCCTTGTTAGTAACGCCAATTTTCAAAAGCCTCAGCAAATCAAGGAGTTGGTCACTCCGGAAGAACAGGTCCTGGAAAGTGCTTCCGGTTGTACACTGCATCCACTTATTACCATGATTTGGATGACAACGCTTTGCCAGAAATACAACGGACTAATCTTGCAAATGTAGTTTTGACCTTGAAAAGTCTTGGGATTCATGACTTACAGCACTTTGATTTCATGGATCCTCCGCTTGCTGAGGCTTTAGAGAAAGCACTGGATCTTCTATTTGCATTAAGTGCATTAAATCGTCTTGGTGAGGTAACAGAGATAGGCAGACAGATGGCAGAGTTTCCCCTAAATCCCATGTTATCTAAAATGATAGTGGCTTCAGATGAGTACAAGTGTTCAGAGGATATCATTTCTATTGCTGCCATGCTCTCTATTGGGAACTCAGTATTTTACCGTCCCAAGGATAAACAAGTGCACGCAGATAATGCACGAATGAATTTCCACACTGGAAATGTTGGAGATCATATTGCATTGCTAAAGGTGTACTATTCATGGAAGGAGACCGATTTCTCGACTCGATGGTGTTACGAAAATTACATACAGGTAAGGAGTATGAAACGGGCTAGAGATATCAGAGATCAACTTGCAGGTCTTCTGGACAAGGTTGAAATTGAACTAACTTCAAGTGAAGGTGATCTGGATGCCATGAAAAAATCTATAATGTCTGGTTTCTTCAAACAGTCTGCGAGGCCGCAAAAGAACGGATCTTATCGGACTATAAAACATCCACAGACTGTTCAGATGCATCCTAGTTCTGGACTGTCTCAGGTGCTTCCAAGATGGGTTGTGTATCATGAACTGGTTCTTACTACTAAGGAGTACATGAGACAGGTCACAGAACTGAAGCCAGAGTGGTTGGTGGAGATAGCCGCTCACTATTGCGAGCTTAAGGCTGTTGAAGATGCTGCTACTAAGAAAATGCCTCGAGGAGCAGGACGATCAGAATGCAAAAATCTTAAATATAATTAATTTTATATCCCATCAATTTTTTTTGGGGGGTTTATTTATAGCTGTTATATTACAAGACAGATGCCGGATAGAGTTCTTGATTGAGTACGTTGAAATTCTTGATAAAATGCAGGTTAAAAAAGTGTCAAACAATATTTCTTAATCTGGTAATTGTTATAATTGTATTTTCCTTGTATGAATGAGCAACTAATGGTGATGATTTTATTTTCTCATTCATGTTTATCTTATTCTAATAAAACAATGCGCTCTTTATATTTACATTTTATAATGAAACTCTTTTTTTTCTTTTTTTGCCTTTAAATTCTTTAACATGCTAACCCAATTCACATAGTCACAATCCACCAACAATGAGCTGGAAACACCAAACCATTTAATTTAATTTTTTTTTTTGATGTTATATATCATGGTTTTATCATTAAAAGAATCAAATCAAGCTTAAAAAATTATTAATTATTGTCCTTCTGAACTTTGATTATATCGGCTATTCATTGCACCTAGTTTAGCTGCGCAGTTTTGGAAAGCACTCGATTTCGTACCTCAATGTTTTCCCCCCATGTTATCAACTTCACCTACTCCAATGACTTTGACTTGGAACTGGAGGGGTAGACCCAAACAAACATCATATCAATTCGGTTAGTTCAGCTATTTAATTAAAAATGACCTTGTTCAAGAACAGAGACTTTTATCAAATCCCATGCAAAGCAGAACATATTCCCATGGCCTCTCTTAAGAATAATATGTGGCCTATCTTATGATTATAATATTTTCATTACTTAAATTTGTATCTTTTGAATTGGCTAACCCGTGTAGCTTGTGGCTAGTTTTCTATATATGTAGATGACTAGATACTGTGAACTTCTAAAAGCTGCAGCACGGCGTTGTAAACAACTTATAAATGATAGTAAAAGAGTAAGATCGACCGGTAAAATGTGTTGTGATGAATTTTGAAAATATTTGGCAAATGTATATTAGGAATTTACCCAATAACATCGAAAGGATTAAGCTTATGCTTTTGAAATAAACACAAGAGAAGCTGTGTTGAAGCATGGCTGTAGATTATATATCCTCTACATTAGAACTCATCAATACGAGAAAGGGAAAGGAAGTCAACTCCAACTTCCATCGATTAAGTGACTTGTTCAATGTCAAGCTTCCCATAAGCATTTTGCAGACATTATCACGAGATGTCTATATGACTCCATCATCCATGAAGCGCTATGCGGCAATGCCGAACATGAAGAGCAAAAGGGGGGGATCAAAAAATCAAACTTCCATAGCAAAATTTCCATTCAGAATGAATATACTATTATTTTCCCTCGATGGTGGCAAATATCACCTTAAAAACATATGAAAATCTAACAGAAAGGAACAAGGCAAGGCGGAAATAATAATAATAATAATAAGTGCCAACAGTAGAGCTGAAAATATGGGCAGGCTTGGCCCTTATGGGCTTGAACCCTAAAACCCGATTTCCTATTTTAAACTCCATTTCTCAAGCCCGGCCTTAATGTGAATGGCTCAGGGCCAAGCCCACAAGCCCTTTTTCAAAATATAAAATTAAAATTAAATATTATAAAATAATTAAAATATTCTAAAATTAAAAAAAGTAAAATCCTCATAATTTTTTAAAAATTAAACAACACACATTTAAAAGTTTAGTAATAAAATTTAAATCTTAATTAAAGAACAATTCATTTTTTATAAATACACAAACATAATAATTATAAAAAATAAAAATATCAAGATTTTTACACTATACGCTGATATTTATTAAATTATATTAAATTAATATTAGAATAAATTAAAATTAATAATAATATAATACATGTAAGATCAAGTGAGAGGGTCATTAGCTTTAAATATGTGTTCAACCAAAGAAAATAAAAATAATAATAATATAACAAGGCTTGAAGGGCTACCCGAACCCGATCCCTTTTTCACAGGATTTATCATGACCAAGCCCTCAAACCCGATTAGTTTAAAAAAAATTATTTTCAAAGCCTGAACCCTTATTTAAACAGGACCTCCAAGCCCGGCCCTCCAAGTCCAGCCCTTATTCCCAGTTCTAGCCGACAGTTGAGATCAGAATCATTTAAGAACACTTGCGATCCATATACGACAAAATAGCACAGGTAACAAAATCAGAACATCAACTAAAGCAAAGCTAATACAAAAAATTTTCCCATCGAAGCAACTTACGGGTGGATGTGAATGTTGTATGTCAAAAGCTGCTATAGCTAACAACACCCATTAACAGCACACAAACTTAAGGACTACGCTCCAGTAAAAGCCTTCTTCACACCTCCAGAAGACCCAGCTGGAATCACTTTCAGCACATTAAACCTTACAGTCTTTGAAAGAGGCCTGTCAAGACAAAAGAGTAATATCAAAAGAGAAACAAGCAACAGCAAACACGGCATTTCTAGATACTACGTAATAGTTGGCCAGACAGGCGGCGGAGACAACAAAAAGCAAAAATGTAATAGGATCAAGAGTCATATACAAACCTGCACTGCCCAATGATAACATGGTCACCCTCCTTCACACGAAAACATGGTGATATATGTGCTGCAATGTTTGAGTGTCTTTTTTCATACCTGTGAGAATCAAACCTTCCGGTAAGCTAACTAGGAAAAATTTTAAAAAAGAAAAGAGAAAAACAAAACTCTAGTTGCTGTGTTAAATGAGCCTTGCCTTTGGTATTTTTTCACAAAATGAAGGTAGTTGCGGCGAACAATGATAGTCCTTGTCATCTTGGCACTATGGCAAGTACCAGCAAGTATACGGCCCCGGATGGACACAGTACCAGTGAATGGGCATTTTTTATCAATGTAAGCCCCTGAACAGACAAATCATGCCTTTCAGTATTAAGAACACTTAATCACACAAATCAAAGTTTTATCTCATCTTGTTGCAATAATTCAATGCTAAAAGAATGATGTGTGGAGGCTAGAGAGCTAAATATCCATTTATTAGTGGATTTTCAAACCAAAATTGAAGCTAATGTACAAAAAAAATAATTGTCATTTTCATGACAAATTATTAAAAAAAACACACATTGAAGTATATAGCTATTTAATTTTTATATTCCATAAACTGAAAATTTACGAGTCAGCCAAAATACAAGTCAAGTTTTAACCTTATTTCTGCCCCTCGATACCCACTGGCCACTTCCCATATGCCAATTACACCAAGCTTGCAGATGCAAAATAAAGGCGACATGGAAAATGATTTTAAGTAAAACTGGAAAAATAGAAATCACAAATTCAGCATCTGTGATAAAGCCAACAACAGATGAAATTATAATCAGCCCAGGAAACTTAATCTAGTGGGAAAATTTTAAATATAATATCACCCAGAATACCCTGATATCGACCAGAGATTGGAGCCATTTTAACATAAAAAACCCTCCGGATATTTACTTTGAGCATATCACGTTACGTCTAAAATGTAAGGAGCAGAACCTTCAATGGCTTCTCTGGGGGTCTTGAAACCCAACCCGATGCTTTTCCAGAATCTGTTCCCTCCTTTTCCAGGCCTCTTGCCCTTTCCGGGTTTCTTCGAACTGCAAATATTTGCAGCACGGGTGTGAGGATTGATAGAAAAAGGAAGCAGCTCAGCCTCAACCAACAGATCCAGTAATATGAAAAATGCTTAAATTTGTACATAGA
Organism: Prosopis cineraria; assembly: GCF_029017545.1. Taxonomy (NCBI): domain Eukaryota; kingdom Viridiplantae; phylum Streptophyta; class Magnoliopsida; order Fabales; family Fabaceae; genus Prosopis; species Prosopis cineraria. The sequence goes on along the minus strand of NW_026555339.1, from coordinate 60,554 downwards.
AGCAGGGAAACGATTTGATATATGAATGATGCAAGATAAGGAGTTAAAAAAACTGAATGCAAAAGAGATAATCTTACCAGAGAAACACTTTGGGTTGCTTCAAGAAGGCCTTCTCGGTCTGTAAAGCACGCAACAAGATTACCCTTTATAAGCGTGTGAAACAATCACTTATGGAAGTAAAAGTTCGACAGGGAGGTCCAAACCTGTTCCGCCATTGTTATGGGTTCAAGATGACTGATACGAGCCGCACTAAAACACGGAACGCCGCCCTCAAAAACCCTAATCCAAGCTCCGAGCAACCGAGGGGATAGCGGCTGGTCTGGAGCTTTATTAGGTTAGGCAATACATGGTATTACGAAGTTACCCCTTTTTCATTCCCTGTGATTGCTGGCGACTAGTGACAACTTAACACGTAAATTTTAGGATATCTATCAAAACTCCACCCAAAAAAAAAAAAAAAAAAAATCTATCAAAGGCTTCCGGTGATAAACTTTGTTAAATTTTCCTCGTGGAAATTTATATTTTGGGAGATAACGATATACTTAGGTTTTTTACAGGTGAAAACAATATGTAGTACTCTGCATATGTAGGCATGATCTGAATCTCTGAGGTAGTAACAATAGATTTAGCTTCTCTTCATTTTCTTTCTTCTCTATTTTCTCTCCACTTTCTACTCAATTATTAAATTTATTTTTAAATAATTGAAATTTAATATTTTATAAAATTATTACTCAATCATTTAAAAATAAATTTAATAGTTGAGATGAAAAATAACAAGAAAATAAAAAGGAAGAAAAATGGAGAGAATCTGGGGCCAATAACAGCACCGTGGGAAGAAGCATGGATTCCAAAAATATTAGGCACTGCAATAGATAAGCATTTAAAACGTCATAGCAATAGAGAGTTAATAAAACAAGTATAATATAATATTATTTTCTAATGATAATGTTATAGCATGATTAAAGAAATGTGGTTCAGGGGTTTGTGATATTATCATTGATCACTACGGTTGAGTTGGCCCAAAAAATAAGATTAATGATTTAACAAGCTCTGATTAATTACGGTGATGTAATTAAAAATGTATTACAATAATCATGGGAGTCAAAAAAGTATATAGTTTGTTTATTTGTGGGGCTGATCCATCGGAAGCATTGAATCCATTGACAATGAAAGTCAAGCAATCCAAGGCTGACATGAATCGCATGCTGCCTTAATTATGCGTGTCTCAGTGAAATCAGATTTTTAGTTGTCGTCCCTTTGTGAGATTGGAGGCCGGTCCGATGGCAAACAGCTGCGAAGTTTCAATAATTGCAGGACGACCCGCCTACTTTAAGCAGTCCAACAATCACGCAAGTCACATTAACTTGAATTGGTCTCCAAGACACGCATGAGGTCCTTCCCTGTGAGAACGCTCTTCGAATTGATGACTTGACATATTTGCTTGCCAAATTTTTCAAAATAATTTTGATATTGTTATCTTTAATCATTTGCCTTCAAATTTCAAATCTCTCATTAAATCTAACATGATTTAATTTTTTTATTCCTTCACATAAAGTCCATGAATTAAAATTCTAATCCCATTTTTGTTAAAACAGCTCTCACTATTTAGAATACGTATTCTTCAAATGCAATGTCAAGTTGTACAGTTGCTTACAAATTTTATTTGTTATATTGATTGACGATGATGTTTTAATTGAGATTGCGTTAAATCACACAAACCTTTCTTGCATTCGAAACTGCATCTTAGGCAGAGTTAAAAATTCAAACGGGCTGGGCTTACCTAAGCTTGGTCAGATTCGAACAAGCCCGAATCCGATTAGGCCTACCTCTTTAGAAGCCTGAATAATTAAGTCCGACCCGAATACTTGAATTTTATTTTTAAAATCATTTTTACTTATTATTTTTAATTTTAAAATTAATGATTTTATTTTCAAAAAAAATAAAAAAAATTGATACTTAAATGATGTATAAGACTTAAATATATAATTTTTTAGTATAAAATGACTTAAAACTTAAATAATTAATTAACATTTATTATTTTTTATATATTTTGTAAAAATAAAAAAAATTATTCAGGTATTTGGGCCAAGCCCGAATCTAATCAAGCTTAATCCAAATTTTCTCATGCCTAATCTGAATAGGTCTGAATATAAAAATATTATTTTTTTAAATTCGACCCTAATTTTTTTAGGACAGGTTCAAGCTAACCTGTTGGACTTGACCCAAATTATTGATTCTAATCTTAGGGTTGCTCAAGCGATCTAGTATGCCTTGTTGCCTAAGCTATTCAAACTCATTGGGCCAGGATCAAATCCAACTCGAACATATGTTATTTTTGTTTATTTATTTTGTTTTCTTTAATAATATTTATTTAATTATATTGTTTTTGGTTGAATGTTATGCTGAATTGTATTATTTTCATGGTCCTTTTGGACATCTCTTCTCATTATAATTTTTTTAATCTTTTTCAAAATTCAAAATTTATTTTCAACGTAATACTATATAAAAATTGACATTGGTTGATCTTACGCAATTTGTTTTAAAAAATATTTTTGATTATAATAATAATTTTATAAAGACTATAATTTAAATGATAATAATTATATTCTTTAAAAACCAATTTTTTATATATTTAAAAAAAATACTCAAAATTTTTTCAACCTGACAAGCTAAGCTCAAACGCTTGAAAACTTTACACCAGGTGGGGATGATGTCCCACCCAACCTTACTCATAGTCCTATGAAAATAGTTAAATTGCTGTGTCACGTATTTAAAAAAAATCAAATACCAGACAAATTCACTATATTTGCAATTCTTTATGACTTAAAATTTATGATAACTTATTGTCAAATTCTAAACATCAAAAAACTGTTTTTACGTGACCTAGAGTCTAGAAAATTTATGTTTAATTTAGTCATTATACCATTTAATAACCTAATCACAATTCCAAAGAAAATGGATGCATTGACTTTTTTTTTCATTCTTGGTTTTTTTTCTTGGGCCAAGTTCAGTGGCCGCACTTTATTTGGACACTAATCAGTGATCACGATCATAAAACGCCCCGCCTTACACTCCTTGAGCCCATTATCAAATGCTGCCGCGCATCAAGAAAGTCAGAGCCTCCCTGTTTGATAGTATTTTTTACGCATAATAGGTGCAATTTTCCCTTCAATAAAGAACAGCTTTTTTTTAGTCGGTGCAAAGAATATGGTAGGCTAACAGCTTGATCAAAAATAAATTATATAATCACGAAACAATCTATTTATCTATTTAATTAAGGGCCATTTGGTATAATAAAAAAGATTTTAATGGAAATGAAAATGGATACTGAAGTGAAGATGGTGAGGTTTAAAAATATGTCTAGCATATATTTATAATATTAAAATACCAAAATATCCTTGCTCTAAAAACACCCAAAATCCCTAGCAGAAAAGAAGAAGAAGAAGAAGAAGCATCAGCAAACCCAGATCATTGCAAAACACCAGTAAGCTGAACCCATAAATCTCATTCTAGTGCATGCCATTATCTAACCATCAAGCTTGAACCCATAAATCAAGCATGCATCAGAGCTAGCAACCCAAAACCCATACGCATAGAGCTGGGAATTTCGGGTAGGCCAGACTTATTCGGGTTCGGCCCAAATAAGCCCGAACCCGAATAAGCCCGCTTTCTCGAAAAACCCGAATAGCCAAGCTCGGCCTGAATTCCTTCGGGCCTTAGGCGGCCCGAATACCCGAATTTAATTTTTAAAATTATTTTTAATTATTTTTTACTTTGAAATTAATTATTTTATTTTATAAAAAAATATAAAATATATTTTTTAATACTTAAATGATGTTTAGGGTTCAAATATATGGTATTTTAGTATAAAATGATTTAAAACTTAAAAAATTAATTAATATTTATTATATTATATATTTTTTTTAAAAATATAATTTTTTATTCGGGTATTCGGGCCGGCCCGAATAGGCCCGAACATAAAAAATATTTTTTTTCTAAGCCCGGCCCTAAAATTTTTCGGGCCAATTCGGGCTAGTCCGTCGGGCTTGACCCAAATTACTGGCTCTACATACGCACCTTGGGGTTAAAAATGAAATCAAGTTTGAATAAAAAAATAAGAGTATATTACAGCCCACCAATCAATTTACAATACGGGCAGAAGATTAAGGGCAGGGGGAGACAAGATCAAACCTATATAAAGAGTGAGTCGAGGTCGAAGCCAGCTCTAGCCTCGTGTTGCATATCGGGAATATGAAGAAAAACACAAGGAGAAGATTGCAAATAAATATGAAATGGTGTCAAAATATTCAATAAAATTGGTCACTTAAATGAAAGCAAAAAAAAAAAAAAAACCAAGGGAGTTAAAACAACAGGTGCTTGGAGCAGTGAATAAATACGGCGAGCGGAGGGTTGATGTATGATGTGACAGGGGAGTGATCACAGAGCAACTCCAGCGCCTTCGAGACTTAGCTATCAAAATCAGTGGCTTGCTGAAAGATAAGAAGGAATGGTGGAAGAGGAGGTCTTACTGTCGTCATCATTCTCCGACCTCATCACTGTTGCAAATCTTCTACGGCTTCTTCATCGATGGCGTTGGGATCACTGCTGGCGAAAAACAATGGTGTGTGGGGATGTTGAAGATCTAGGTGTGGTTGTCAAAAATAGGAGAAGCAAATTTGTCAGTACAATACACGAAACTCATCTCATTTTTATGGCCCCCCTCGTGAAACTATGTTTGGTGAAATTCAATTTCACATAGGATCCAAATTTATATATACCAAAAAAGCATCTTTCCTAATTTCACATGCACAATTCCATGTTCCAAATTCAAACGTACCAAATAAGGCCTAAATATAAATGTTAATCATCCCCTTAGAAAGCAGTTTAATGTTCAATGTCTACATGATGATATTACTTTTTTACAACATTTTACTTCCTCCCATTTAAATTATAAAATATTTTTTTGGCTTATTTTGATTTAAAATATAAGATAATTAGTAGGTTTTGAAATTTTATTTCTATTTTACCTTTATATTTATTAATTTAGTTTGTCATGTAACCCTATTGATATTTATTGTATTTTTCTCACCCTTTCATAATAGTTAAAACTTTATTAATTTGTACGGAGGTTCATGCTTTTTTATATTATAGTATTTTATTAAAAATATTATTTAAAAAAGGTAAAAAAAACTTATGATATTTATAATTAAAAACAAGAATATAACTGAATTTTATTGATATTTGAATTATAGTCAAAATTATTTTATATATTGGAGAGGAGGGAGTAGGTTAGAGTCTATTTGTAAATACTAATAATTTAAGAGTGAATATTTGGATTGAGAGGGTTTGATTCAACTAGCAAAGAGAATTGAATCAGCAGAGGTTCATATTAATCTAAATAATAGGTTGTAATGCATTTAGATTTTCAGTATGCTGACAAGAGAGGGAGAGAATTTGGCTTTTATAGGTAAAAAATAACGACAGGCCACAAACCGGTGTGGAAGCGGCACCAGGGTATTTCCAATAAAGATCATAGAGCGAAACCTTTGGGAAGTTGAATGGCACGCTGTCAATCATAACCGACAAACAGGTGGTTTTCCCGGACACTCACATAAGACCGTTTCCCAAATTTATTATACGTGGCACGCCTTTGCGTTTGCCCATAAAAGCTGTTTGAGCGAGACGAAACCCGTCCAGCTTTTCATCGCGTTCAATGGTCCACCTCACACCAGCCGTTGGATTAGAATCCTAACCCAAAACCCCACCTCATTTAACCTAACTCTAACCCTCAGTCAACCATGGTTGAGTTAACCAACCCAATTCTTCCAGTGGGTCCAGAAGGCCAGAACACCCTTGCCCTCGCCGTTGCCCTAATTCCCTTCTAGCCCTCGCCTGCAACCATCTATAAAAACGGCCTCCGAAACTCGCTAGGTTTGCCAAACCAACTCCCCAAGGGGGTCCTTTGAGGAAGAAGAAAAACAAATCCCTCTTTCCTTTTCCTTCTCTGTCCCCACCTTCTCTCCGTCTTCTTCTCCTACTATCAATGGCTACATCTTCGAGAACCAAATCAAGCGGACCGGTGCTCCGCTCGGTCTCGCCTTCGAGCAGATTTTGCTCATATTCCACGTCTAACTCACGTTTTTCTTCCCCTTCATCGGCTTTTGCTTCGTCTTCTAGCTCTAGCTTTTCATCCCCATCTTCCACCTTTTTCAGTCAAGCCCATCGTCATAAGCATCACGCCCAAAATCGATCGGCTTCTCCTACTCGGGTCAATCTTTATACGCCTTCCTCTCCGTCGCCCGCTGTTCGATTCTCAATTGATCATCGTTCCATCTCTCCCAACCGATCTTTCTCCAGTCACGTCATCTCTAAGAAGAATAACCCCATCTCGGCCCAGAAGAAAACCTGCATGTGCTCGCCGACAACCCATCCCGGTTCGTTTCGATGCAGTCTTCACAAGAGCATCGCCAGCAATAGTGGGAACCATCACGCGGATTCGTACCCGTCTAATCGGCTAAATATGCGCCGATCAGCGATGAAGAACTCTCTTGTGAGAATTGGAGGCGTGGAAGGCGAGTGGGTCAAAAGGGCGCTGACCGCTCTGATCCGGCCTTCATCACATCAGCAGAGGAGGAGAGCGGCGTTTGAGCCCCGACCGAGTCGCCTCTCAATAATGTCCAAGGCTGAGGATCTCTGATTCTTTTTCTTCACAGGTTCTTCCTTGTCTTGCCAGGGCTGTGGTATTTTCTGGCTTCGCGATACGCGATCTGAGCCAGGATGTGGCGAGGCTTTTAGATCGCGAGGGCTTGTTGCGTGTCATCTCCGGCGAGTTTTGATTGCGTCGTCTGGAGTCGTTGTGGGTCAATAGGCGTGAAGTGTAGCACACCAGTGGTGACGGGAGCCGATGTAGGATTGTCACAGAGAACCATGAAAGATTCCGGCACGGATCTATGAGACTGGATCCGGAGAATTCCTTATTGTACATGCCATTTGCTAAGGAAGGAGAGTTTGGGTCTTGGGGACATTACTTTTCACCGAAAAAATTAAATCTCAATACATCAAATTACGTCACAGGCTAAACTCGGATGATAATCCGATCCTATTAAAAACTAAAACTATGATGTTAAAAGATTGCTTAACTGTGAAACGGTACCGACTAACTGCGCAAACCATCCCGTTCTATGCAGCGGTGTGGATCTGTTATGCTTGTCGTCACGGGCCTCGTTTCGTTTGAACGGTTCCGTCGTTCGTAAGTCCTGACCCACGGGGTGGTTCCGTAACCTGTGCCGCCGTTGACTCCGTTAAGCCTCGTCAGGTTGGTTTGCGTTGCGTTTGGTGCTAGGTATATACTTTTACCTGTTTCTTCCCTTTTCTCTTTGATAAATATATTTTCCCTCTTTCTTCTGTATGTTGGTATATCATTTTCTTTTCTTTTATTTTTTTACTTCGATTTATTTAATTTGTTTATTGCGGGTTTGTTGTGCAGCTTGGCCTTGCAGATTGCAGATGCGGCTTTGTGAAGGGACTCCGGCTGCGTGTCTGCGTCTAGGTCACGGAGCTGAGTGGGGGAAAATTGAGATGACAAAATGACCCTATTCCCTGTATGGGAATTGAGAATTACCTTTTTTTAAGAATGAAATTTTCACAGTTAAAAAAAAAAAATGAACTGAAACTTCATCTTAAAATATGTAAGAAACAAGTCATCTTAAGCCTTTGGGCCTCTTACTCTACCCAAAAAGAAAAATGTGTAAGAAATAATCCATATTAAAGCATAGCCTAAGAAGGATTTTATAAAAAAAAATAATAATAATAATAGCCTAAGAAGGAAGGAATGGGGTGGGGGCTTCTGCCAGAATGGAAGAGAAATCAGGAAATTAAAATGACAGCTGCAAGTTTGAACTTTGAAGAATCGGTCCCTTGAAGTAATTAAGGATGTTATTAATTATTGGCGAGACAAAGCCAGCTAGCTGCCCAAGTGGATTGTGACCCATCATCGTTAAAGAACGTTATTTGAAAATGCCCCTTGTAGATGCTGGGTTGCATCCGTCTTATATATGCTGGAGTTTAAAAAAAAAAAAACAGAGAATTTGGAAAGAGTTTAAATTCGCTGGGAAAAACAAAAGGAAAGAGTTTGAATTCCAAAAATCAAAGTGTCATTATGAACATAAATAAAAAATTATGATGTCATAAATAATGCTCTATTTCTCTTATTCCAGTGTGGTTGGCGGTAGATATTGGAAAACTTACCAAATCAGCTGAATTGGGGGTACCTCCGTAAGATGACATTAGTTTTTCAGTTTTATATAAAACATGGTAGTAAATTCTTACCCGAAACATTTACCATCAATATCAAAAAATCCATGGTGCCATGGTGCCCCTTGCCAGGTGAAAACTCAAGTTCTAACGAAAATACGAGGGAATGGAGAGAGTTCAACAGATGACAAAGATGATAAACAAAAGAATTTGAGCAAGTGGTGCGTTTATTGAAAAAAAATATATTATTGTAATGTGACTATCTTTCAGTTCAGCGGTGGGAAATATAATTTTCTAGAATAAAAATAACGTATTTTAAATTTACTATAAGAACGTGATTTATAACAAAAATTTTAATATAATTTATAAATCTCAATTCATTATTTTATATTTTGCGTAATTCATAACAACGTGTTTAACTAATGAGGAAATAAATTAAAAGGGAGGAGGAGGAAAGAAGGCGATAGGAGCCACTGAAACCGAAATCCGAAAGGAATGAAAGATGGAGAAACTAGGAAGGACTTGTTTGGATTCTGGTTGATTGATGTGATTAATTTTAATTATAATTAATTGTGGTATAATAGGATCATGTTTGAATATTAATTTTTTAAATTAATTTTAATAAAATTGAAGATGTTTGAATAGTTTGATTGCAATTAATTTTAGAGATTTAAATTACAATAAAAGACACTGGTTTAAATTATATTATATTGTAATATTAATATTTTAATTTATATAAAAATAAATCAGTTCACAATTTAAAAAGTTTTAATAAAAGAAAAGTATGCAATTAAAAATATCCAAGTTTATAATGATTAATGATCTCCGAAATGTTTTGTAAACAAACTGTGTGTGTGTGTGAGAGAGAGAGGTAGAGAGAGAGAGAGAGCAAACTAGTACGTTGGATGAGTATCTTTTCTATGTTAACCAGTAACTTCTTGTTCTGTATCTTCACTGTAAGTTAAAAAAAATGTAAAGAAGTCATGGAGAGAAGAGAAGTGATTGACAGAAACAAATACATTGCACTCGAGAGTCTTATTGACAAATTAAAAAATTCAGACAAATTGCTCTACTTCAACGCGCACAAACTACTAACCATTCATTGTAGCTCAAGCCCAAACATGATTTGAATTAAGATAATTAATTATGTAAAAATGAAGTGTTTGAATATTTTTTACATTTAATTAATTAAGGAAGCCTATCCAAACAGCCTCGAAATGTGCCGCTCCACGTTGCAGGCATAGACACTTTTGGTTTTGGTCAGATAGTGAAGAAGTGGCGTCAGAATGTCGTCATTCGTGAAATGACCGAGACCTCTAGAATGATGAAGCTGCTGATACTTCGAAATTAATTTAGAGGAACATGGCTGATTTGTCCTCAATCTCAAGTGCAAAATATATAAAGTATCTCTCGGACAAAAATCATGTGAATAAAAGTTATTAGAAGTTGAGAAAAAATAAGTCATTAATTGAAAAAAAAATATACATAAAACTATACTCTCTGTTATAAAATATAAATAGATTTTAAAAAAAAATTATATATAATGAAATTTTTGTTTCCGTAAAAATGAATATTATTTTTTTTACTTTTGGTCTCAATTATTAATGCATTTTATAATGAAGAATATTGAATTTACATAATGATCTAATTTAATAAATATAGCAGGTAAAATGAGATTTTTTTATTTTGTAAAATATCTTTTTAATTTCTCAATTCTAATTAATTTTCAAGGGTTATTTTTATGCCAATCATATTATTTGAAAAAAAATTAAAATTAATACATTAGCACTTGAGTTTGTTTGTCAGCGTTTAAAAAGTTAATGTCGACAATTTTTTTAATAAAAATAACAATATTATTATCAAGAATACTTCATAAAATTAAGGAATCAAAATAATATTAGTGTAGTATGAAATAAAATATAATTAAATTTAATTTAAAATATTAGAATTATCTAATAGATATATTTAAATGAAGATATTGATTTATTAGATTGGTTTTGATTATTTATTTATTGTTATATTTGATATCAATATCTTTAATATTTGATCTTGATTTAAGATCTAGAATTTAAATTTAAATTATTATTATTATTTTAGATTTTTATTAATAAAGTTAAGTTTTTTATTTATATTTAACTTTAAATATTATTGAATAAAAATTTTTTAGGGGCTCAGCCCTTTTTCTTTTTCTTTCTCTCTCCCTGCTTTTCTTCTCTTTGTTCCCCTCTCTTCTTCCCATTTTATGCCAATTTGGTTCCAAAGTTAGGTTTCTCTCACACTTTTGTTGCCAATTTCACTTAAAAAGTATAACTCTTTCATTAAAATTTAGAGATCCAAATAAGGTATAATAAACTCACTATTCAATGCTACTGACTATAGTGACTTCATCACTTTTCACAAGTTTGCTCACTGTTGAATCTTGAAGGTTTGTAATTTCTTCATGCGTTTGTTGCATTTTGAGTACTTTTTCATTTTTATTGATATAAATTTTTGTATTCTTAAAAAGAAGGGAAAAAATAGAAAATGAAAAAGAAGGAAGAAAAGAAAAAAAATGTTATGGTGTTTAATTGCCAATATAAGCTACAACACACACACACACACGCACTTTTATTGTGATAATCACAAGTGTCACTATCTCCAATCAGAGTGTGTTAATCATAAACAATATGAAGACCAATACCAGCATATGTACATCAAGCAACAACAATAATGAACATCTTAATAATCATCAACGTGATTGTGTTTATTAATATGAGATGGCACCTGTCGCCATTATGAACATGCTAACTTTTAAGAGGACATATATCAAATTATAGTTAAATTGGATTGTTTTCAGCAAGAACATAATTATTATTTTGACAAGTTTAAGAGGGATCATAGTGAAGTTAAGAAGTCAACATATGAGATTAAAAGGATGATTGATAAATTGAGGAAACAAATGGAATAACAAGCATCAAGCAAATCAATAATAGCAGAAGCTCCTTTCTTGCTACTGGAAGATTCTCTAAACAATGATCAAGTTGTCCATTATACACTAATACAAATAGCTCATTCCCAAATTGTTCACAGCAAGAATCAATCTCATCATGTTACAGATGTCCCTTGTCTGTAGCATACATCTCCCAAGGTCAATTTATTGTTTAATGATAAAATCCAGCAATACTTCATCTATTGAAAAGGTTTTCTAGAGATACTGTATGGTTAAATTATTCACTCTCGTCAAAGTTTGTTCTTTTGCTACCTAACTTGTTAGAAGAGATTCTTGGATGATCACCTATGTCTAGCTGCTTGCCGTTGTTAGGGCTTGCTTTTTTAATTTTTCATCTATTGAAAAGGGTTTTCAAATTCAAACACCCCTCTAAAATTTATCTTACCCTCCCCTTTTCAAATTTGTGCCTTAATTTTAATTCATCGGGAGCCGAGTTCTTCAAGCAGGAGAGAAATTGTGTAATATGGAATAAAATATAGTTAGATTTGATTTAGAATATTAGGGTTATCTAATAGAGATATTTAAATAAGGATATTAATCTATTAGATTAACTTTGATTATTTATTAATTGTGATATTTGATATCAATATCTCTAATATTTGATTTTCATTTAGGATATAGAACTTGAATTTAAATTATTGTTATTATTTTTAGATCTCTATAAATAAAATTAGGTTTTTTTCATTTGCATTTAATTTTGAGTATTATTGAATAAGAATATATAAAAGTTTCAGTCTTTCTCTTTCTTCTTTCTCTCTCCTTTCTCCTTCTATTCTCTCTATTCCCCTCTCCTCTTTCTTGTTTCATATCAAATATTATTTATAAGGTTAAATGACTAAACATTACAATTTTTGTTTTTATCATCTTGGTGTGTTTTTTTTTCTATTTATCATGTGTTTTTGTTCACATCTCACTTTTTTTTTTAACATGATTGGTCTTGTCATAATTATGGTTCTAGGAGGCCAAGTCATGTTAGGCTATAATTGATAGTTGTAGTTGTATTGCAATCTCTATAAACTAGAGACTTGAGAGGTGTGGTGGTTTTCAAATGAAATTAACTTGAATTTAAAGCTAAAAACTCTAACCTTTATTTATTATTGAATAAGAGCTCTTGAGAGTTTTAACATTTATCTTTCTTCTTTCTCTCTCCCTCCTCCTTTTATTCTCTACGTTCCCTTGTCCTCTTTGTTGTTTTTTATCAAATGTTTTTTACAAGGTTAAATGACTAAAAATTACAATTTTTGCTATTCTAATCTTTGTGTGTTTTTTCTCTCCTTATCATATATTTTTGTTCATGTCTCACTTTTTTTTTTCAAAGTGTGATTGGTCTTGCCATAATTATGGTTCTATGAGGCCATGTCATGTCAAGCTATCATTGATAGTTGTAGTTGTATTACAACCTCTCAAGATTGAAGGCTTGGGAGATGTGGTTGTTTTTAAATGAAATTAACTTGAATCTAAAATTATAAACTCTAACATCTATTTAGTTAGAGGGTTAAAATTTTTACTCTCATTTTTTTTGCCAAACAAGTAGAGGGAAGAGGCTCTCCCTCTTCTTGCTTGGCAAAAAGATAGAGGACCTTCCCCTCCCTTCAAAAATGAGGGGACTGGAAGGGATTTCTCCCTCTCCTCTCTTCATCTCCCTTCCTTTTTGTTAAATCATCTCCTTGTCAACAACATATAGAACATAGCATTAAAGAACCGCATAAAGGGTAGGTTGAATTATTTAAATGAGAAGCACATGGCTACAAATTGAAATGGTTGTCAAGTTGAAGGCATGATCACACGAGTAAAAGGAAATAATAGGAGAATGGACACGTTACCCCTTCACCACGTCGCCTCATTTAGTGGACGCTCCCCACTCTTAGACACAATCCAATGCCCAATAAATCACCCTGCCCATCTTAATTTTCAATTCATGTTCCCACCACATCTTCAAAATCAATCACCAAACAGCGCCTGCTTAGATCATCAAAGCTAATGAATTCATGTTTTTTTTTTTTCAATAGGATGATTGGCCAAAAGGATCAATTAACTCTTCCCTTTTTTTGAGCACGACCAAAATCTCATTGGGTGCTGCCAATTGGTACCAATTTTTCAATAGTTTGGGGCTTTGGGCCGCTAAATTTGCCAACCGTTCACTCGATTAAGGCTGGCTGGCTCGCCCGCTTCAGTTTTGTGCACTGCAACGACGTCGTTACTCTATGATTCCCTACACCGAACCCCACCTCCTTATCCTCCCCCGCACTCCCATCTGCATTTTCCTCGCCTGGCGTTTTCCCTTTCTTGCCTATCGTAATTATTGACAACACAACACGGCATGCCTTCCTTCTCCTCTCTTCGGACTTCCTCTCTGTCTGCCCGACAAATCCTAATCCAAAGGCCGCTTACCCGCCTGTCTTCAACCGCGCCATCTTCTAATCCTTCCTCTTCATCTTTACCCTTGCTGATCAATACATGCAACCATGGCTCTGATCAGCAACACGTTCCGGCTTCTTGGTTCCTCTTGAAGTGGGTTTCGGCCATTGTATCTGGCTCGACTCTTGGGATTCTATGTTGGTTTTCTGCCCCCAATTTCGGGTTCGATTCTGATTTCCTAAGGAGATCATTGGCTTACGCGGACGGTTCGACGGCGAGGACCGACAGCGATGCTAATGCTGGATGGCATAGAACACGCTCACTGTTAAGAAAATTATCCTTGCCGGAAAGGACTGATCGCTTGCTATTTGGAGGCAAGTATCTGTAAATTTTCGGACCGCAGTCTGATCTTCATCTTTTTATCCTCAAGTTACTTGCTGCAGCGGATCAAATTTTGGTGAAAAGTACATTAAGGTTCGGTTTTTTAGCCATTTCGGTTCATGCTTGCACAGCCTTACAATAAAAAAAACATGTTTCTTGCAGATGCATTCAGAAGAAAGGTTTTCTTCAATTATGAGAAGCGCATTCGGTTGCGAAGTCCTCCGGAAAAGGTGTTATGTGCTATCCAAGCATATCATCCTGTGCCTATTCAATGAAATCATAACACTGCAAATCTTTCGTTTTTTTTTTCTTTTAAAAGCTTGCATATAGCCAGCTCATTGTAATTTGCCTAGCCAGTATTATTTTCTGAGAATATGTAAACTGGGTATCCCTTATCGCTCTGAGAAGACTATAAAAACTAAAAAGTTCTTTAGCCCCACGTTGTTCTGCCTTTTTTAACTTTCCCACTGACTCAGTGGAATCCAAAAGGTGTTTCGAACTGTGGATCATGTAATTCTTCTCCTAACTACTGCTACTGTTGCCGCCGCCTGCCACCGCCCCCGCCGCGGCAGCTGCTGCTGCTGCTATTATTATTATTATTATTATTATTATTATTTTGACTTTAGACTTCAAGCGAACTCATGATCGTTTTGATTTATTCTACTACTACTACTACTATTATTATTTTGACTTTAAACTTCAAGCGAACTTATGATCTTTCTGATTTATTCTACATCTCAACATGGTCTCTGAACACACGGTCATATCTCCGTTTGTTTACTTCAGGTTGATTCAGAGGTTACCCTAATTAATTAAGATTTTACTTTCTGATGAATGCTCACTTCATTTCCTATCTCTACTGTTTGTATTAAGGTTTTTGAGTACTTTGCATCTTATCGCACACCAGAAGGAGAATTACTCATGAAACCAGCTGACCTAATGCGAGCAGTCGTGCCTGTCTTCCCTCCATCCGAATCCAAACTTGTCAGAGAGGGATACTTGAGAGGAGAAAGAAGTCCTGGCCAGTTACTCTGTCCTCCTTCAGATTTTTTTATGCTTTTTGATGTAAACAATGACGGGCTTATATCTTTTAAGGAGTGAGTGTTTTTTAGTGTATGCATTTTAGTCCCCCCCTCCTCGTCTTTCTCATTTTTCCTATGTTTTTGTTATAAAATTATAAATGCCCTTATGTTTCTCAAACAGGTATATCTTTTTTGTAACTCTACTCAGCATCCCAGAGTCAAGCTTCTCAGTGGCATTTAAAATGTTTGACATAGACAATAATGGGTCAGTGTTCATCCTAATTTGAATATATATTGTATAGTGTATATAACTTAGTTGGTGTGATATGTTAGTAGCCTTATTCTAATGTTTATTATGATGATTTATTTCTTGCTCCAAAACCTGTACAGCTTCCTTGAGCATCACCCTGTATTCTGATTCTGATTTTACTATCAGCTGAGCATGAGGACATTGCTGTCTTTTTTCATTGGCAGCAAATTTAGTGCTATGGTAATGTTTCTTTTTCTACAGGGAGATAGATAAGGAGGAATTCAAGAAAGTGATGGCATTGATGCGATCTCATAATAGGCAAGGTGCTTACTGCAGGGGTAGGCAGCAAACTCGCCTCAAGTGCAATGATTCTGTAGAAAATGGAGGGTTGGTGGAATACTTCTTTGGAAAAGATGGAAAGGAACGTCTCCAACTTGATAGATTCATACAATTTATGAGAGAATTGGACAACGAAGTAGGTCTTTAATACCTGCTTTCTTCCAAGTTCCAAGTCATTACAGAGTTTGGTTTATATAAATTTAGCGAGGAGAGAGTGACAGTCTAATAATTCTGATTGCTGATTTCTGGAATATCTATCAAGCCAATGATGATTAAAATGGTCACCGGTGGCTGATTTTTTTCCCTTAATTTTTTTTTTTTGGTGGTCTTGTAGTTTCATACTTGAGTAATCAAATGTCAGGTGGTCCAAAGGAAGTATAAAGGGACATGAACTACGGAACTAAGTTAAGAGCTAGTATTAAGAATAGGTTGAACAAAAAAAAGTAGCATGCTTGTTTTTAGATGCAAACCTTTTTGATCTGTAATATATCACTGATGGCTGAATACCTAGTCCCAAGGGCCTGTTGATTGCAAGTCCCATCTAAACTCAACCAGCTAGTCACATGACTACTTAATGCTTTTATACAAGCATAAGAGCAAATTAAAGTTACAATGGAATGTAATTAAGCAAATATCTCATATGGCATGAAACCGACTGTATTCTTTCTGCATAAGAGACCTGAATGGTGATTGGGGTACAAGTATAAATAAAATGAAGAGAATTCTGCTTTGATTTTAATGTCAGTGCTTGTTAACTTATGATTTAATAGGATTTCAGATAACTTGAAACGCATGATTCAACTGGACATCTTTTGTGTGGATTCGAACTTCTAGCAAAAACTCATACATTGAGGACTATCCTTTTCTTTTTTCTAGAGAAGTTTCCTTATATATTATCATGTAGAAGTAATAATTATAAAATTTTCTGTAGATTATCAGGCTTGAGTTTGCCCATTACGACTATAAATCAAGGAAATCCTTATCTGCCAAGGACTTCGCACTCTCCATGGTTGCTTCTGCTGACATGAATCATTTAGGCAGGTTGCTTGATCGGGTTGAAGAATTAAACAATGACCCAAGTTTTAGAGAACAACGAATTACATTTGAGGAGTTCAAAAATTTTGCAGAGCTTAGAAAAAAATTGTTACCTTTTTCATTGGCCCTCTTCAGTTTTGGGAAAGCAAATGGCCTGCTAACAAGAGCTGACTTTCAACGAGCTGCATCACATGTATGATTATTATTTTTGATATCTTTCTAGTATTGATAATGATAATCAGATTTTCATTCTAAGAAAGCTTTAGTTTTTCTTAGGGCAAAAGTTTTCGTTTTCTGTGTGGACGCTGCAATGTTTTACCTCATCCCTTGTAGGTGAAGGAAGTGCTTGAAATTGAGTATTGGATAATCTGTCTTCCTGGGTTTATTAACGGGCCTGAGATCTTGAAACTGAGTTTCATGCATTTTAAAACAGAGTTTCTTCATAATTTAGTTGGAAAGAAAAATCATTTTCATTCTAGATTCTTTTTTAACCCTCCATATGGGAGGAAGTTCTTGATAATGATATTCTTTTTTCTCTTCTATCTTTAGTGATCTACCATCTGCTCGACATTTTTTTTATTCGAATTATTTGACCGCGGTCAACAAATTACCGTCTAATTCTTATTGGTTGATTGTTGTGATTCCAGGTGTGTGGTGTCTCTCTATCTGACAAAGTGATTGACATTGTTTTCGGTTTGTTTGATACTAATCGGGATGGGAGCCTGAGTTCCGAGGAGTTTTTGAGAGTCTTGCACAAGCGAGAGAGAGACATTGCTCAACCCGGGGAGGCTGGACTATTTGGTTTCTTGTCCTGCTGCTGCCGGAACTGTGTAGATACCTTGTCACTTTCTCGACTGCTTTCGTAACGCCACCTTGGTTTGTATCCAGCACCTACCCTCAAGACGGTGGACACACGGTTTCTGACAACTTGTCTTGTGTTTTGTAAAATCAATGCTTGTCACATAGGTGTTTGCCCCAATCTGATATCCTCACCCTTTCACCCTGTAGATACTAATCTGTAACGTCGTAACAGTGACATAGAAATGGTACCTCAAGTTTGCAATTTGCTCCCATCCATTTTAGATTTTTAGTTGCAGTCCTCTCCTGTAATTTTTTTTTAGGTCCCGATACTATTTTTGTTTAACTAAATATATAAATAAAATAGCGATGCTAATTTCTTTTTATTTTTATAGGCTTCATTTTTTATACCTTTCTGGAAATAGAGCTACAAGTTTCGCCTCAATCTCATATAATACAATTACGGCTCCTTTTTTTATCCAAGTTCCTCTAGTATTCTCAACTTATCGCGTTTTTTTTTTTTGTTTATTTTGTAATCTTATATTTTCCAGAATATTAACCAAGTAATAACGATTTAAGCACCCATATATCCAGACAGCTTCTCAGACCTTTTTTTTTTTTTTATTACAAGATCAGGTATCCACCACCAATATCAGTGGCTAATTCCCTCACTGTGGGATCTCTCACCCATAATTTTCTCAGACTTTATTTTTGCCAGCCAGAACATTTCAGATATTTGATGCATGATAAGCCTGTATGTGAAAGTATTCGCAATTATTTTATTTGTTATTTTTATAATTTTAAAATGTGATATTATTATTTTGAATTATCATACATGAGAATTAAAACTCATAGCATATAATTATAAAGGAATAGATCTAGATATATCTCATGCTACCAATAGTACTAAAAGTTACATTCAACGCTAAATGATTCAAATTCAACTATCGGATGATGCTAAATTAGTTATTTTTTCTGTATAACAAATTTTTATGTTAATAGTAGTCCTGAAGAAATGTTAAATGTCGTAGGAACAAAGTACAGTGTAGGAATATCCTGTATACAGGACCGTTATGTCCGTTTTGGTGGAGAAAATTCTAAGTTTTCCTGCCACTTTCATTAAGGCGCGTGGCAAGGAAGTCCCCTAACAGCGAGTCAGAGACTAGGTCGACGTTAGAGCGTAAAAACTTACGCGCCATGTAGGGGAGTAGATTTCTCCAAGTTCTCAGAGCCATCATTAACGCATGCGAAAGCTTGGACGTTCCCCTTGCGATTCATTTCTCGGCAACCTCGGACGCCGCTCTGTCTCTCCTTTCTCCTCTCTCGATTCCCATTCGAGAGGGAGCATTCGCCTCTGCAAATTGCGGTTTTCTTTTTTGAAATCTGCGTTTCTCCCTCTGTCAATCTCCCTTCATTCTGATTCCAAGCAGCTTCAAAGGTGTGTGGCAACATCTTCCCGCCGCTTCTTTTTCACTATATCGTGATTCGCATCTGAATTGGAAAATCTTAAGTTACAATACTGTTTTTCTTATTTCTTATTTTGATCATTTTTGTTCCTTGTATTTTCGTATCTTTCAGTTCTTCCTATAATTTTCTTGGACTGTATGGTAAAGTTTGATCTCGAGGGTGGCCATCCTTCCTCCTCCTCCCCCTCCTCTTTTTTTTTTTTGGAACCGTTGCTAAATCATAAACATGGGGAAGCCCGCCGGGAAGAAGAAGGATCTCTCAGACCACAAGGCTGCAAACGGCAAGAGCAGCAAGCTCTCTGAACGATCCTCCAAAGCTGTCGTTGATGAAGACATGGCAATGTTCATCAACATGTCTTACGAGCTCAAGGAAGAAGGTAACAAACTCTCTCAAAAGAAGGATCACGAAGGTGCTATATTGAAGTATGAGAAGGCCCTCAAGCTCCTTCCAAAAAACCACATAGAAATTGCGCTCCTCCGAAGCCACATGGCTTGGTGTTACATGCAGATGGGTCTTGGGGAGTACCCCAAAGCAATCAATGAATGTAACTTAGCGCTAGAAGTATCACCCAGATACAGCAAAGCCCTGTTGAGAAGGGCAAAATGCTATGAAGAATTGAACCGTTTGGATTTGGCTATGAGAGATGTTAATCACGTCTTGAGTTGGGAACCCAATAACCTTACTGCACTGGAGATGCTCGAGGGTTTGAAAAAGACGGTGGAAGAGAAGGGCATCACTATTGATGAGCAAAAGATTGGTTTGACTTGTCCCGGTGCTCGCTTGAGTAATATGGTCAGAAAGAAACTAAAGAAAAAGAAAGGCAAAAAGAGAGAGACAGACAGCGCAGAGGATAAGGTTGTTGTTGAGGAGAATCTGAATGCTGCAAAAACTGAAGAAGTGGTGACAAAGACAATTGATAAGGAAAAACTGATAGCGGAACCTGTTAAGGAAGAAACAAAGGTAACGAGGACGGCCAAGTTGGTATATGGGGAGGATATAAGGTGGGCACAGTTACCTGGGAATTGTAGTCTGAAATTGGTGAGGGATATTATTAGGGATCGCTTTCCAGGCTTGAAGGGTGTTCTTGTGAAATACAAGGATCAAGATGGTGACTTGGTCACAATCACCACCACTGAGGAACTAAGGTTAGCTGAATCTTCAGGTCATGCACTGGGCTCTATCCGACTCCATATCACAGAAGTTGATCCAAGCCAAGAACCATCTTATGAGGAAATAACCAGTGAAAAACAGGTGCGAACAGATGATGGTATTAAGCATGATGGGCCCGCGGAAGAAGGCGAAGACACTGTAACAACTAGGACGACCACTGTGGAGGACTGGATTGTTCAATTTGCTAGGCTGTTCAAGAACCATGTTGGGTTTGATTCAGATGGATATTTGGATCTGCATGAGATAGGAATGACGCTATATACAGAAGCAATGGAGGACAATATAACAAGTGATGAAGCTCAAGAACTTTTTGATATTTCTATAGACAAGTTCCAAGAGATGGCAGCCTTAGCAATGTTTAATTGGGGGAATGTTCACATGTCCAAGGCAAGGAAGCGTGCTTCCATTTCAGAAGACGGATCAAGAGAATCTTTTATCGAGAATATGAAAGCTGCATATGAGTGGGCACGAAAGGAGTACAGGCAAGCAGAAAGGAGATACCAAGAAGCTTTGAAGATCAAACCGGACTTCTATGAAGGGTTTCTGGCTCTTGGGCATCAACAGTTTGAACAAGCAAAGCTGTGCTGGCACTATGCAATCGCATGCAAGAAGGATCTAGAAAGAGGGCCTTCTGATGAGGTTTTGCAGCTCTATAACAAGGCAGAGGACAGCATGGAGAAAGGCATGTTGATGTGGGAGGAGATGGAGGAACAGCGCTTGAATGGACTGTCCAAATCAGAAAAATATAAAGCTCAATTGGAGAGGATGGGTTTGGATAACATTTTCAAGGATGTTTCTCTTGATGAAGCTACAGAGCACGCTGATAACATGAGGTCACAGATAAACCTTTTATGGGGTACCTTATTGTATGAACGTTCTGTCGTTGAATACAAATTAGGCCTGCCAACATGGGAGGAATGTTTGGAGGTTTCAGTTGAAAAGTTTGAACTCGCTGGAGCTTCTCAAACTGATATTGCTGTGATGATAAAAAATCATTGTTCCAATGTAACAGCACTGGAAGGTATAGGATATGGAAAATAATTCATCATGTTCTATTTTCAGATTTGGCTCAAGTTTGTCAAACTTCATGATGATGGGAGATGACTAACGAAGAGATTGACATAATTGCAGGTTGGGGGTTCAAGATTGATGAGATAGTGCAGGCGTGGAATGAGATGTACGACGCCCAGAGGTGGCAATTTGGAGTCCCATCGTTTCGACTCGAACCATTGTTCCGTCGGCGAGCCCCCAAAATTCATTACGTGTTGGAGCAATTTTGAGCTTTTTCTTTTTTTGATCTTCTCGTGTTTGGGATTGTCCTTAGGCATCAGCAATTGCTTCTAGTTTTTGTCAGCCATCCTATTTTACAACAGGTAAGCAGCATTAAGTTTGTTCTGCTGCATTATGCCGTCTTCTTATGAGTTTATGACAGAAGATCCTCCAAATTATTACAGAAAAGCTTTTTCAGGCTCAGAATGGATGTAACTTTCTGGAGAGAATCAAAGGCCATATCAACATGGTCAATATTATTTATTTGTCGCTTGCCTTGTTCATTTTGCAGGCTACTTGTTGGATATTTACCCATAATTTAGGCTCCTGTGTTGTCATTGTGATAATCTGCGTGTTATTTGCATGTTGCAGTATATTTTTCTGATTTAAGCATGTTCCACTCATCATCATCATCATCATCATTTTATTTTTGGTGTCTTCCAATTTCAGGTTGAAACTTTTTTGTGGTATCGTCGGCCCCTGAAGGTGAGGTTGAAGATCAGGCCAATTTGGCCACCTCCTCTTGAATGATGCCAAAATCTTCTTGTTCCCTTACGCGGGTTCTTCATCAGATATCACTACCTCAACCATGTAATTCTTAGAATAAAAGAGATTACACCAATTTTACACTTGCATAATTGTGTTCAACCGCTTTGTCGCTCACGCCCTGTAGCATAAGATAGCTCTTCAATTTTTTTTATATGGTATATGATATCCGATGTTACCAAATGATATATTTTATGAAATTGAAAACAATTTTATAGCTAATATTTATTAATGTCAAGAAAAGTAATAAATTATGATGCGTATCAAGTAATGCATATGAAGTTGTAAATGTTAACATAAAAATAACAAGACAATTGGAACACTTCTTGCATAGGTTAAATTGGAGGCAAACTACCATATTTCGATTGGATTTTTTAATTTTATCGTAAATATTTAATTTGAACCAAATTCGCCTTTAACACACAGATTTAATACTAATAGCCTTTTAGTGGGTGTAGCCCAAAACGCTTTGTGTTGGGAACTGGCCTTTGCTTCCCAGCTTACGTGCCCGTTTGGTTAAGCAAAATAATTAATTTTTTTAATTATACCAAAAAAAAAATCCAAACATGTAATTTTTATTTAATCAAATTTTTTGGTTAAAATTGTTTTTTTTTTTAAAGCTGGCAATTCGAGCTTCTGACATCAAAATGTGTTGGGAGAAGTTACATAGAAAGATTACAAGAAAAAGACCCAAAATTTAATAAAAATGAAATTAATAATATATTTTACTTCTTAAATAAAATGTAACAACTTTAATAATATTAAATACAAATTTATCAATAATTTAATTTTAAAATGCAATATCTTTTATGATAATTTATATAATTAAAATTAATTTTAAATAAATTATTCAAATATCTTTAATTCTATTACAATTAATTTTAAAAAAATAGTATCTAAACAGATTACATTATAATATAATCAATTATAATTAAAATCTATCATTTAGTTAATTATTTTTATAGTATATTATATTCAATTAAAATCCAAACAGGTACTATGTAGTTTAGCGTGATATTGAATATATACTTAATTAGTTTATATTGCTATCTAACTAGTTAAGGTTTAAGTATTGTCGGGTTCAATTATAAATAATTTTCTCAAAAATGTTTTTTTTTTACATTTACATAAATATAAATCTAATATATTGTGTTTAAGCGACAACAACTTCTTCTATAGTGATCAACTGTAATTAGTGTATGTTTAATTTCTATTTTTTTTGAATTATAACAAGGCTAATTAAGCTGACATACACATAACTAAACATAATTAAAATATTGAAGTTGATAATTAAATACCTTACCCATAAAAATGTTACTGAATTATTTGATGATTTTACCAAAGTTTTAGATGCCTATTGTTTTAATTGGGGGGGGGGGGGAAGAAGATGCCTATTGTTTTGATAATTTTATATTCTTAATATAACCTAATCGATAAGATGCAAATTTTGATATTAACATATATCCCTAATTTAGATTAGTACGCGTAAGTTTATTTACATGACTACATGCGCAACAGCAAAATAACAGTACAGAAGGTTGGGGCTGAAACTCGCTCCAATTTTCCAGATAAAAAGGTAATTTGATCGAAATAAACATAATTTTTTAATTGCTTTAAATATATACCTACCTCGTGTTGCAGAGTTTGCAAGGCAACTGAGGAAAGTGAACAATTCTAGTCCTTTCTAAAAGGACCCGAGCTTAGCACATTCTGAGACTGGGAGTGAGACCTTGGAGGGAATCAATTATTAGGCCTTTTAGGGTTTTCTCGGTTCTCTCATATTTCTTTCCTAAACTCAAATTTCCAATCATGGAGAAGTTCAGGAGAGCATCTCATGCCGGTTCTTGGTATACTGATAATCGTAAGTCGTCGAGTTTTAACGCGATCTTCCCCCCGTTCACTCTCTTCATCACATGCATCGGAGGAACCAGAATACTAGTGACTAAAAACCGGGGGGGGGGGGGGGAACTGAAGTTTGACGGTCGTAGATGACCTAATGTTCTTTCAGTTGTTTGTTTTTAAATGAAAGATTGATGCTTTAACCTCTTGCGATAGTAATTGGTGATAAGGAACTCGATCAATCTGCTGAGACTGATAGTGATCATGTTCGAAAGTGTGCTGTCCTCTGAATTATTGTCTTGGTTCATCTAGTTGGTTAAATGTGACAGGACATGATTAAGGTCTGAGAACGCTCAGTTGATTATTCGCAATTTCTGTAAATGTCCAGGATGCTAATTAAACTGATTTTAGAATTCCATCAGTGAAAGTCTTAAGAATCTAGGAGCTATATCCACTTTTAATTAAGCTCCTATGTTGGTGCCTTTGTCTGACAGCAACATTTGTTCGTATTTTGGCTTTAACTTTATCTGTCTTCATTATCACTTGTTCAGCTAAGCAGCTGTCGGACGAGCTCGATGGATGGCTGAGATCATCTGGTCTGACCAAATCTCCTGATGTACGAGGTGTAATAGCACCGTAAGTTTCTACGCTTTAGGCGTTTTCCGGTTTGGGATATGAATTGATTCTAATTGATTTCCTGTTCAACCTTTGGGTGCACCAAAATGTTAGACATGCAGGGTATTCCTATTCGGGACGAGCTGCTGCTTATGCATTTGGAAATATAGATCCATCTAACATGTGCGTTTTGTTTTTCTTTGCCCTCTTGCCTTCATTTGACACGCTCTCTTCCCCTAGTGAAGGTTAAATGTCATATTTGTGGAAATAGGATTTGCTTCTCCCCTTCAAAGTACTGTGCTTTTCAATGTTCACTAGTATATTTCTTCTATTTTAAAATTTCAGCTCTCGGGTGTTCCTTCTCGGTCCTTCTCACCACTATTACACTCCTAAATGTGCCCTTTCTATTGCCACAGTCTACAAGACCCCCATAGGGGATCTGCCTATAGATTTGGAAGGTAATTTTAGAATTCTCATATTAGGATTATTGGTAATTCTTGTCTACATGTTTTATAAAAATTTGGACTTCCTTAAGAAGTTGGAAAAATCTCAATGTTACTGAAAATATCTCTTGGATATTTATCAGTACGATTGAATTTCTATAATCACTGAAAAGAGAAAGTGATATGCTCAAGGTAATTAAAATTGTTGGGATATTAGTTTTTTATCCATGAATTACGAAGATACGAGGAATAACTGAATCAGCTTAATGAGAGCAAGGAAGTGGTCTGAATTTTAATTTAATTTCGACTTTGTCCATATGTTGCTCAAATTAATCTGTACTATTTTCCCAGTAAATGAGGAGCTTAAAGCTACGGGGAAATTTGAACTAATGGATATTCGGGTTGATGAGGCTGAACATAGCATGGAAATGCATTTGCCATATCTTGTCAAAGTATTTGAGGGGTAAACTTTGTCATATAGATGCTTCTGTTCTAAAACTTAGCAACAAAGACTGAATTTGTCATATTGATGCAGGTATCAGGTAAAAGTAGTACCCATTTTAGTTGGTGCTCTTAGTGCTGAGAATGAAGCCTTGTATGGACAAATACTTGCTAAGTATGTGGATGATCCGCACAATTTCTTTTCCGTGTCATCAGATTTTTGTCATTGGGGATCTCGGTATGCACAGTTTACGCATTCAATTCCCTCTTGCCTCCCTGGTTCTTAGTACTAGTATACTCTTAATTGTCTGAGATGTGGCAACAAACACTGATAGCAAACTGAGACTTCTATATAAAATTGCGTATGAAGTAAATTTGCTAATTCTGTTACCCTAGTTACAACCTTTTGTGCCACATCACCCGATAGATACAGTGCTTCCTCGTTTTCCTTGTGAACTGGTTATATGACAATGCTATTTAATTTTTATAATTCGCTGGTAACACAAACTTTTAAATCTAGATATGCTTTGGTGATTTGATCATATTTTACAAATAGATACTTCCTGGTTCTGTCAGTGATCTGACATTTTATACTTTTTAGTTATTAATGTTTATAATCTGCCTCTATTTTGTTTATAATCTGCCTCTATTTTGTCGTGGCCTTTTACTGTGCATATCAGTAGTCAACAAGCTGAGGCAGGTGTTGATCATTGATTCATCTTAACCTAGCTGGTTCTTATAGTTGTCATGAATTCTACCCTTGTATGCTAACTGTTATTTTGATCAGATTTAATTACATGTATCATGACAAGAAACATGGGCCTATATACAAATCTATCGAGGCCTTAGACAAGATGGGCATGGGCATTATAGAAACAGGAGATCCAGATGCATTCAAAAAATATCTTTTGGAGTATGACAACACAATTTGTGGACGCCATCCAATTAGTGTTTTTCTCCATGTAAGTGCATTCTTAATTGCTGCAATCACTCTCCCGTTTTCAGCAAAGAATTGTTATTGCCATCACCATTGACATTACTGTGGGATTTGTGATTCTAAGTTTCGTTCCTCCAAATTTGCACCTACCAAATGATTCTCCACTCGTATTGTGCACTATTAGAAGCGAAACTGAATATAAATTTGGGAAGTTTTTCTCTACCCATCTTTTGATAAAATTATAAAACATGCAAGAAAGATAGAGAAAGAACATTGGTAAATGAAGTACTTTGTTGGCTTTGTTGCCTGGGAGTTATTTTATGATTTGGTATCTCCGGCAGTAATCAGCGTTCCCATTTGAAACCTGCCAATTGATAGTCTGTTCCATTAATAAATTGCAAGGTAAACGATTAAAACTATTGTAGTTTTGCATATCTAAAGAATCCGTTCAGGTGCTAACTGCGATGTTATCATTCTATTGTTATTTAAGAATCTATTGTTGAATTCATATGATTGTGATAGCAAATAGCTTAGCCATTTGACTTGGAAAATAATTGAGTGGCTTCAGTGATGTTATTAGCTTTCAAAAGTTTGGAACATTGTGATGAATAGAGCTAAAAATGTTATTTTATCTGAGATTTGATTTAAACAAATATTGAAGCACTACTACCTGCATGTGGCCCCCGGGTGTATGAACATATATGTGCGCGCGCGCGCATATATGTATGTGTGGAAAAGCAAAACTCTTGCTGCATGACACACCGAATGAGTTTCTCGATGCTAATATCATTTTTCTTACCAATGACTTGTAATTGAATCAGATGCTTATGAATTGCTCAACAAACATAAAAATCAAATTCCTTCGCTACGAGCAGTCCAGTCAGTGCAAAACTACTAGGGACAGTAGTGTTAGTTATGCATCTGCAGCAGCAAAAGTTGATGGCTCAAGCTCTAGTTGAACATCTCCATTGTCCTCTGTTTGTCATCCTGCATTTAATTTCCTAAATTGACTATTTATACTTCCGTTAAAAATAACTGGATATTTGGTATCTTGTTCATAAATTACTAGCACATGTTTAACAATCAATTTCTTTGGTTTACAATTCTTCTTGTCTCCTAAAAACGACTTGTGCGGAGGCTGTATGGCGATTGAAGAAGCCATCTCGTTTCCTCGAGCTTTCAAGGGTACAGGGCATAAATTCGCCACTTCGGGGGGCAAAAAAAAAAAAAGGCTCTGCCAGGACAACTCGACTCCTTTTTTTTCTTTTTCTTTTTTATTGTCCTACGGCTTATGACACTGTTTGCGGCTTATTTCATCAGAGATATTAATGACGATTGAAATCTGGATTGTTAATATGTTCTCCAAGAAAGGCAGATAAACATGCCAATGTCAATTTTAAATAATGGTAGCTTCAAAGTAAGAATTCTAGTAAAGACTTATTAAAAATCACGCTCAAATTCTTTGCCCAATGCGGGCTATGATTTTCCAGAAAACAAATATCGCCCAACATGTTTCTTTTATTGCAACTCAAACTGCACCAAGCTCACGACACTTGGTATCAATAATTAGTCTCCAAGAACCGAGCAGTTGATACTTGATACACCCAGGCCATCCTTCTTGTTGCTTCTTTCAAAATCCATTTCTTTTGGAGATGTGTGAGCAATAGACAAACCTTGACTCTTATCTTCAAGGTGCATTAGTCTGCTGTTCTTGAAGTGAAAGAGGAATGGTGGGCCTCCACGTTGTACCGTTTGGACTGTCCTTAAGAGCAATACCTAAAACTGCCAAATCATTCCTAATTGCATCTGATTTTTCATACTCCTTGTTCATTCTAGCAGCAGCCCGTTCTTCAATTTTCTGCGAGACTTGTTCTTTTGTCAAATTTGCACGCTTTAAAGCCTTTTCATTTAGTTGTTGCAAAACCTGCATTATTAGAATATTCAGTTTTATCTATTAAAATATATCCAGAGTTGAATAGGGAATCAAGAATGAAGCTAAACAAATTTGGGAGTTGCAAATCACTCAGCCAAATTTCAACTCAGTAAGAAATTAAAAAAAATTACCTGAAGGAATATGCATTTGAAATGAGTATGATATCCCAAAAATGTGCAGGAGAATAACAGAACAGGGAGTGCGTCATACCTCTGAATAACTTGCAGGCATAAGTCCTAAAACAGTCAGAACGGTCCTAATATGCTTCTCCAGAGCTGAAAGAGATTCGATTCGTAATTCTCGTTTTCTCCCCTGAATTAATTATCAACACGGAAATGTTAAAAGGGCTAAGATGCAACAATCCACATATCTAACTCAAAAAAAAAAAAAAAAAAAAAACCACCATAAGAAAGCAGCATTCATATCATACTGATACAAATTCTAAAAGTTGTTCAACATTGAAGAAATAGAGAAGATCATAGCCTCACAAAACCACAAAACGAGGAAGGAGTCCAGACTAGACCTTCGTTCAACCTTTTCTTAGATTGTGTCGTCATGATTATATAATCAAGTAATGAAATTGCATATGCATTTCTCCTCAAACAAATACCGATTGTTTAATAATTATTAATTAAAATAAAATGCATGCATTTATAGATTTTCTTCTCATTCAATTATACAATTGTCATAAAGTGCTATCGTTTGCTCCACACGAGAAAATACCATACCTTGCGAGTAAGTAGCAGATCATTGATTGCTTTTAATGGGTCAGACAGTGCAGCCAATATAACGGGGGTGTGGAGGTCATCAGACATTGAAGCCACAAAAGCGTCATGAAACTTATTAATAATATCTAAAATATCAGGTGGGATGGAATCCTTCATGTTTGTGAGATCATGTTGGCACAGAAAGCTTTCACATTCATATAGAGTCTGCAATCACATGAATTTCATCAAAATAAACCCATAAAACGCTTACAATGAGAAGATGAAGGAAGGAAGCACAATCAAAAGCATTGAGCAGGAAAGAAGATAAGTTTTATTTTAATCAGTCAACATCCTATGAAATTGGCACCTCGTATATATAGAAAACACGGTCTGAAGCACTTTCAAGCTGTACATGAGAATAGTTAATGGGAGATCGATAGTGGGCTCCCATCAAAAAATATCTCAAAGCCAGCGGATGGTAAACATCTACAACCTAGTAACACAATAGAAAAAGCAACAAGAGAATCATGGAACTTTAGAAATTGGGCTTTTTATTTCTTTGACATGAAAAGATGTTAGACTTGAATACAAGACCTGAAACATCACAAATGCATCACCTGTCGTATGGTGAAAAAATTTCCCAGAGACTTGGACATCTTCTCTGAGTCAACAGTGACAAAACCATTGTGCATCCAGAGACTTACATTACTTTTCTTGCATGCAGCACAACTCTGAGCAATTTCATTTTCATGGTGAGGAAACACAAGGTCGATCCCTCCACCATGGATATCAAAAGAGTAGCCAAGATGAGCTGCACTCATAGCACTGCATTCAATATGCCACCCAGGTCTTCCAGGGCCCCAGGGACTCTCCCAAAATGGCTCTCCTGGCTTTGCAGACTGCAATGTAGAATTGAAAACCCATAAAAATGGGAAAAAATAAAAAACTGAAATAATACGTAAAATTATTCTATTTTCATCAATTGGGTTTATAATGAAAAAGGCATCTTTTACAGAATGTTAATTATCTTTACCAAAGCCATAAGAACAACTTACCTTCAATCTCTTGATTAATTAGTGTTTAATTCCACTCTTAGACACAGGATAATAGGTATCCATAATCATTTTACATCAAAGATATTATACCTTCCAAAGAGCAAAATCAGCAGGATTTTTCTTCCTTGAATCAACAGCAACCCTCTCACCAGCTCGATTATCTTGAAGATCTCGTCCAGATAACTGCCCATATTCTGGAAATTTTTCAACGTCAAAGTACACATCCCCATCAACAATGTAGGCATACCCATTTTTAATAATCTGCCAACAAGTATGTTAACTGATTAAAGACGAGACAATCAAATTTCTCAGGCATATTAAGATAAGAGAAATTGATAATAACGAGAAAGGAATTCCATCATCCAACAGCATATCCAAATAGGATTTCTGAGAAGCAGAAAATAGACTTTAGACATGAAATAGTCCATAACTTGTCAATCTCCATGCGGTACATATTAATACAGCAGGAAAATGAACAGAAATGAACCTGTTCAATCATATCAACGATGTGGGGCATATGCTCCGATACTCGTGGTTCCACAGAAGGTGGTAGACAATGAAGAGTTGCCATGTCTTCACTAAACTCTTCACAATAGCGTCGACTCAAACTGATTGGATCCTCTCCTAACTCCTTTGCTCTAGCAATTATCTACATAATTTGAAAAGCGCAGACTGAGATCCTGTCATGCCAATGTAAAAAGCAGTGGGTACTTCGTATTTGTTACAAAGGGATATAATTAAATTCACAACCTCTCTGTAGAAAAATTTATTTTACAAGCTTCATTGTTATTGGGGAAAACCGTACAAATACCTAGGCAACTTTATAAGTTTTATCCAAAAAAAAAAAACACAAAAGAAAATGAAATGCAAAGGAGAGAAAGCAAGCATTTGGTTTTCTAAATTCGTGGATAGTAATCAGAAATGAGAAGTAATTACTAAAAAATGTCAAACACAGGAGCACGGGTTTATGATACGGTAATAGCAACTATGACTCACCTTGTCATCTACGTCAGTGAAATTGCGAACATAACAGACTTCAAATTCCATATGCTTAAGATATCTGCCTAATTGTCAAAGAAAGTACAAAACAAAAACCATCAGTACTGAAAGTTTGAACTTCAAATTTTTTTTAATCGTAAGGAGCAGAAAAGTGACATTGGTAATCAAGATGATAAGATAATCTGCGAGGAAGTGTTAGAACTGGTGTTCTCTCTAGTCAGTGGATCTAAAGATCACATATTGAAGCATGAACACTAATTTTCATCACTCAAAACAAAAAATACATTACGTGTTATTCCATATGGTTTAGACCTGGCTCAGATAATCATCAACAAGCTCCTACCTTTGATCCTCGATAAACAGGAAATATAATTTTCTTGAAAAGAAGAAGAAGAACTCCGCTTTGTTTTCTCGTCAATCAAACAGGGATTAGAATCATTCCCATGAAATTAGATCGAACCAAAAGCCACTAGCCTTAAATAGAGAAGAAGAGAAACCTGTAAAGAACGTCAAAATTGATGTAGACGCGAGCATGTCCAATATGGCTAAGGTCATATGCAGTAACTCCGCAGACATACATTCCGACTTTCCCTTCCACTTTGGGTTTAAACAGCTCTTTCCCTTTACTCATTGTGTTATAAAGCCATAGCTCCGGCGATGGACTTCTACCCCTCTCACCGTCGAATTTTCCGGCGCTCTGTTCAGTAAGCGACGGTTGGTATGACCGCAAAGAACGGGCACTAAAACAACGAGTAACCGAACCCAGCTTCTTCCTTCTGAAAATGGCGGCGGGGCCCAGCTGGTTGGTTCTGAATTGAATCGTTCGAGCCGGATAGGGAAGCATCAAGAAGAAGGATCTGTAGCATTTCAGAAGAGTTCCCATTAAAAGCGATGCCGATACTCTATCCAGCCGTGGTTCGTCTACTTGTTTAGGCCCTCACAGATGACACGTTATCGACAGAGTTGGTTCACGGATCCGGATCCTCTCCCCCTCCCTTCTCTCCTTTTCTTCTCCTCGACCTCATCTCCACCCTTAACAAGAACATGAATAGTCCAGATTTATTAAATTTATAAATTAATTATCATATCATGTATAAAAAAAATAACTTTCAACGATTAAAATTTAACCTGCACAATCTGCAGTTATGTATTGTTATTACTTTTTTAAATATTAAATTTTATTTATTTATTTTATTTCAGTTATAAACTATGTAGATTAAATTTTAACAATTTAAAGTTATTTATTTTTTAATATAATATTATGATGATTGCTTTATAAAATAATTGAATCTAAACCCTTCATTTTTTAATCAAAGGCGAAGATGGGGATGAAGAGAGGATCTCCTTCCATTGGTTCTCTCGTTCTTCTAGCATAAAACATGAGTTTTCTTGGAGGGGTTCTTCTTCATCCATGTTGAAACTCTTTTTTTAAAAAAATAAAATAAAACGCTACGATGTCAGGCTGTAAATCGTGTCAATTACAATGGATACATACCAGCTATGAAAGACTCTTAGGATATGTTTGGTTGGAGGGGAGGGGAGGGAAAAAAATTTTCCCTCCCCTCCCCTCCAAATTGAAGGGGAGGCTAGGGAAGGAGAGGTAAGGGGGAGGAGAGGAGCTCCCCTCCCCTTCCCCTCCTCCCCCCCCTCCCTTACCTCTCCTTCCTTCCCTTTCCCTTCCTTTGAATCAAACGTACCCTTAGAAGAGAAATCCATAAAAAGAAACTATCTGAAATGACTTATAAGCATGTTAAGTGAGCTAATTTTTAGAGTGTGTTTGGTTGGGGGGAGGAGAGGAGAGGGGCTCTCCTCCCCTTCCCTCATTTGGTTAGGAAGAGGGGAGCCCCTCCTTTCCCCTCTTTTGGTTAGGAGGAGGGGAAATGAAATTTTTAAAATTTTTCCTCCCTTCCCCTCCAAATTAGGGGGAGCTCCCCTCCCTTTCCCTCCCTTTCCCTCCCATTCTCTTTCCTTCAAAGCCTACCCTTTAAATTAAAATGTGTTTGGTTGGGGAGGCCTCCCCTCCCCTTATTTTAGTTAGGAGGAGGGAAGGGAAAATTTTAAGGGGAGCTCCCCTCCCCTTCCTTCTCCCTCCTCTCTTCTCCCCTCACCTCCCCTCCTCTTGAATCAAACAGGCCCTTAGGAACATTGATTTCTCTAAAAATATGTTGATAATCAATTTTTTTTAACAAGTGACACCATCCACATAAATATTGAATGTATAGTTGGTTTTGAATTTTTATTTAGTAAAAATTTATTTGAAGGATATAATTATTTATTAAATTTGATAAAACACATTTCAAATATTATTAAAATGTATTTTGGAGAATTACTCAAACAATGCATGAAATACTTAAAATAAATTAATTTACATTTTGCAATAAATAAATAAATTTATGAAAATCTGTATTTATATACAATACAAAATTAAACGTAAAGTGAGAACAACTCATCTACTGAGACAATTTAGAAATTAATTTATGAAAATTTATATACAAAACCCCCTCTAATACTAAACGCAAGAGTTAACTGAGATTGTTTTAATCTCTTATTATATTTATCATTTTTTCTTCAAACTGCTCTTACTATTATATATATATATTAATTGCTTATAGATATCCTTTTATTAAAAACAATCTTATTTGAGGCTGGGTTTGACATTAAACATGATCATCATTGTCATTGAAGAATTCTAACCTTGATTCGCACATTGTGGGAGACCTCTTGTTATCATACTTATTGTATGACTAGGGTGCATAAATACTGATATGGGTATCGTGTCAATACTTTTATGTTTAAAAATATAGGATACGATACTTTTTTGATATGTGCATATACATTTATAAAAAAATCATTAAAATATTAAAAATATAATTTCAATTTAAAAAATATCCAAACTAGCATATATATATATATAATTTTTTATAGAAATACTAAGAAAAACATAATCATTAATTGTACTTTAGTCAATCTATAATTAAGTGTCTATTGCCTAATTTTTACTAATAGATATAATATCAATATCTTGTCGCTCTCGACTATCATCTGTAAAAAAGATAGCTTCTATATTTGATTCATCAAGAGATATATTTGCCACTCCTAAAATTCCAACACTATCAAGGTCATCCCATTCATCTTTACTAGTATCTCACATCTTAGAGTTGCTTTGTTTATATTCTTCACTTTTCCTAGCTAGCCAAGAGTCACAAATTAGTATGGATATAAATCAAGTGTTCTACCCTTTTGAGATTCAACTTATTTCTTTTCATTGAATAAATGAATGAATAGGTACTTTGATTCCTTTCACAATATAATGAAGAGCAAAACTGCACAAGAAACTTAAGAAAGCTTTCAAAGTAAAGGGGTTGAAGAATCATGCATCACCCACCAACATTTGAGATTTAATATACACCTATCTTCAATGGAGTCAAAAGAAGTATTAACTTTAAAGAATCAACTAACAATTTTGAAGTATCAAATACATATCAACAACTGAATTTTTTAAAATTAAAAATAATATTCCAATACTTTATAAATATGTATTGAAGAAGTATTAGTATCGAATACAATACCGATGTGAATACATGAGAAAATTTAAAATATCGATACATCATAGATGTATGACGTATAAACTACATTGATGATTGATGACGTACCACAATATGAATGATTAAAAGAAAAGGTATTTCAAGAAAATTAGACATGTATTTTGCAAATACTAAATTTACTTAATTTTTTTCCGTCTATGTGAATTGGTTAACTAACTCTTGCATTAAAGACACGCGAGTTATAATCGGAATGACATCCTATACATTTTATAAAATAAAGATATAAAATTTGTTATACATAAAATATAGATACATAGATATAGATCCATAACTTTAAAATATACTATTTAATTGAAATCTATAATCTATAAATATTAAATAATAGAATTTGCTACGCAAGGGAAGCCTCCACGTCTAGAGCTCGGCTTCCACACTAAACTGACAAAATTGCCATGCGTCCTACTCGTAGCTTCAACTTCAAATATGAAATGACCAAGTCCCCAAAATGAAAGTGAATCAAGTATGAACTAAAGAACGGGCCGCCAGCATACACTAATGTTTTTCGGTACTAAAATCCAAGTGTTGTTTCTCTCTTTGCCCATCGGCAGATGGTTTAACATGCCAAATGAAGTAGGGGTAAAGGGGGAAAATAAAAGAAGTTATAAAACATCAGGAGGTATCAACTATCAAGTGAGCTTCAAAATGGCTGCTATTGGCCTGCAATGATTAAGGTCCATCAATCTGTAGCTATCCTTTCACTGTCACTACGCGCATCAGAGAGTTATCATGTCACTGGATTTTGATGCATCTCAAAAGACTACACAATCTTCCGCAGGCAGCACTGATATTCAGACAAGAGTTTTTAAATTTACTAGATTGTATACGACTAGCCGTTCTCCTCCCATCACGCCAAGGAACAAACCTTGTCTGGAAAATAAGCACCACTAGTAAGACAATTTGCTTCATCATGAGCCAAAATGAGAACCTAATCAAACTCTAAACTCCCCAAGAATAACACTACAAAAGCCGGAAAGGTCCCCCCCCCCTCTTAAAAGGGCCGCCCAAACGATGGAGAAAAATAAATGAGGAAAAGGACATGATGGCTACAGAAATTTCACCTTGTCTAATGCTACTGCAACAAAGACGACTGTCATCTATATACGTTGCTTGGACCCCCATCATCCATGACCCCACTGATGTATCATCATGAGCATAAGTCTTAAGAGACACGCTATATATAACAGAACTGAATCAGTCTGCAATTCAGAGGTGGAAAAATCCGGAAGATATTTTTCTTGGTACAGTTGAATACATCCACTATCATGAAAGACTGACTACATTAGTATCTCGTAAGTTAAAAGGAATAATATTTTCATCTACATGTTAGCGAAAAATAAAATCATGACTGTAGACAAGGAGAGGCCTTTCCCTGCATGGGAAGCTAAGGGAACACATATCACTGATAGGTGCATGTTCTCAGGCTCAACCTGTCCCCAGCCCTCAACCTTGAGGCAAGCCCTCCTAACCCTGACCACAAACGAGAGACTCCTCGCTCTGAGACGAAATGGGGTGAAAGACTGGAATTATCTAGCTTGACTTTCAATTATTCTAAGATGAGAATGCCTATTTGCAGAGTCACCTTTATGCAAGTTTGACGCTAATGACAAGTTATTACTGCACCCAGGCTGATAGCACCCATTATGGTGTCAACTAGTATTTCTGAGAATAAACACAAAAAAGCAATTCAACGGCTTGGTAAATTAAGTTAAAAATAAAATCCACCTTCACAGGGTCCCACTTTTCAAGTTCCTTGAACAAGGCACTCTGATGTTATTATCAGCCAAAATGATTGTGCTAGTTTCAAAATTTCCAGTAAACCAGGTCTTCCGAGTGTGCGCTAGACTAAATACTAACCTGTTTATGTTAATATACTGTGCCAAATTCTTCGAAAGTATCAAAAGTGAACCAGCTGCATGTCGGAAGTACCTAAAGAAAAGAGGAAAAAAAAAAAGAGCTCAGGATTTATGTGATAGGAATAACCCACTGTGAATAAAGGCACAGTGTATGTTAAGCCATCAGGAAGAGGTAAAGGCAAAAACCCGTCTAATCACCATGGTACCAATAAAATTAAGGAAAAACAGAAACATGAAGAACCATCACAAATATGCTAAATACTACAAGAGACAATTGCGCAGACCAAATACTTCTCTCTAGGCTCCTTTTTGTATGAAGTTAAGCATAATACAAATAAATTGTTAAAAAAAGCAACATCTATGATAACGCTCACTAGCTGCTGCATTCCCACAGAGTGAAAACTAGTGAAAAGAGATAAAATTATGTGGCAAGAAGAAAAGGAGTGAGATAAAATTCCAAAGACTGCAGTTAATTTGGGGCATACACACATTGAAGATGATCTATGCCTATAAAATAACAGATGCAAAGGAAAGTTCCAAATAATTTTCTCATCCTAAAGGTAGACCGCTTACGTTTTCTCATCCCCAAATTTCCACCATTCAGGTTCATACCATGGCTTTCCCCTGAAAATCAATGATAAAGATGCTCATAAGTAGATGGAAAGCTCTCGGTTGAAATATCATAGTAAAAGGATACATCTTGCCATAGTGTTATGGCCTTTGCGATAGATTTGTGATAATATGTTATTACAGCTATAAAGAAGGAGAAAGTGACAAAAGCTACCAAGAAAAGAAAAAACAAGTAGGCTGAACAATCTCGGAAAATACCAATTTCAAACTGAACAAAAAGTATTTAAAATTAGCATATATAGGAAAGGCCTCCACGTATTTATGGAAGTAAAGTTCTTACAGCCAGGAAATTCAAAGTTTCTTAGCAAACGGGGCACACAGAGATTGAAAAGGGATCTTTTTTTGGGGGGTTTGGGGGGTGGCGTTTCTACAACATCCAAACTCCAAAGCAAGAATAACTACAGATTCAATTAATAAAATTATAGAAAATGGTTAACAAACTAAAAAAATAACCCCATTGAGAAGGGTAAAAAATCACACACCCTACTGATACCACAAGAAACTGCCAAACAAGTCAACAGCATTGTACATATACAATCCCAACTAAGCACCCGTTTGGATTTCAGTTTACATTTGGCAAGAGTACATTTGGAGGATTCAACTATTTGTTGGATTTGGCAAAAGCACATCCCAAATATGGTTTGGATGTACTTTTGAAGGTTATCCAAACAGATTGTAACATAACAGAAAGATAAAATAGAGAATGTACTCTTCTGATACAACGTCTCCTGACTTCATGCATCCAATATATGCCCCATCTTGACCACGACGACGGTCAAGAACTCCAATTAAAGCCTCTGTTAAACCAGAAAACAGCAACAAGAATGCTTTGATCGGTTCTCATGAACATAAGGGCAAGATGAGATGTAAACAAGATCTCCTAAGCAAAGAAATTAATATTTAAAGGGTCTTATACCCAGATCAAGGTCAATACTGTCATCAACTTTCACATAAAAGTCAGCATCCCAGTTCTGAACAGCAGCACTG
This sequence comes from Prosopis cineraria, assembly GCF_029017545.1. NCBI lineage: Eukaryota > Viridiplantae > Streptophyta > Magnoliopsida > Fabales > Fabaceae > Prosopis > Prosopis cineraria. Next base: position 22,633 of record NW_026555339.1, on the reverse strand, counting down.
AAGAAGAATTTTACTTTTTTAGGCAACTCTTCCTGAGCTTCTTCATGACCTTCCTGATAAATTAACAAAAATAGTCAAGCTCTTGGCAGAACACCAAAAGAGCATCAATATATTTTATTGAATGAAAAGAACAGAGCATAGCCATTGGAGGCTAATTCAAGCGGCAAGGATGAGGTGTGGTATAGGTGGAGGTCCATATTCAAAACCTCATAATGTTAACCCCCCCCCCAAAAAAAAATGAAAGAAAGAAAAATGAGAATCAATTAATTGAACTCAGAAGGGTCAAGAATTGTCCTCTGCACTAGGCATACAAACACACACACACACACACACAAAAGCAAAAAGTAACTGCTTGCAAATAAATGTAAAATCCCAACAATATCCAAATATATGCATATTCTAGTAGCTCTCCACACACATACTACAACATAGAATATTGAGGCATTAACTAATTTAAATTACAGCAACATGGAAACTCGATTGCTTACGAGAATCAAGAAATCCTTTGTCAAACTGTGTTCCTCATCAATATGGCGATCTAAGCTGTCACCTCGGTTAGCACTGCCAATAGCAATTAAATCATAAGAGAAGTTGGACTCAACACCATTTATAGCAAATAATTAATCATCAAAAAATCAAGCAGGTAATGTAACAGTTGCAAAGGATAAGTATGAGGAAAAACCTCCGACCAATTACGAAGCGTATGACCACTCCTCTTTCTTCAAGTTTTTTCAAGGCATCACCTGCAAAAATGAGAACCTGTCAATGCTATGTAATGGAGCCTGTAGCACAATGATATGATCTACATAATGTTAAAAGTTAACACATAATACAAGTTGAGAAGTATAACAATCAAAAAACAAACAAAAAAGACCTCTGGGCATCCAAGACCCTCTGAATTTCTTTCTTTGCAAATGACTCCCAAATCCAGTATAAACTCCGATGACAGCAAGAAGCCTCTTGTCAGAAGAGCTACTTTGCAGCGACTGGCCTTTGAGATACCCTTGGCTCTTTGCCAATGTAAGTTCCATTTCAGCTTCAACAATCCTCCGCTCTAGGTCCCTAATAATTGGACAGATGTCATAAATATTGACAAAGACTAATCCAAAGAAAGGGAGGATAAAACAGGGTGAACTCACCTGCATCCGAGGACCATTAGCTTATCTTCAACTGTGAGAACCTTGGGCCTCTGGCAACGTGATCACAGCTATTTAAGGTAAGAGACTTGAATGAATCAAACAATTAGAACAAGCAAAATGGAGGGGGGGGAATCAATTATTCTGCTTCGATAAACTTTCAGAACTTTTTTGCTTGACAGCGACCAATTAAAATCGAAAGACAGAGACTTGAAACTAAATAACACCTGGGCTGAGTTCTTCTTCAGAAGATTGGTAAGTAAATTTCGGTTTTCTGCGTCTTGCCATAACCTATCATTCCAAAAAAAAAAGTGAAAAAAAAATTTCGTTAGAATGCAAACAAGCTGGGAGCAAGTAATTTACGTTTAGAAGTTTGAAAGTAACAACGAAAAATGAGAAATTGCGAAGATAATGACAACCGCATTATCCCGGTAAAACAGGGACATAAAATCGAATCCAGATTCAATTTCCACAATTTGGCTTGCGCGTTTTTTTTAATTATATAAAAACTCAGAATTGCATACCAATCTGGTGGACCTCGCGTCCAGGAAAGTTGAAGAAAAAGACAAAGGCGGAAACCTCCAATTCCAGGCACCGCAATAGAGATCTCAAAATAACCATATTGGTTGAATCGACGCAAATGCAACCAACACTAAACGAAAATTCACCTCCAATCATTTTAGGAAAATCAAGTCTAGAAACATACCGGCCAGCGACGTAAAGCCAAGCAACGCAAGAGAACAAAGCCATCACGAGCGACGGTTTTGAGGTCTGAGGAGACTTTGATCTCCATCGCCTATCGGCTTTCGATGAGGTGGTCGGCAAAGTCTCCATCTTGAGCAAACGGATTTGAATTTGCTGCTCACTTCAAACCGTATTTCAGCGTTTTTGATATTTGATTCCGATTCGGGCCAATTTCAAGATGGAAAAATGCACGACGCAGGCGTAGGCGAAACCGACTGATTTATTTGGAAATTGTAACTGATAGACCAGTAGCTTGCCTACTCGTTTCCATCTTTTTCCCTCCCCCTTCCAACAAATTTTAATTGCGACGAGAAAATGATCACCCAAACCCAAAAAGTTCAATATTTTACCTTTCTTGAAAAGATATTAGCAAACGGCTAATTAAGAAGTGAAGAAGAAATTTATCGGGTAAAAAGAAAAAAGAAAAGAGAAGTGAAGAAGAAAATCGACGCAATTGATAGAGGATTAAAAGGTGATAGTAGGAGATGTCAATTCATATTACTTATTTGGATTGGAAAATATTAAATTGCAACGAATTATTTTATTTAGGCTTGATGAATCATAAAGCCTAAATAGTATGACTTATTCATAGAAAATGATATCGCAAATTTTAATTTACTATGAGATTTATTATGAGTTATCACCTTTACTTTTCTAACCCATCATGGATGCATCTTTACTTCTTTAGTTCAATCACAAGAGCAGCACATTTATTTATTGGTTTAATAAACTTTCTTTTTTTAACATTCAGTGAATTTTATGAGTTTGACCTCGTTGTTGATAGATCTGGGTGTGCGCGTACATATATGTTTTTCTTTTTTATGAAAAATGACTAGGTTATAGGTAAACTTAAAAAAAAAAAAAAGTGTACAGGGATGGTTCTTTTCTGTGAATTTATATAAAATTCATGATAAACCCATACTATTTAGTCCCCATGAATAATTGAATGCTATGCCTCTTTATCTTTACACTTCTACTGGCATGTTGGCATTAAAAATATTCAATTTTCAATTCTCTGTCCCATTACCTAAATTAACACATGTGATTTTGAGAATAATGAATCATAAAATGGTTTCAGTACCGGGCGAACCAAATGCCAGCAAACAGGAACAAAGCACGTTGCAGCAAATATTGTCGAAGCCTTGTTGAGATATTTAGCTTAAGCTTTAGTTTATTGCCTCTAGACCCCTAATAATAACCCATCAAAAATTAACCTCAAATAAAAAATTTACATGTTAGACCTAACCAGAAGATAGGAATATGATTCCCAGATAGTCCAGACCCTCTTAACTTTCTGATTCCATGAGACCCGAATTTGGTAGCGTTGCTTACATCTCTATTTCTAACATCTTACCTATCAAAAACACTGCTTGAACGAGACACGCTAACTGGTGCGTTGACATGTTTTCCCGTAGCAATAGAGGAACAGAAGTATACATTTGATAAAAAAAACAAAACATAAAATCATGCGGTGGGTTCTGGAATAGGAAGTCTTTAGTATTTATCATATGGAGTTAATTATCTTAGTAACTGAAACACAAAATATCAGTTGCCTGCGTGTTTAGTTTTTTTTTTTTTTTCTTGTCAAAAAAATTGTTTGAATACTTTACGATTGCTCCCTGGAAAGTCTGAATTCGGCTCATACTTCACTTTTAAGCTTCGCAACGTATTCGGATCTCAACCACTTGAATGACTACTCTGCTGCAAAAGAGCTTTAGTGTATTAGATGGGTAAATTATATTTCGGATTTAGCTTCCATACCATATTACATATATATAACCAAAGTCCAAAAGTTAGGGAAGATTAAAATTCCCAAAAAATTTTAATATAAAAAAACTCGTGGTAAAAAACAGAAAGAAAGAAAGAAAAGAAAAAGAAAGCTTAAAAATTCCTAGTTTTCGGAACGAGGTTTCCTAAGAAATCAAAAGAAAACTCCATTCTAAACCTTGACAAGTCAGCTGATTTCGCTAGAGGCATACAATAACCAGATATCTTATTCAAGTTGCCCGGGTAATAACTTGCATTGTCTGCAAAAATTTGTAGGTCCGCCGGTCCGGTAACCTGTAAATCGAATCCAAAAATTCCTGATCTTTGCCAATAAAATTATAATTCCTTCATTCAAAATTTTAAAGCATTTTTTAGGAATATATTGTTTAAAAATATAAAGCATTTTAATATTTTCTAGGCACAATTTATGAACCTTTTTTTTAAAAATACTCTTAATAAATATTTGAAATTAATAAATTTTTATATTTATGTGTGATTTAGTTATACTATTAAATAAAGATATACATGAAAATAGTGGATAATTTTTTATTGATGAAATTGAAAGATTTAAGGGGGGAAAGCAAAATTTGATTCACATTGTAGCAGTTGGTCTGGCTGGTTGATTGGCCGAGACCTCTTTTGGTGGAAGAGACAACTAAACATTGACGAATCTATTCCACTAGACTAAAAAATTACTATATACATTCACCGGCTAAAAGTTCAACCTGATCGTGATTACAGAAAAAGACCTCGCCCAAGAATCATGTACATGAAAGTACCTCACTAGTCACACTCTTCACTCTAGAATCAGTTCATCCCGTGGAAATGCCCCAAAAAAGAGGCACACGGCGTTGGTTTTCAACATGCAGATCAAGGAATAGCACCCCAATATAAATAATGGAAGGAGAACCACCTCAAGGAAGGATCCATTTTGGCCATATTAAGCACCATCACTAGATGTTATACTCCCAACTTGCTCGTGCACCAGTCTGCCATATTAGCTATGACAAAGCCTGCAAACACCTGCATATCAGTGGCAAGAGAATTCTCCCATTAATATGTGAATAAAGAGGTTGAATGATTTTATCGGACGTCCCCGAAAAGATGAGGGTGGGGTTCGAACCCTCTTGATGTAAAAAAAAAAAAAAAAGAGGATAAAAAATGATTTGCCAACTGTGACTTCTATACAAGTCGATAACCCGCAAACTGTCTAGACAAAATTCCCTAGAGCACTATATATACAAGTTGCTGTAGTCCCAACGGAAGCAAGGATCCTCCCACTGGAACCATGCAGGCTAAAGTCCTGGATAGTCTGATTGGTAATAGATAACATCAAGATGAATATATCTTCGTAGATTTAGCAATATTTATACCTGACCCGAGCCAAGAATGTATATTGCCGAATAATGCCTACCATGGATCACCATGTCTGCCAACATAGCAAGAGGAATAGTAAGTGACATGCCCAAAGTGGCCACAAGGGGAGTTGTCCATACAACAGAGACTGCCCTGAGTAGAGGAGAAAACCTCTAATATAAGATTTTTGAGTGGATCATAAATGGGTAAATTAGCGAGATTGATTTTATGTACCACATGTAATCTGACAGGACGCTACCAATAAATCCATTGGCAAGAACCACTTCATCCATCATAGCAGAGTGTGGAATCTTAAACTCGGGTTCAATTCCTATGGCCATCAAGGGCCAAACTGAAAGAAACAAGATAGAATTAGCCATGATTACAGTTGACTATATTTTTTTTATCATGACAGAGAAATTATAACAGCCACCACAAAACCCAAAATGAGGGGAAATAGAAAGTGGGAACTGCGTGATTATGCATGAAAACTATTGCATGGTCAGAGAACCTTATAAGTTCGTATTGATGAGTAAATTTAGAAGCATTGCTTAGGCAAATACTGACCAAGCCACCATAGCGCTACTAGTGTAAACAAACCAATATATCCAAACAGCTTTTGCACGTCTACCCTTTCTCCTTCTTCACCGGAAATTTTTTTAAGAAGAACTGCACATTAAAGGTAAAAAAGGAGTGGTTGCAAGTAATCAAAACTACGAAATAGAGCAAAAAGCTAACAGCTGAGATGTTGCCTCACCTGTAAAGAGACCATAAGTCATGGCCGACAGAAGGCCAAAAAGATCCCCAACAAGAGAGCGTTTTCCATTACTGAACACAAATACCAAACTGTTAGCGCCCAAAAATAAATAAATAAATAAATAAATAGCAAGCTGGTAATGGCACTTTCATTTAGCAGACTTGGTAGAAGGAATAGTCCACATGATATCATAACATCCAAAATTCCTATTAACACTGCACCATTATTGTGTGCAAATCCTTTCTGTCTCTGTCAGATTATAAGAGACATTAACAAAAATAAACACATGCAGGCAGATAATTTCCAAAAAAATGAGAGGAAAAACAAGAGCTGCATGTGGAATATGAAAGAAGGAATAGGCTGTTTTGAAAAAAAAAAAAACAAAGGAAGGAAGACATGTATTTCTCAGAACAACAAAGAAAAATCCAGAGCTGCAAGTGAAATTTCAGGAAGGAAGATAAGAAGCTGTTTAAAAAAATTGATCTGTCACTAATGCCCTGCAGAGATGTCTGAGAACTTTCCCTCCAAAAAAATAAGCAGCCAAAAGAGGTACTAGCATGGCAGAGGAGATCTTAGCAAGTACTCTAACTGATCATCACCGTTGATGTAAGAATTTTACTTTATCAACCAATATACATATAAAAATGCACATAATTTGTAAACAATTAGGAGATTAGCCACTAAAAGAAGAGGTTTGTAGTTGTACTTTGAGAATGAAAGACTACATAAGAAATTAGGGATATTTCAAACAGAACCTTGCTATTTCAGTATTTTTGTTAGCCAACTTAAAGCATAGAGAAAGAAAGAGGATTACATCCTACAACAGCACACATTACTTTTGATCGATCTTTAAGAAATCGGTTAAAACAAGAAAATCAAATATATGAAATGTGGTGAACAAAAGATAAAGGTTAGGCTTACTCAGCACTCGATTGTGACTCATCTGTAGCCCAGGTTTTCCCCATCGTTGTCATGGCAACACCAGCCATGCTGACAAAGACGGAAACCACTTTTGCCACATTTAAAGAATCTTGGCCCATACTTACACCAATGAAAAGAGTAAAAAGTCCAGAAGTAGATGATAATACTGTTGTACTAGCCACGCTAGTGCGTGCAAGGGCAGCATTTGATAGATACTGAAAGCAACAAAAATCAAATGAATGGAATTCCAATGCTACCCTTCCTAAATGTTCTCATAGAACAGAGTAAAAGTCAAAATTGAGCGTGTGTGAAGCCAGAGAACTTGATGAAAATCTTCAGAGAAGAGGCAAGGAAACATGACATTGGTCATTGCACCAGTATAATCAATTAAATAAGACAATTGACTACCTTAACAGCGAGCAAATTTTGACTATGCAGTGATCTAACCATTGCAGAAAGAACTTCAAAGACACATAAAATTAAAGTGCAACAAAGGGGTCAAGCATCTGTTGCACTGCATGCTTTGGTCCTTCCTAATTGCAAAATGTAGATATCATTTTGAAATTACTTACCTCAGTAATAAACCAGAGAGGTGCAATGGAAAACCCATACAAAGCAACCTCCCTAGTCGTAAGTTCTTTCTCTAAATTTAGCACGTTAGCATCACCATTTTTAGCCACCAATGGCTCTCCTTCCGCAAGATTTGAGAGGTCTAAATCACTATCTTTTTGATTCACACTGCTCAGTTCCAGTTCACAGTCTTTCTGCATTCCACTTTCCTTGAGAGGAGAGCTACTTCTGGAAGAAGACTTATCCACGGTTTCTGCATTTATACCACTTTTACAAGAGTGGCTAAGTAAGTTACACAACCAGTCCTTAATGAATGCTACTGGGAGGAAAACTACCATAAGTGAAGCTCCAAGGTATGTCACTGCAAATGGCTGCTTATAATCCGTGAAAATATCCTGTTAAAAAAAGTATTATTCAGGAAACCATTCATAGATAGAAAGCTTTGATGCTGGCATACTAGTTACCACATGATAATGCATCACAAATGATAGCCCTCAAGAACTGCAAAATGTAAAGATGCTTTAACAAAACAGTTTCTTGCCATGCTGGATAAGGATTCGTGGGGCGAATAGCATGAATCTGAAGTGAAATTACCATTTTTCCAAGAGATCCCAATGACTTAACAATAAAATTTCGCTAAGCTAAACACGAACTTGCATACACCTCTTTGAGGCACAATGTCACAAGTCCCATGTCGGGAAGCCTCACAAGTGTTGTGGGGTTTATAAGTATGAGGGTTCTCCCACCCAACAGGCTAGTCTTTTGGGATGAACTCTCTCTTTGGGCTTGTGCTCGTCACATTGGTACTTTCATTGAGAGTCCAGTGTCATGGAAAGGGCTATCCACAAAGGGTTCTGACCAGCAAAAGGCCAAGTGAAGTGCCATAGAGTGAAGTCGTCGGAGACGTCGGCTCTTGACAGGTGACATTGTCTTGAGTTCCGCATCGTGGAGCCTCACAAGTATTGTGGTAGGGTTTATAAGTATAAGGCGCTCTCCCACCCAACAGGCTAGTCTTTTGGGATGGACTCTCCTTTTGATTTGTGCTCATCAGCTCTCGCGAAAAGGAGAGCACAAAAATTCACTAATGTGATGAACACAAGTCCAAAGAGAGAGCCAAGTCCTCCAAAAGACTAGCTTGTTGGGTGGAAGAGCCCTCGTACTTATAAACTCCACAATACTTGTGAGTCTCCCGACATGTGGGACTCGGGACTCATGACACACAATAGCATTCTACTTGATTTTTCCATCAAGAGATTCCTATACGAGGGCATGAGCTCCAGAAAATTTAATTGTTGTTTTCGATTGTATAATGGAAGCCCGAGGTTAGCAAGGTACAGAAAGAAGAAAAACAGAACAAGTAATCCGGGGGTGGGGGGACGAACAGAACATATGCATTGGCAACTAGAAATGGATTCACCCAAAACGGTGAATTTGATTTATCTGGGCAACAGGACAAAACGGTGAATTTAAACGCAAACAATGCACAAAAGCTTACCTGCGTGACTTCGGCTGAGGTGACCCATATAATGACAACACCCGCTATAAGAAATAATCCAGCCTTGTATCTCCAACCCATCACAAATCAAACAATGCGCAGTTGGAGAAACTAAAGGAACTGCGAAGATCCGCTCGAATCTTCCAGGTTTTTGTGTCAGCCTTCAATGTGAAACATTGCCAACAATACCTAAGAACGAGGTCTAAGGAAAGGAAAGCTTCAATCCTGCGTACCAACTTGAAACAGCGGAATAGGGAAGGGCTAAGCAAGTTTGCGGAGAAATAACGGCGAGGAAGTCGGAGGATTCTTGCGAAGGATAAAAGCCGAAGGGCCCGGCCCGAATGATTGTGAAGTAGGAGGAAGCATAAACATTGGACTGAAACTGAACACGGATGATTTGCCTCAGAATTTCTCGTGCATCATCTATCTCACCAAACGGGGGAGCAAATTTAATTTTTTTTAAGTTTTAATTTTTTATTGTTATTTTCAAAATAAAAAATATATAAAAATTATAAAAAATTAATAAATATTCAAATTTAATATGAATGGTTTAAATATAATATTAAATTTTTTTTAATAAATTTATTACTCTATTTAAAATAATTTACACTGTGTAAAATATATTTAAAAAGTTAATTTAAATTTTTTATATTAAATTTGGACCATCCATACTAAATATAAATTGTCATATTGATAAATATATTTATTAATTTTTTTATAATTTTTATTTTAAAAATAAAAATTAATAATATTAAATTTGAATCATTTATTAAATTTATGCTTTGGTGGAGATAAAAATTAAAAATATTAAATTTAAATCATTTATTAAGTTTATGCATTGGTGGAGATAAAAATTAAAAATATTATATTAGAATCGTTTATTAAATCTATGCCTTAGTGGAGAGGCAAACTGAGAGAAGTCAATTGTCTCACGAAAATAAGTCCAAAAGTTCATACAAATAAATTTCTCATATATCGTTGCCAAAATAATTCAACATCTCATTTTCTCATTCATATTTTAATTTTTAATATCAATTATTGGCTAATTTTAATTTTTAAACAGGTAATATATGATTTATGCTGTTAGTAATATAATAAGCTAAAGAAGTAATTAAAAGTATCACGTGAGTTTACGCTGCAACTGAGTTATTAAAAAATGCTTGTAAAAGTGTTTATAGACCCATGATGTCATTGTATCTTACTCTAAAAAATATTTTAAATTTTCATGGTTAATGTTGTGGCTATACTTTTATCTAAAATGTTTTTGTTCTTTATTTGTAGTTATTTATAGAACTTTATTTTGCTCCTTTTATACACAATTATATATTTTATAAAATTATTACTAAGATAAATTGTTTATATTTTATATAAATAAGTTATAATTGTTTATAAAATTTAATTTTATAGTTTAATGTTATTTTTTTTCATAAAAATCATCAAATTAATATTTATTTAATTTTTTTATTTTCCCATACATTAGAGGGGATAAAATATAGTTTAATTATACAATATATGAAAAATGAATTTAATTTAATTATCATAAATTTTAAAATTGCCAAAACCTAAAATTGAAATTCAAGCGCCTTCCCATTTCAAAAATTGTTCTTTTCTCCTACACCAATAAGCCCTTTTATCATCTTCCATCCCTAATCTCTAGATATTTATATCCCCGTCATAAATATCTAATTCACAGTGTTGTTGAAATCGGACCGAATGAGACGGTTTGATCAGTTTGATTGCCACTCGTTGAACAAAACGATTTGGTTCAACCAATTGAACCAATCTAACATTTGTAACATCCCAATTTAAATTTTAATAGTTAATTTAGATTAATAAAAATTTTAAAAAATATTTAGAGGTAAGCAAATTAGTAGAAAATGATTATTAAATTTAACTTAGGATATAATTCTAAATTAAAATTTTTTTAAAAAAAATTAAATTAACTAATTAATTAAAAAAATATATTATTAAATTATTATTATTATTATAAAAAAAGAGAAAGGTATGAATTAAAAAAAGGGGGGAAGAAGAAGTGAACTTTCGGTGCTCTCCCGGTGCAATGATTATGTTTATATAATAATAATAAAAAAAGAAAGAAGAGAGAGGAAAGAAGAAATAATAAAAAAAATGTGAGACCTACTGAATTTTTATAAAAACTCACTTGTTTTCTTCATTTCTTCATTCTTTCCTTCGTGCGTGAGCTGAGGCAAAGAGAGCATCTGTGAGCCAAGTTCGTCGGTGCTAGAGTTTAAGGTAAGAGTTTTTAATAGGATATTTAGGGTGTGATTTTAAGCTTTTCAAGACTAAGTAAGTGTTCTAAAAAATTTTCTTAGTCATCCTTCCTCTTTGGTTTTTGATTTTGTGGTGGTAGAAAATTTAAGATTTGAAAGAGGGATGAATTTATATTGAATAAATATGATTTATGAAGTTGTTAGTAGTATAATAAATGTTCTAGAGTATAAATTTGTTGATGATCTTTGAATTTGTAACTTATGGATCAAATTCTAAACTAGATCTGAAAATATATATTGATTTATTAAGGTTTAGACGATTATTTAGGATGAAAAATGAATTATTATTGTAACATCCCAATTTAAATTTTAATAGTTAATTTGGGTTAATAAAAATTTTGAAAAGTATTATTAAATTATTATTATAAAAAAAAGGTATGCAAAAAAAAATAAAATAAAAATAAAATAAAAAAATAATAAAAAATAATAATAATAAATAAAAAAATAAAATATTATTAAATTATTATTATTATAATAATAAAAAGAAAGAAAGGAAAAGAAAGGAAGAAGAAGAAGAAAACGAATTTGCTTCGTCCGCCGCCTCAACAGTAACAATAATAAAATAATAATAAAAAGAAAAGAAGAAGAAGAGAGAGAAAATAATTAAAAAAAATGTGGGACCCACTGAATTTTTATAAAAACTCACCTGTTCCTTCATTTCCTCATTCATTCCTGCGCGCGAGCTGAGGCGGAGAGAACGCGAGTCACCGGTGCGAAATATCTAAATTTTTAAGGTAAGAGTTTTTAATAGGATATTTAGGGTGTGATTTTAAGCTTTTTAAGACTAAGTAAGTGTTCTAAAAATTTTTCTTAGTCATCCTTCTTCTTTAGTTTCTGAGTTTGTAGTGGTAGAAAATTTAAGATCTGAAAGAGGGATGAATTTATGTTGAATAAATATGATTTTTGAGGTTGTCAGTAGTATAATAAATGTTATAGAGTATAAATTTGTTAATGATCTTTGAATTTATGGCTTATGGATCAAATTCTAAACTAGATCTGAAAATATATGTTGATTTATTGAGGTTTAGATGATTATTTGGGATGAGAAATGAATTATTATGGTTATAGGATTATGATTCTAAGCTAGAGACTTAATTTTTAATTTTTGGGTATTTTAGGTACGAATTTATAAAATAAAAAGAAAATTTTGATAATAGAAATTAGTTTAAAATTTGATTTTTAGATTATCAATGTTTATTGATAATTAAAAGAGGAGTTAAAAATTATACTTAATAGTATTAACTATAGATTTGTATTAAGATTGAGATTAAGAATTATGTTATATTTTTAATTCTATTATTAGAATTATTTTATTAGTTTCAAAAATTGAAACTAATATTTATAAATAATATGTTATTTGTAGATTGTATTACTGGTGAAGATTGTGGTGAGAGAGAAATTTTAAGGAATAATTTATTGAAAAAGCCACAAGGTAACCATGCTTTTAATTTGTGATTAGTGTTACTTCTTGTTAATTGGGTGATTATTGAGAAAATTATGAATTTTGTAATATTGTATAATTGTGCAATATTATTATGAATTTGTTTAATTATTGTGGGAGGTGTTGGGAGACTTGCTATTGTTGTTGTATTTATGTGCCACGTGGTATGCCCCTATTGGAGCTCAATAGGTGGTTTGTAAGGGCTCGGGCTAATCTACCTTTGGCCGGGTAATTTAGCACCGAGTGAGGGCTACGGCTCGAGGTTAATGGAGGGATATAAGGATGGTTATTTGTGTGTATTGTAATATTTCTTATATTTGTTGGAATTATATTATTTTTAATTTTTACTTAATAAGTACACACTTAACTGTTTGTATACACTATCATAAATTGGCTTTGGTTACTGGGACTTTTGAGTCTCATCATGTGGTTAACAATTTTCAGGAGAAGAGCCACGAGTGACACGTGGAGGAGTCCCAGAGGCTTAGTGGTATAGATCCACTGTCTCTTTTGGGTATTTAATTTATGATTTATAATGTGTTATATTGCCAATACTAGGGCTTTTTGTTTATTGTCAATTATATGAATATATAAATGTAATCATGCCTTTCAAACTATTTCTATTTTTGGTACAATTTGGATGACTGTAATTTTAATATTTGGTTTACTTTGGATTGGTTAAAATGACATGATTATAAGGCCAAATAACTGGCTTGTGTTGAAAATTGACTAAATTGCTTATTTTACTTGTTGGGAGTATAAGGATGGACAAATGTGATTTAGTTTACTTGTTGGGAGTATAAGGATGGACAAATGTGATTTAGCCTAATGGCATGTGGGAGGTAAAAATTTACCTGAAATGTTATAGTGTGTGAGTTGAAGCCAATTATAAAATATTTTATATTGAAATTATTGATATAAAAATGTGTTGGGTGGCTGTAACCCAACTATGGTTGAGTTAAATTATTTAAAAAAAAATTTTTGGTGTGTTACAAATTTTGGTATCAGAGCTACATGTTTCAAATTCTTATAAACTATGAAATTGTTATACATTAACCTAGTTTATTGGCAATATACATTAGTAAATCATAATACTTCTCCATTATTTTTCTTGTCTTGAGATTAGTGTTAATTTAATTATGTGACTTCCATCCTTTAGGAGGGGAGAGATGGTGTCCAAAACTAGGAGAGGTGGCGAAATTGTCGGTGATTCTATAGAGCCAATAGGAAATGACATACCTTCACTGCCACAACCGGAGCCCACACAGCAACAAATTGGGCAGGGCGAGCCCATACAGTCACAACTAAGGCAGGATGAGCCAACCATGAGGCAAATGATGGATCTACTATATAATCTTAGTGACCGCATGAAGAGACAAGAAGAAGAATTGGCCGCTTTAAGACAATATAAGGAGAATGACAACCGAGAGGGAAATGGCCAACAAGAAGGAAGCCATACCAAGGTATTCAATGCGAGCCAATCTGCTGATGAAGGCTTACCTCCTTATTCTCACCATGAGACTAGTCCGAAGAATGTGAGTCTCCACTCTGAGCAACAGACATCGACGATCACAAAGATCTGGAGTACTTTTCGTAAGTTTAATCCTCCTACTTTCGATGGAAATCTTAAGCCGGCGGTGGTTGAAGAATGGATAGATCAATTGGAGAGTATTTTTCGTATGGTTGTGTGCACTTCTAATCAAAAGGTGCAGCTGGCAATATTCTTACTACAGAAGAGTGCTAAGAAATGGTGGGAAACATCAGGATCGAAGGATGATTCCTCTCTTACTTGGGAAGATTTTAAAGTCATATTGTTCGAGAATTTTTCCTACTGCACTGAGAGCACTGAGAGTAGAAAAGGAGGCTGAGTTTCATGCATTTCGTCAGGGTGATCTAGATGAGGATGAATTTATTGAACAATTCTCATAATTATCTAAATACTCTACTTACCTCCAGAAACATGAAGACACGGAGTGGATGGCTGAACGATTACTAGAGAAGGCGAGGCCTGATCTAAGGGAACAGTTAGCCCCTTTTGAGATCAAGACCTTCAGTGAGATGTGCAATAAGCTTCGAATAGTTTCTCGGAGGAAGAGAGAGGCTAGATTAGAAGCTGATAGAGAGAGGAGGAAAGAACCTCATGGGAAGCCCCCTATCCACACCAGACCCATTGGTGGAGTAGAGAAGAGGAGCAGTCAAATCTTTGGAGGCTTTAGAAATCAGAAGAAGAAGGGCTACTATCATAAGGGCCAGAGCTACAGAGGGAATCAGAGTGGAAGTCAAGGGTCCTATAGGAGCCCAGCTACCTTTAATCCTACTTCCGGTGCTGCTAGTAATCAAGCATGCAGTAAGTGTGGGAAGTTTCATTCTGGTGATTGTTGGGTTTGTTACATCTGTCAGAAGCCTGGTCATATTGCCCGATTCTGCTATCAAAATCAGAATAGGGGTAATGATCAGAGACCTACAGTACCAGCACAAGTGTATGCCCTCTCTGGGCCGGAGGCTACTAATAACCTAAATGCTATCCGAGGTATAATCCGAATCCTTGATAATGATATTTGTGCTTTATTTGATTCGGGTGCTACACACTCTTTTGTGTCTGATAAATGTATGAAAAGATGTAAATTACCTGTGTGTACCTTACCTTTTGATGTGAAGATTTCTACTCCTGCTGGTTTGACTGTAAGGACTGCTAAGGCATGTCTAAATGTAGAGGTTGAGTATGAGGGTCGAAAGACCACCATAGACCTCATTTGTTTGTCTTTGTCTGGGATTGATGTTATTGTGGGGATGGATTGGTTGTCTGCAAATGGAGCTGTACTTGATTGTCAGAAAAAGAGTGTGTCACTCTCAGCTCTTACTGTAACCCCTATAGAGTCCCAAAGTCCTATGTTGTTGTCTGCAGCTCAAGTAGAACAGTGTATAAGAAAGGGCTGTCAAGCTTTTATGATTTTCTTCTCAATCAAGGCAGAGATTGAAGAAGGTGTAGATCAGATTCCAATAGTGAGAGAATTCCCTGACGTCTTTCCTACTGAAGTGATCGGTTTGCCTCCAGAACGAGAGGTTGAGTTCTCAATTGAGCTCGTACCTGGTACGGGGCCTATTTCTAAGGCACCCTATAGGATGTCTCCATCGGAGTTAGCTGAGTTGAAGAGACAAATTGAAGAGTTGTTAGAGAAGGAGTTTATCAGACCGAGTGTATCACCATGGGGGTCACCGGTACTGTTTGTGAAAAAGAAAGATGGAAGCCTTAGATTGTGTATTGATTATAGACAATTGAATAAGGTAACCATCAAGAATAAGTACCCCTTACCTCGAATTGATGATTTGTTAGACCAATTAGTCAATTCAGCGGTGTTTTCTAAGATTGATCTAAGATCAGGGTATCATCAATTGAGGGTTAGAGCAGAGGATATCCCTAAAACTGCTTTTAGGACTAGATATGGGCACTATGAGTTCCTAGTGATGCCGTTTGGGTTAACAAATGCCCCAGCTGTCTTCATGGATTATATGAATCGAATCTTCAGGCCTTATCTCGATGAATTTGTTGTAGTCTTTATTGATGACATACTTATTTATTCTCGAGATGAGGTGGACCATGCTAGACATCTTAAAATTGTTTTGGAGATATTAAGAGAGCACAAGCTCTATGCCAAGTTGAGCAAATGTGATTTTTGGCTTAAAGAAGTTAAATTCTCAGGCCATGTTGTTTCAGAAGAAGGGGTAGCGGTGGACCCTAGTAAGATAGATGCAGTGATGAAATGGGAGCAACCTTGAAGTGTGACAGAGATTAGGAGTTTCTTGGGTCTTGCAGGCTACTATCGTCGTTTCATTAAGGGTTTTTCACAAATTGCAATGCCCTTGACTAAGTTGACCAGGAAAGATGCTCCATTTATTTGGACGAACGAGTGTGAAATTGCATTCCAGGAACTGAAAAAGAGGTTGACCACCACACCGGTGCTCACCTTACCTGTTCCAACTTCTCCTTATACCTTGTATACTGATGCTTCTAAGAAAGGTTTAGGTTGTGTATTGATGCAGGAGGATCGAGTAGTGGCTTATGCCTCTCGACAGTTGAGACCTCATGAGGAAAATTACCCTACTCATGACTTGGAGCTTGCTGCTGTGGTATTTGCCTTGAAGATTTGGAGGCACTATCTTTATGGTTCTTCTTTTGAGGTCTTCAGTGATCATAAAAGTTTAAAATATTTGTTTGATCAAAAGGAGCTCAACATGAGACAGCGCAGATGGATTGAGTTTTTGAAGGATTATGACTTTGAGTTGAAATATCATCCAGGGAAAGCTAACGTAGTCGCCGACGCTCTGAGCAGGAAGCTTGTACATACTGCTCACATGATGGTCAGAGAACATGAATTATGGAGTAGTTTTCATGCAGTAAATGTAGAAGTAGTCGAAAATCGTTTGGCTGCTCTACATATTACTGAATTTGAGAATAATTTTTGGGAAGAAATCAGAATTTCGCAGCAGAAGGACGATTATTTGAATAAGATTAGGGTAGAGATTGGGGCTGGAAAGGCTGAACATTTTGATGTGACCGATGATGATGTCGTAAGATATAAAGGTAGAGTGTGCGTGCCTAATGATGCTCGATTGAAAAATATCTTACTTGAGGAGGCTCATCAGAGTAAATATACCATTCACCCAGGAGCAACTAAGATATATCATGACTTAAGACGTGGTTGGTGGTGGCCAAGGATGAAGAGAGATGTAACTGAACATGTAACTCGTTGTTTGACTTGTCAGAAAGTCAAAATTGAGCATCAGAAACCAGCCGGGATGCTACAGTCTCTTGATATTCCAGAGTGGAAATGGGACAGCATTTCTATGGACTTCATTACAGGATTGCCTAGAACATCTTCTGGTCATGACACTATATGGGTAATCGTAGATCGACTCACCAAATCAGCTCATTTTCTGGCTACTAATATCAAGTATTCTCTCGAAAAATTAACTGAAATCTACATAAGAGAAGTGGTGAGATTGCATGGAGTGCCGACAAATATTGTATCTGATCGTGATCCGAGATTCACATCAAACTTTTGGAAGTCATTACAGGAAGCCATGGGTACTCGTCTGAGTTTTAGCACTGCTTACCACCCCCAGACCGATGGGCAAACGGAACGAACCATACAAACTCTTGAAGACATGTTAAGAGCGTGTGCCATTGAGCTTAGAGGTAATTGGGATAGTTACTTGCCATTAGCTGAATTTGCCTACAATAATAGTTTTCATTCTAGCATTCAGATGGCACCTTATGAGGCATTATATGGAAGAAAATGTAGATCGCCACTGTGTTGGACAGAATTAAGTGAGAGAACTGTTTTGGGGCCGGACATTGTTGATGAGACTACCCAAAAGATTGCTTTAATCAAGCAAAAATTACTCACAGCTCAAAGTAGACAAAAGAGTTATGCGGATAAGAGGAGAAGACCGCTTGAGTTTGAAGTAGGTGACCATGTATTTTTGAAAATCTCTCCAGTAACTGGTGTTGGAAGAGCTATTAAGGCTAAGAAGTTGACACCAAGGTTTATGGGGCCTTTTGAGATCTTAAAACGAGTTGGACCAGTAGCGTACCAAGTAGCATTACCACCCCAAATTGCTGGAATACACAACGTATTCCATGTGTCACAACTGAAAAAGTATCAACCAGATCCTTCCCATATAATTGAACCCGAGGAAATTGAACTCAGGGAAATTTGACATTCAGAGCTGAACCAGAAAGGATTATGGATTATAAGGACAAGCAATTAAGAAATAAGACCATTAGATTGGTTAAAGTAATCTGGAAGAGCACAACTCCAGGTGATGTTACGTGGGAGACCGAGGACAGTATGCGACGTGATTATCCTCGTCTTTTTGATTAAGTGAGTAGTTAATAGTTATTAATTTTAAATTTTGAGGACAAAATTTCTAAAAGGAGGGGAGAATTGTAACATCCCAATTTAAATTTTAATAGTTAATTTGGGTTAATAAAAATTTTAAAAAGTATTATTAAATTATTATTTAAAAAAAAAGGTATGCAAAAAAAAATAAAAATAAAATAAAAAAATAATATAAATAATAATAAATAAATAAAAAATAAAATATTATTAAATTATTATTATTATAATAATAAAAAAAGAAAGGAAAAGAAAAGGAAGAAGAAGAAGAAACGAATTTGCTTCGTCCGCCGCCTCAACAGTAACAATAATAAAATAATAATAAAAGAAAGAAGAAGAAGAGAGAGAAATAATTAAAAAAAATGTGGACCCACTGAATTTTTATAAAAACTCACCTGTTCCTTCATTTCTCTTCATTCCTTCCTGCGCGCGAGCTGAGGCGGAGAGAACGCGAGTCACCGGTGCGAAATATCTAAATTTTTAAGGTAAGAGTTTTTAATAATAGGATATTTAGGGTGTGATTTTAAGCTTTTTAAGACTAAGTAAGTGTTCTAAAAATTTTTCTTAGTCATCCTTCTTCTTAGTTTCTGAGTTTGTAGTGGTAGAAAATTTAAGATCTGAAAGAGGGATGAATTTATGTTGAATAAATATGGTTTTTGAGGTTGTCAGTAGTATAATAAATGTTATAGAGTATAAATTTGTTAATGATCTTTGAATTTGTGGCTTATGGATCAAATTCTAAACTAGATCTGAAAATATATGTTGATTTATTGAGGTTTAGATGATTATTTGGGATGAGAAATGAATTATTATGGTTATAGGATTATGATTCTAAGCTAGAGACTTAATTTTTAATTTTTGGGTATTTTAGGTACGAATTTATAAAATAAAAAGAAAATTTTGATAATAAAATTAGTTTAAAATTTGATTTTTAGATTATTAATGTTTATTGATAATTAAAAGAGGAGTTAAAAATATACTTAATAGTATTAACTATAGATTTGTATTAAGATTGAGATTAGGAATTATGTTATATTTTTAATTCTATTATTAGAATTATTTTATTAGTTTCAAAAATTGAAACTAATATTTATAAATAATATGTTATTTGTAGATTGTATTACTGGTGAAGATTGTGGTGAGAGAGAATTTTAAGGAATAATTTATTGAAAAGCCACAAGGTAACCATGCTTTTAATTTGTGATTAGTGTTACTTCTTGTTAATTGGGTGATTATTGAGAAAATTATGAATTTTGTAATATTGTATAATTGTGCAATATTATTATGAATTTGTTTTTATTGTGGGAGGTGTTGGGAGACTTGCTATTGTTGTTGTATTTATGTGCCACGTGGTATGCCCCTATTGGAGCTCAATAGGTGGTTTGTAAGGGCTCGGGCTAATCTACCTTTGGCCGGGTAATTTAGCACCGAGTGAGGGCTACGGCTCGAGGTTAATGGAGGGATATAAGGATGGTTGTTTGTGTGTATTGTATATTTCTTATATTTGTTGGAATTATATTATTTTTAATTTTCACTTAGTAAGACACACTTAACTGTTTGTATACACTATCATAAATTGGCTTTGGTTACTGGACTTTTGAGTCTCATATGTGGTTAACAATTTTCAGGAGAAGAGCCACGAGTGACACGTGGAGGAGTCCCAGAGGCTTAGTGGTATAGATCCACTGTCTCTTTTGGGTATTTAATTTATGATTTATAATGTGTTATATTGCCAATACTAGGGCTTTTTGTTTATTGTCAATTATATGAATATATAAATGTAATCATGCCTTTCAAACTATTTCTATTTTTGGTACAATTTGGATGACTGTAATTTTAATATTTGGTTTACTTTGGATTGGTTAAAATGGCATGATTATAAGGCCAAATAACTGGCTTGTGTTGAAAATTGACTAAATTGCTTATTTTACTTGTTGGGAGTATAAGGATGGACAAATGTGATTTAGTTTACTTGTTGGGAGTATAAGGATGGACAAATGTGATTTAGCCTAATGGCATGTGGGAGGTAAAAATTTATCTGAAATGTTATAGTGTGTGAGTTGAAGCCAATTATAAAATTTTATATTTATTGATATAAAAATGTGTTGGGTGGCTGTAACCCAACTATGGTTGAGTTAAATTATTTAAAAAAAAAATTTTGGTGTGTTACAAATTTTGGTATCAGAGCTACATGTTTCAAATTCTTATAAATTATGAAATTGTTATACATTAACCTAGTTTATTGGCAATATACATTAGTAAATCATAATACTTCTCCATTATTTTTCTTGTCTTGAGATTAGTGTTAATTTAATTATGTGACTTCCATCCTTTAGGAGGGGAGAGATGGTGTCCAAAACTAGGAGAGGTGGCGAAATTGTCGGTGATTCTATAGAGCCAATAGGAAATGACATACCTTCACTGCCACAACCGGAGCCCACACAGCAACAAATTGGGCAGGGCGAGCCCATACAGTCACAACTAAGGCAGGATGAGCCAACCATGAGGCAAATGATGGATCTACTATATAATCTTAGTGACCGCATGAAGAGACAAGAAGAAGAATTGGCCGCTTTAAGACAATATAAGGAGAATGACAACCGAGAGGGAAATGGCCAACAAGAAGGAAGCCATACCAAGGTATTCAATGCGAGCCAATCTGCTGATGAAGGCTTACCTCCTTATTCTCACCATGAGACTAGTCCGAAGAATGTGAGTCTCCACTCTGAGCAACAGACATCCACGATCACAAAGATCTGGAGTACTTTTCGTAAGTTTAATCCTCCTACTTTCGATGGAAATCTTAAGCCGGCGGTGGTTGAAGAATGGATAGATCAATTGGAGAGTATTTTTCGTATGGTTGTGTGCACTTCTAATCAAAAGGTGCAGCTGGCAATATTCTTACTACAGAAGAGTGCTAAGAAATGGTGGGAAACATCAGGACCGAAGGATGATTCCTCTCTTACTTGGGAAGATTTTAAAGCCATATTGTTCGAGAATTATTTTCCTACTGCACTGAGAGCAGAAAAGGAGGCTGAGTTTCATGCATTTCGTCAGGGTGATCTAGATGAGGATGAATTTATTGAACAATTCTCAGAATTATCTAAATACTCTACTTACCTCCAGAAACATGAAGACACGGAGTGGATGGCTGAACGATTACTAGAGAAGGCGAGGCCTGATCTAAGGGAACAGTTAGCCCCTTTTGAGATCAAGACATTCAGTGAGATGTGCAATAAGCTTCGAATAGTTTCTCGGAGGAAGAGAGAGGCTAGATTAGAAGCTGATAGAGAGAGGAGGAAAGAACCTCATGGGAAGCCCCCTATCCACACCAGACCCATTGGTGGAGTAGAGAAGAGGAGCAGTCAAATCTTTGGAGGCTTTAGAAATCAGAAGAAGAAGGGCTACTATCATAAGGGCCAGAGCTACAGAGGGAATCAGAGTGGAAGTCAAGGGTCCTATAGGAGCCCAGCTACCTTTAATCCTACTCCGGTGCTGCTAGTAATCAAGCATGCAGTAAGTGTGGGAAGTTTCATTCTGGTGATTGTTGGGTTTGTTACATCTGTCAGAAGCCTGGTCATATTGCCCGATTCTGCTATCAAAATCAGAATAGGGGTAATGATCAGAGACCTACAGTACCAGCACGAGTGTATGCCCTCTCTGGGCCGGAGGCTGCTAATAACCTAAATGCTATCCGAGGTATAATCCGAATCCTTGATAATGATGTTTGTGCTTTGTTTGATTCGGGTGCTACACACTCTTTTGTGTCTGATGAATGTATGAAAAGATGTAAATTGCCTGTGTGTACCTTACCTTTTGATGTGAAGATTTCTACTCCTGCTGGTTTGACTGTAAGGACTGCTAAGGCATGTCTAAATGTAGAGGTTGAGTATGAGGGTCGAAAGACCACCATAGACCTCATTTGTTTGTCTTTGTCTGGGATTGATGTTATTGTGGGGATGGATTGGTTGTCTGCAAATGGAGCTGTACTTGATTGTCAGAAAAAGAGTGTGTCACTCTCAGCTCTTACTGTAACCCCTGTAGAGTCCCAAAGTCCTATGTTGTTGTCTGCAGCTCAAGTAGAACAGTGTATAAGAAAGGGCTGTCAAGCTTTTATGATTTTCTTCTCAATCAAGGCAGAGATTGAAGAAGGTGTAGATCAGATTCCAGTAGTGAGAGAATTCCCTGACGTCTTTCCTACTGAAGTGATCGGTTTGCCTCCAGAACGAGAGGTTGAGTTCTCGATTGAGCTCGT